>NC_143423.1:5672500-6005833 GCF_059467195.1 Physcomitrium patens
AAAACAGTAACTCTTAGATTATTTTAAAATGCAATCTACACATCCTCAAAGTTTGGAGAGTTAATATTTGGTGTTTAATTTATGGAATGAATCTTCTCCAAAATAAAAACCTTTAATATGAAATATATTCAAAATCAACTAATTCAATATAAATATACATATATATATATATATATATATTTATGTTTATATATTTCAGCCATTGAGTTCAGTCACAATTGTGATTTTGTTGAGAGATCAAGGACAAAATTTCTTATTAATATAATAAGCAAGGTAACTTCGTACATGTTCAAAATAACAATACATATATATTTCAAATTTGTATGCATGTATACAACAAACATATCAGAACTCATTACTACCACTGTCCCTCAGAAAAGTCTGTTTTCCAACCATGATGTATTCTTGTCTATTCCATTTATATGGCTGAACAGATGCTATGTAATATAAATTGTCCTTCTTTACTGAAATAGAAGTGAAAATCTTCTGCATGCATCCCCACAAAACTAAGAAGAACAAATCAAATCAGTAGTCAAACAGTGTAGTTTATAGGAGAATCTGATGAGGGTTGGATTTAGGATTTATTGAACTGATTTTCAGAGCATTATTTTTTATTTTGGTTAAAAATATATACATTCTATTAAAACATAAATCTATTTGGGCACTAATGTGAGCATATTTTCATGGGATCCTAATGCAAATCATTATTGTGTTCCAATGTAAGTTGTGCCTGTTTCCAATGGGTTGACACCTGCCAGTTCCAGTTTGTTAAATTTGGAACTGAGCAAAAGGATGAGAAGTTTAATAGTAAACAAGTGATTCTAGAGTCAATCCGAAGTTAGTTATTTGTAAATGGCAAAGAGAATGAATTTTCATTTTTCATTGCTGGAGATCAAAAATTAACAGCACTTAAAATTTGAGGGTTCATGGCATGCAAGTTGGTGTAGCTTTCAACAAATCAAAAGGAAAGCCCACTGCCACAAAAGGAGTATAAACAATGATTCCACCACCAGGATATAAAAATATATGTATACAAGAAAATGAAGAAGGAAAAAAAGAGGGGAAGTTGACACTGACTACTTCCTATGTATTTTAACTGCTCATGTCACTTCTACCCCTCATCCCTAGCCAAAAGGCAACACCACATTGTGAGTTGCTATGATGGTTCAGAAGCATCTGGGTCAAGCACCCCCATCCTGCCCATGAACAAAATAAAATAAAATAAAATAAAACAATATGAACAACACCAACAACAAAAGCAGCAATTGCATGCATATCCAATATACCTCCAAATAATGTATGTTTTTTTAATATATTATAGCAATTATTAGTGTTGGATGATGATACTAGTATGGATGTGAAATACTTGGTGTAGCACAACTATCATGCATTAGATAGATGTAAAAATAAAAATAAATACAAAAATATTAAAAAATAAAAGCACCTGCTAATCAATTGATTAGTTACAGTACAATGAGGGTTGTTTCAACTGCACTAGCTTGGAGCAACAGATGATACCAGAACACCTTTGGTGTATTTATCCTATAATTACAAAATTCCTGTGAGCTCAATATTTGAGTATGGATGATGAATCCAGCTCTTTTTTCCTTCCTTTCAAAGAAAAAAAGCAAGAGAAAGGTGTAATGCCACTGGAACTATTATCATCATCATCAGCATAAGCACAGCTGATTTTTTTGCACTACAAGTGCAGGTTTGGCTCCTTTTGAGTTCATTGCAGTGGACAGAGATTCTCCCAACCAGGCCCATCAAGGCCACTGTCGTGTGTGTGAAAGCCAGTACCCTCACCTCTGCTTCCAATATTATACTACCCCATCTGGCAGCAGTGAATACGACCACAATGCATGGATGGGGGGTGGGGGTTCACCCATTCTTCTGCTCATGGAAAAATACACCCCCCTTTTGAGAGAGGGGTCCTGTGGGTGGTTTCCTCTTCTGGAGGCTCTACTTCAGCCTGGGTTTTCTTTCCAATCCCTTCCATCTTTTGGGCGTTACTGTGTGGGACAGTGTGTTAAAAACTCTACACTTAGGGGATCGATCCATGTGAGCACCAGAGGGAGGGAGGGAGGGAGGGAGGGGCTAGTCTAGAAAATGCCGCGCTGTAGCTGTGCATAGCTGTAGCTGATTTGACTGGGCTGGGCTGCGCGACGGACCGCAGAGAGTGTGGGAAAGGAATAATAAGATATAATAAGGAAGGGCGGGAGGGAGGGAGAGAAGGGGGAAGGGGAAGGCAGGGCCTGCAGGAGATGGGGAACGGACGGGATCACGAGTGCGGGGCTGGGTGGGGTGCTACTTGCCGCTCTCTCCGACAGCATGCGGGTAACAACGTAGTCTAGGGGGGGGATCCTACGATGGCTAGACGACACTAGAAGACTATTTTAATGCGAGATTTCCAATGGATGGCTTGCCTTGTCTTGTTCTATGCCCTTGGGCACTTAAGGAACCACGGAGCCCAGGGACCTCTGGGGAGACCATCCGCGTGGGCTCGGCAGCTTCCAACACTCGCCGCAGGTAGCTGAATCCCAGTGCTTGTGTATTTCCCCTCCCTTCCGGTGCAGCACTATAGAAGGATTGCGTGTAGAGGCCAGCAGCAGAGATCGACGACACGACGACTGGACTGATGGTGGTGGGGAGGAGGAGTCCGAGACGCGAAAACGGTGATCGAGGTGGGAACGGCAAGGGTTGTGGTGGTGGTGGTGGTGCATGGGCATAGAGGCCGTGAGGAAGGAGAATTGGAGACGGGGAGGTGGAGGTTGAAGGGGACGGAGGGTCGGGGATGTGCAGAGCGGTGGTGTCGACGGTGAGAGGACGCAGGGACGAGGGCGATATGGGTTGAAGGATTCTGAGAGGGATGTTCTGAGAATTTAGTAACAGGTCTGAGGAGGAGGAGGCGGAGGAGGGTTGCGGCGAGAGAAAATAAGGCGAGGGTGAAGGGTGATGAGGAAGGAGGAGGTAGGGTGGTGCCGGGTATGTGTACATGGCCGGGTTGGAAGATGTGGGGGCACGGCCCTCCGGCGCCCCTTCTGACGACGAGCAGAGTGGAAGCAGCGGGCGGGGAAGGAAGCGAGGAAAGCAACCAGCTGAGAACCAGTTGGCCATACTGGAACCCGGGCGGAAACCCAGAGGGCGGCCGCCAGGATCCAAGAATAAACCAAAACCTCCTGTGATCATAACCCGAGAAAATGGAAACGCGATGCGGCCGCACATACTGGAAGTTGCTGGAGGATGCGATGTAAGCGACTCCGTCGCGTCGTTCTCACGGCGACGGCAGCGAGGGGTGTGTGTAATGGGCGCCAGTGGCACCGTGTCGAATGTGACTCTCCGGCAACCCACAACTCCCGGAGCGACGGTTACCTTTCATGGGCGTTTCGAGATCATTTCTCTCTCAGGTGCATTCCTACCTCATCCGTCATCGGCTCCCACGACTGGGCTCACTGTATCACTTGCTGGTGCCGCTGGGCAAGTGCTAGGGGGCAGCGTGGTTGGGACTCTCATGGCAGCAGGACCTGTACTCGTGATCGCGGCGTCTTTTATCGGTCCTACGTTTGAACGGCTCCCTCTTGACAACGATGATGAAGGCTTGACCATGGGCGGGGGAAGCTCCAGTCAACAACCGCCTTTAGCTATCCAGGCGCCGGAGCTCAATTATCCTGCGGGATTGCAATCGCTATACAGCATTGTCACGCCGCAGAATCCCAACCTGAGCAACCAACCCCAGCAATTGTCCACGCAGGACGTGCTAAGCCAATGGGCCGGAGGTGGGGGAGGGGGCCATCCTCACCACCCGCACGCGGGTCATGCAGGTCATGTTCATCATCAGCGGCCGCCACAGTACTCATGAAGCTGGTTGCGCGTCCGCAATCCATCAAATCTTTGCTAATGCCGCGGCAAAGAATCAGAAAGCCATCTACTGCAAGATCTATCACGCTCGAGAAGCAGTTTGTTGAGATGATTAGTTAATAATTACAGATGAGAGACTTGAACGTAATTTGGTAGACGATCATGCTCTCATTCCTACTTTTTTATTCGCAATCATTGCGATAAACTGGCCGCCGAAGAAGAGTTATGATGACGGTACTCCAACCGGAGTTACTGCTAGAAGTGGTACTTAGCTCTTCCTTTTGGCGGCAGCAACTTCTTCGGCATCCAGGTGTTGTTTTCTGATCCTCAAGTTCAGGAGGTTTCCCAGGAGTTGCTTTCATGGCTTATGTCTAGGTCTTTGTCAAAGCATTTTTTGTTAGTCTGTGTAGGCACGGTTGTTGTTTCGCCCTTTTCTGTGCAGTAATTGACGAACTTTAGCCGCAAGCGAATCTCCTTCTCATGTTGTGAGCACGACCATTTTATTATCCTTACATGGACGATCCTCGTCTCTATCTTAATTAATTATCAGTTGACTCTATCGTAGTCCAGTTTATGTTATGATCAGAAGCTAGTTTACTTCTTCCACAGTTGATTTAACATTTGATTGAATAGAGAAAAAAGCTATTTTTGCATGTTGAGTGCAGAGCTGTCTGATGCAGTATGCTGTCAGGTTCTAAACGACTTGATGCTTCGTTGTTCTTTGAAATCAGTTTTTGCAATGCATTTGGTATCGGAAGCTGCTTGTCTTTTTGATCCCAGAGATCGATTATTGATGACGGAGGTTGTACTGAATCTGTTTTATAAGCCCAACTCACATTCGAACCTGAATCTTCTAGAATAATACTTGGGGCTTTCATGACATTGACGCGGCGCGAAGCGTTCAATTTGCCAATGACTGAATGTTAGAAGGCAACGTCACGAAGCGTGAGATGGTTCGGATTCACTCTACTGAGTTGGTCTGTGAGTTGATATTTTGTCGCTTTTTCGAAACTTCTGAATAGAAACGAAGGATCTTATGCAGAGCTCACGTGCATTAGTGACGCCCACTGTTACCCATCAGCTTTTGCTCTCTAAAATGGTGTCATAAGTCATCCCTGGCAGGGAAGGTAATATGACACCAATTTGGCGCATACTGTTTTAGACGTCAGAAGTGCTCATGTGCGTCGGATTTTACTCACAGTTAAAGACATACAGCTTTCACGACTGAGCCAGACCTTATTTCTGCTTAGCCCATGCATTCGTGTCGCCCTCACCGGTGGGCAGCAAGTCAATGAAGTAGGGGATCTGCCACAGGCAGTAGACTGAAAATTTTCATCATTGGTCATTCATACTGCCTCGGTGTGATTTGAACTGATAATTTTCACAGTAACCGCACTACCTATACTTGGCCATGCATCTGCAAATCCTTGGAGGATGAATGAATTTCCTTGCTGAAACTGAGTTCTGCCCCAGATATGATGATAACAATGAGATGGAACAGGATGTTGGAACACAGTCATGCTTTTGCAATGGGTAAATTCCTATGTCCCGAATCTCTGCATCACTCCTCTCTTCTCTATGACTCATCTAGCCTTATCACCAAGTGGGTCTTGACAATAAAACATTCTATTGCTTTCATCATTTCTGAGAGTGATGCGGCATTATCGTCATTGGCATCCACTCAAGCAGGGCCTAATTGAACTAATAACGCCTTCTCATTTCCATTGAGAGTTGCTGCACTGAAATGCAAGGACGAGCTTCAGTCCCACACAAGGAACAACGACTTGTGACGGGATTCTAGTGAGTTGGAATAATATAAGAATAGTGAATGTAAGTTAAAATGAGGGTGTGTAATATCAATTTTGGTATCCGACACAAGCCCATTTTCAGCGGTCTGAAGAGCGTCATAAGCACACTCTAGGCGTTCATTAGTCTTACGTGATACGTAATTCCTTGACATTCATTTCGCATGCTTGTTCCTCTTGTGACAAGAGATATACAATCATCCGCTAGACAGTGATGACTATTTACGTCGTCAACACTGTCTAAGACCTTGGTGTTTCTGATTCTGGAGCAGCATCTGTTCACACTCATTACTGAAATGAAGCACTCTGAACTTCACCTTGTTACTATAATATAAAAGGAACATGACCAGCCTGCACACTTTGTTCTAGAAATTATAATGCCGCCGCTGTTTATATGTTCCCCGTGATTTTGTTTCAGAGGCGGTACGCTAAGCAAAAGAAGCCTGAACACAGCAGAAGCCCCCCCTTCAAGTCATGTCTTTGTTAAGAAATGTAGACTCCCGCTCGTTTAATGACGGGAGAATTTGTGGTTCTCATCCCGGACCAACATATGATATGAAGTACAGAGTGTTACTTTAAAAATCAATAACATAAGATTTCGTCACTGTATTTATGTGATTCGTCTCACACCTAGGGTGCAGTATCATATCTTCAATCTCCATTGTCTGGTGGATGTCTGTAGGCGGTTGAAGATGCATTGAAATCTTCCATCGGAAGCACGAGTCACTCCAGTGCCGAGTAGAGCTCATATCGGATTCGCACACGAAGCCCGTACCGACTGGACGTTGATGGATATAGGAAATCAGAGGAATAGGCTGAGAAGACTATTCCATATTAACGGTACTACTGTCCCCGTCATTTTAACCAAAATTTAATGATAAACCTTTCTGCAACTCAGCTGTTTAGTACACTGATTCATCCCCTTTCGAGTTGAGACCTACCCTTTATCAATAACAAATGGCTAGGCAGGCTGACCGTAATAGTCCAGTGATGTGGATACTGGCCAACGGTATACGACATATTTTTATATGTATACATGCATGCTGGTGATTTATGCATGTTTCCAAGTGAAGAGACTAATAAAATGTTATAATACTGGATATGTTCGAGACTTGCCGCAGAAGACCTGCCGGTAGTTGAAAAGATTGGCTCAGTATACTAGTGCTCTGATTCCGGGTCCTCGATCACCTCGACATGATCAGCCAGTTGATTTTGAAATGTACAGAGCTGTTAAAGTTGAGTACATGAATACTTATTGCAGGGTCGGTCTCCCATGCTAGTCAGGTATTTGCCATACAATGATCAGTTTGAACGGTTGGATGAATAAAGTGGAAAGTTATGCATCTTTGAAGACACTTTAGACGACGCAAGCTGCTCCGAAACTTACAGTTTCGGAGTATGCAGGCTCTTATTGAATTTGACTGCGCTGCTTATGCAGACTCATTGAAGTCCAAAGCATGAGCGCACGCAGCTGGTCGCTTTAGCACTAATCACATATCACTGTTCCGACATGAACAAGTGCACGTCCAACGCCGTCTCCGACTTTACACGTCTCCGGCATTGGTCGCCGCAGGCTCATAATTGTCCCCGGGTGTCTCTTTAAGTTAATTCCATCCTCCGGCAAGCATCATGCACGTGGCTACTTGGCGACGTTGTCATTTGCGTGCATACTAATTTATCTATCCAGTTGGCTAAAACTATTCAGTACAGCTACAAACATGTAGAAATGAACAAGCTCCCCAACTCCTGGCCCTCATGCCATTCGTTCCAACAAGTTGGAAAGATTTATTGCTGGAACAATTGACTACAAATGCCATTTCTCAACCTTTCTTTTGACGCTTATCGCTTGTTTTGTCAGACTCACAAACAGATGTTTGTGCTGGTTAGCTTCATTTCCGCCTGGGAAAAAGAATACAGTGGGGAAATAAGGCCTGAGACACGGCAAGGATCACCTTGGCCCCTTCATCTTTGGCCAGTTTTCCTGCAACTTTAGTTCCGGAAACAAACTGCGCATTCCAGAAGTTAACTGGAAAAAATGAACCCCATTTTTGCATACTTTGTTTATAGAAGCCTCGGCAATCTTGCACTCAGATCCTTCCGAGTCTAAGGGTACCTCTTCTTGGAAACCATGCTCTGTAATGACTGCCTTTATGGTGTATCGTGCCTTTGAGAGGATAACGCCACGAACTGCCCTCTGGTTTGAAGTCTTGCCTTAGTGGGGTCCTCTCTTTCCATAGGGTCCCACTGATGGAGCATGCCGTACTTTCGGGTTCCAAGGCCTTTCTACAGCGTATCCGGAGCTGGCGAGACACAATAGTTTATTCATCGTCAGGAACAGAAAGTCAGACTATCGATCGAAGCAACATTTGTCAGAAGACTAAAGACTCAATTCCGAGCTCCTCTAAGCAAATAATGTCATCTTCAGAATCTATCAGGAAAATCCCAAAATTTGCAATAAAAACCTGCACCGAATTGAACGAGCGATTCGACAAACTTATTGGGCCGCACTTAGTCTCGATTGAACATGGGTTTGAGACTTTTTGATTCGCTCCAGAAAGGCGGATCTTTCTCCTCCTACACTGATTGATTGATTGATGAAGTCTATGGAGCTTGAAGCAGGACAACCTCGAACGCTTCAAATGCTCATTTGGCACAGTCCAGGTCTCTAAATTTTGCACTCCATTTATCAATCACCAGGTTTAGGTCAAAAGTGCTTCAATCCACCTCAGCACTGGTCGCACCAGTCAGCTCTTTGTTTAGACCAACTCCTTGAAACGATATTAAATTGATACGATCTGAGTATACTGCTAGACACAATCCTCTGCTACACTGCATAACCAGGGGAATATATTATTATAACCGGAAAGCGCCGTGACCAAATTCAACGGTCAAACATGGCTTTTGCAGTTGTTTAATACTTTTGTCGATTGAGGGCTGAGGGAATGGGGTCCCACCTTGCCACCAGAGCAGAGTAGAAAACTTATGACATGCAGTGCGCCGTTCCAGGGACCATGCACTGCACGCTTTGTGAAAACTTCCACCATGTAAAAGCAGGCATTGTGCGTGAAAGCGGTGACTTAGTGAGAAAATGGGTGGGGCTCCTCAAGCTCATCTGCTTGTTCTCGCATTCACAAGTGAATTGCATCAACACTCCCAAGAATCTTGACCCGCGTTCACAGAAGTCCAGGCACCATCATGCTCAATATGATCCTAGTCCGGCGAACCAATAAACGTGTGTCAGAACCCCCCTTTTCTGTAAGGGGAGCCAGCGCCATGGTGTACTCAACTTCTAAATTGCTCCGCGAGCCACCAGTTGTCTACACGGTACCTTTGGAAAACTCGGAGGATGTGTCGTTGCAGGCTAACCCCTGTCAATCCACTCTAGTTGACAGAATCTTGTCCGAAGTGCAGGAGTGACGTTGAGAACAGCATCCAACTAAATGCCTTCAGACCAATCTTTTTGTGACTTTTAAAATCGGATTATGGTATTAACAATCAAGTGGCATCCTCCAGGGAGGTAGGCAAAGCTTATATATGCCCTTCCAATGATGTGTCTAATCCGGTCTATAATCAGTGCTGATGGACTCCGAGATACTGCTTTCAGCGATCCTCTGTGCGAGTGAGCATGTTGTGCTTAGCGCCAGTTTCAGAAAGCGAAGGTCTGGAGGAGTGCTCGTACCCTGCTGTTTATTGGATGTCTAATTTATAAGCCTAGTCCAGTTTTTTTCTTGGAATTAATAGCTAAATGGTCAGGATTATCCTAGTTCCGAAGAGTCTAATTTTGTTATGAAACACCTTGAGTTATAAGGATAGCCAGTTGACATGCCGCAAGAGGCTTGGCATCTAGCTGAGATTAGCCGCGCTCTAACAATATCGAGGAGCAGGGAAAAGGGGGAGGCATTGTGCTGAAAATACATAATTGTGAGATACGTTGGACAGTTGCTTTTCTAAATGTCTCTTTGCCACGAAAAATCGGCGATCCAGCTCTATCAAATCATGAATTTAGGATGTTTAATCTCGTGAGGATCTCATTGCATGTATCCATCGTTACAGACTGGGATTTATACAAGGAAGATCTCTTGAGCGATAAGATACGATGCTCGGAAATTGTGCAAAAATAACAGGAGCATGGCGCTTATTCTGATCTTGTCGAAGTGATTAAGCAAGGACAACATTGAAATGATTTGGATTCTGCCAGCGAGAACACATAAAGTTTATTAGAGGGAAGTGTTTCGTTGAGAAACCAACCACTTTTGCAGGTTACAAGACGCACGATGCGCGCTGTCCTTGTGTCCACCCCCGCGACTCAGGTTGTGCAAGATTCTCATCCGAATTAGACGTGTTGTAGAATGCCGGGATTCTTGAACAAAGGACTTGGACATCTTATATAAAAATACTCGTCTTACTGATTGATCACAATAAGATTAGGGCACGGTGGACTATCTGCACTTGTTTCTCTTCGTTCATCTGGAGCCACACGACTTGTATTTAAATTAAGTCATACTCAGCTATCTGCTGGGATAATTTGGCTTGGCGTGTTGTTCTCATGATGCGTAAAATTGACAGGCGCATCGAGCCAATCTTATTCGTGAATTGGTTTTGATAATGATGTTACCCAAATGTAAGAATTAAATCTATTGCAGAATCAAAAATAAATTTCCAGTCCAGAAAAGGCCTAATTATGTACCGCAACCCTAAGAAGGGAGGAAGAGAGTCTAGAAGCTTGTGTCTCCCTGTGAGCAGTAAGTGCTGTCCTTATCATCAAATCACATCAGTTTGCGCCGCCTCTGCAGATCAGAATGCGTCATCAGCAGCCTCGATACATTGATGCTTGCGTTTCAGACATTAACAGCAAATCCTCGAATTTTTTCCTCAGAAGAAAAAGATCATTAAATAATTCCACTTCCACGTGCTAAAGAACAGTGGGACAGGACGATGGAGCTTTAGAAGCGTGAGATAAGGAATGCGCTTTGCAACCCGACCTGTTTGGAGTTGCCAAAGATGGAGATACGAATTCTCATTCTTGACTCCCTAATCTAATATCACAGGACCGAATTTGATGTTAAAATGAACACCTGAATGTCTCGGTTACAGGAAGACAACAATCCTGGATTTTCATGACGTGATTATTTTGAAAAGGAGTGATCCGCCACCTTATCGGTAAAATAAGCGTCTTCCTGAATCCCTTTTCATTTGGTATGAGAGCTTTTACAGCACACTCCTGCGGTGCACTTGTTTTCAAGCTGTATACGAATGCATTAATGAACAGAAATTTTTAGCGATGTTTGTGGTCAGGTTGCACTCAGCTTTTAACGGAAGCAAGAACCACAACAGTCCGTGTAACTACAGTTCAGCTGAACTGGGAGATTCTAGGAAAGGAATAACATCACACATTTTTTCGAATCTGACACCAGTCTCTCAATACCCGTCCTAAATCCTGCATGTCGAACTTCATCAAAAGTATCCCCAATGTACAGAGCATTGAGAACAGATGCCGAATCTGGAAAGGAAGACTTCTAGATAACTCGTTGTTGTCGTCTATGCTCAATTTGTCTCAAGACGACCACATATTTTCAAGCAAGGCTCTCATTCTTTCTCTACGCAACGGATTTAACAGAGATATGACGTTGCGGATCAAGATTCCACCAGTAACTTTTCTCGCTGAGTCCCAGCTCAATCTCTAGTATTTCCAGTGGCTCCACACGTTGACTCCTACTAATAAGTCCTCCCACCTGATTGTGCAACCTTCTCTGGTGTTTTCATGTTCTTCGACTCAGCGAAGTCCCTGAGATTGATCTTCTCTGGTTAGATTCATTGACTTTCAACGTGACAGAACACGTACTTCGCCACATATAACAAATAGTACCTTATGAGCTGCTTTGTATGGCACAAAGCTTCAGTACTACATGTTTTACAAGATTAACATTAGTCGACCCCATGATTCTTCAACAGATCCCGCTTGAGAAACAGCTTGGAGGACGGCTGGGAGTGGGAAGCGGAGAAGCGCATGTAACGTAGCAAGGTCCATGGTAGGCGCAGAATAGGCTCTGCTGCGCAACAACTTAATTGGGGGGTAGAAGATCCTTACTGGTTAATGATAACTAAGGAATGGATAAGTGTTGTTACATTTGGCGACTGTTTCAAAGGAACCTATTAAGGATAACATGAAATCCAAATTCTATGGTATTCAAATATCCAAAATATCCAAAATCAAGTCCATGTATTAGAGCTATGATTTGAAGGATACAATTGGTATTGATTTTTGTGTGAGAAGAATCTAGATTTTGTAGATGCAACAAGTGTTGAGTTTTTGACACAATGATAGCCATTCACAACAGCCATGAGTTTCCATGTTCATGCAATGGATGTCTTTGTCAAGGTTTCATGGATGATGACTACCAATCAATCTCATTTTCATCTTGAGCATGATTAGATTTAAGCAAATCAAGCCTTACTTGGACTCAACTACAATTTCTTGTCATGTCTAGTAATTACTAAAAGGTCTATACAATCTCTTTTATAGGCATGCCTATATCTTATGACATTGTTTCTTTTAGTAGAAGTAGCGTAGTTGCTAAAATATTCACCAAAGATTATTGTGTTTTACTTATTTTCTTTAGAAAATAGCTAATTATTTAATCCTAGTTGGATTAGAAATTGATTTGATGAAGGTGTGGTGGATTAGATAGACTATTGCATTAAGACAAGTATTTGAAAACAAAATCTTCAAGGCCAAGTTGATGTAGTGGTGGAGATGACAACATAATTTTATTGATGGTTTGCATGAGTAGTAACTTAGAACATGTACATTTATTTGTAAGGATTTGCATCTTGACTTGAATTACAAAGTGACATGGTTTGTTGGGTTATAGAGCAATTGCTAAACTAAGTTCTATTTATTGCTTTTATTGATGCAAGTAGTGACATTGCTGAAATAGTTGACAAAGATTGTTTTGTCTTACTTGCTTCTTTTAAAAAATAAGCAATTCTATGAACTTAGTTAGATAAAAGAATAGCATGATGAGAATGTAGTGATGATGTGGTAGATTGGATGGATAGCATTAAAAGCTAAAGTACATGAGAATAGATTACACAAGAATAAATGACTATTTTTTGAAGTGTTTTTTTTTTTTTAATATATATATTTTTATTAAAAATAAAAAGATATTAATAATAAATTTAATTTATATGTAGAATTTAAATGAAAATAGCATCAAGATAAGTATTTTAATTAAATAGAAAATTTTATAATATAATAAAAAAATTTATTTTGATTTTTTATATCTCATAGTTTTATATAAATTATATTTATTTTTTAATCATATTTAATTATTTTTATAGTTATATATATTAATAGAATAATTATTGATTAAATATATTGTATTGATTTTATGATCAAATTAAAGATTTCAATATATTGATAAGAAATATCTAAAAGTAGGATGAAAAATTATTTGTAAGATATACATTAATGGTTTTAGAATATTTAATTGCTTATAGATGTAATTTCTTTGTTGTAGAAGTATTTTTATTTTGTGATGGAAAGATGTGATTGTGCTTGATGGTTGAACTATCTAAAAGAATGAACATATGCATAGGTAGAAAGAGTTTTGAATTGATATAGAGAGTGATGTTCTTATTATATTTATTTTTATATTTTTATATTTTTTTACTTTTTTAATGGAAAACTAAAAATTACATAATTTTGGTAATAAATCAATGTAATAAGTCAACCATACTATTAGATCTAGCAAATATAGATATTATTGGTTTAATTAGTAAGTATAATACATGAAACTACAAGTTTAAATTTGAGATAAAAGAGATATATAGGAGTGCAGGTGGAATTGAATGAAATAGAAAAATGAGCTCTATTTATAATAGAATTATTAGAATATTAAAGCTGAAAAGAACATAGGTTGGTTGAAAGTTATTCTTATTACAATTTGCAATAAAGACTTTTATTTTAGTTGATTAGTTATAAAAAAGATATAGTTTGTTTAGAGGTTTTTTAAATCTTAAGTTGGATTTTTTTTTATTTAATTAAAAGAAGGTGGATTTAGGATTTAGGATTTAGTTTTTAAGGAACTTCATGTTATGATGTTATTTTGTAATGGTAAATTTTTGAAGCATTTTTGTATCTTGTTGAAAGATTATTTTAATTGTGTATCAAAGTTTTTAAGGTAGATTTTTTTAGATAGAAGTCATTTAAATTTTGGAATTGTAATTTACGATTAGTAATTTTTATATTAAATTTACAGCTTGAAATCAAGTTGTTATAATATATAAAGAAATTAAGTCTTGGTTTTAGGATTCTTTAAGAATGATGGTTTAGTATTAGAATTATTATTTCAATTTTTAGGATAGAAAATTATATGGTTGTTGGATAATATGGATAAAAGATTATTTGATAAATATTCTTAAAATATGAAAAAATATAATATATTATTTTCTACAAGTTGTTAGAAGGTAAAATTGGAACTTTTTTTTATTAATTTATCATTGAATATCTTTGGAATCTATTCAAGCAATATATATTTACGGTTTGAAGCTATTTATATGGTTTTATCATATTAAGATCTTTAAGAACTACAAAATAATTTGAAAAAACGAAAAATATGCAAGGTATTTGTAGAGATACTTGAGAAGGATTTCAAGTCCTTATTAGAGTATTTAAGGTTTTATTGAATAAAAACAACTTGTTTAATAGAAACCAATGTATTAATTTATGCACGAAAATTAAATATGTTACAAAGGTTTTTAACCACCTAATAACTTATACCAATAGTAGATTGGATTTTGAATTTTTATTAAAGGAATTACTTTTTTATATTAATAAAATCTTATTTACTAGTAGAAAATTGCAAAAAACCAAATTAGTGCTAAAAATCTATCTTACAATTAAATAAAAAAAACTTTTAGAGAGCTACTTTTTGATTTAAAATATTATTGTGATGTAGCAAGTAAAGTATTTTCAATGCATTATCTCAACAAAGTTAAAGACATCAAACTTATTACATTTAGTGTTGCAACATATGATGAAATAGAAGAGGATGTTGAATTTTTACAAGAAAAGTCGATCCATGCAAATGGAAAAGAGGATTTTGAATATTATGGATTAGCAAAGCATCTAATACAAAGATTAGAAAACTTTTCTTGCATAGAAGGCGGAGATTTGGATGATATAAAACTATCATTGAATATGAAGGAGCTTGAAATTATAAGGTGCAAAAATAAAGATAAAATTTGAAAGAAGATTATGAATCAAAGTGGTTGAAACTTGTGTATACAATTAAAAAAATAGATGCTCAAGTTGATAAAATATTTATAAATAAAAAAGTAAACATTCTAATAAGTTTAAGGTATTTTAATTCAATAACATATTATTTTACAAAAAAAGACAATGTTAATGAAAGAGATGAATCTTTTAAGTCAAGTCAAAAAATACTATTTTTTTATAAAAATAAAATTGATGCAAAAAATTGAATGACATTTTATAAAAAAATGAGAAAGTATCTTATATTTATTTTATTAATATTATGCATCAAATTTCTAAAAATATGTAATACTTACATGACATATACATTGCACATTGTGATTTAAAACTTTACAATATTTTGTTTAATATCATAGAAACAAAAATTATGAATGAGATTTTTCAACATGCTATTATTAAAGCAATTTATTTTGGAATATTTAAGATTAAAGTTGGAAGAAATCCAAAAATTATTGAGAATAAGAAGCCTTATGATACTATTGTATATAAGGCTCTTGAGTTATTAAAAGCCAAATTTTAAACAATGACAATATATCCTTTTGAAGCAAATGTTTATTTATTTGTAATAATATGTTATCAAAACTCTTTCAAAAAAAGATATTTGATAATATTTTTAAAGTAAGAAAGATAAAAAAAATTGAAATAAGTAAAAGACCACTTTTGTATTTGAATTGTAATGAATTAATTGAGCTTATTAGAGAATATTAGAACTTATATTCATTGCAATGATCAAATTTTTTAAATATTTATAAAAGATTAAACTTATTAAAATATAATTTTTTAGCTAGAATTAATATAGAAAATGCACCATACTTTGGAGCATCAAAAATAATTATTATTATAATATAGGATTTTAAAAAACTTATATTAGATTACTATTGATAAGATTTATATTTAAATTTCTATTTAAATAGATACATAATAAATTTCTTGAATTTATTTTATTTTATATTTTCACACTCTTTTATGTTATAGTAATAATCAAATATCTTATCATGAGCACAAGTTGGTAAAACTAGATTAAAATGTAACATATGTATTATTATTATTCTTTTGTTAGTTTATAGTTTAATTTTTAATTGTAGTTTGATTTACCTGATGAAGAAATATTTGGTAGAATAGAATGTTTATAAGAAATAAAATAAAAATATACAAATAAAGTAATAGTATTGTGTATTATTGGAATGTATTAAATAAACAAGAATACAATAGCAAAAATCTATATGGACTAATGCAAAAGATATACAATACATTATGCTTTGTTAAATGCATTAAAAATCTTGGTGATTGTTATACAACTACTTATATTATTTTAAAAGAATTCAAAGTCAAATCAAAACCAAAAGATGTATAAGAAGCTCAAAAAATATTTAAGTCATTTATGATGAAAAACAAAACCATCTTGGTCTTTGACAATGTGAAGAATCAAAGTCAAATTAAAGATGTTGTGCATGTTAATGATATATTTGTTAGCAATGATGGCATATTAATTGCAATAACTTGATATTTAAAAATAATAAAACATTGTGGTGAAGAACTTTATAAGTTAAATATTAAAAGACTTGATGAAGAAACAAGTTTAAGATTGTTTGTCACTCATTCTCATAGCTAAGAAAATCTGCCTAATAAATTTATTGAAGTTGGCAAAAAAATTATAAAAGCTTGAAATGGCCTACCATTGAGTCTAAAATTTATGGGAGCATTTAAAAAAAAAAAATATTACATTTTTGAGAGAAATTTCTAAAAAAGTTGAAAAAAAGAAAAGAGTTGGATAGAGCTGAAAACAATGGTAACTACAAGATTTAGAAGATATTTAAAATGACATGGATATGACCAGTTTTTTGATCCCTTAATTTTGGATTTTAACTTGACCTACTCTTTTATTTTTTGTATCTACAATTCAAAGATTATAAATAATTTTTTCTACAGTTTCTTAGTTTGCAAGATATAACAATTTTGATTTGGACTTTGGAATTTTATTTTTTGTCAAAAATGAGTGATTTTAAAATTTCAAAAATACAATTGGATCTATTTGTAGATTTTTCTTTCTAAACATGTCAATGAATTTTTCCAAAAGAATATAGATTTATAAAAGATATAGAAATTTTGATCATTTTAAAAATTGCCAAAAAATCAAATTGGCTTCAAATCTAGAAATCTTTATATTTTCGAAATCTAGATTTCACAATCCTTAACTAACATGATTTATTTTTTTTTAATCTAGTATTCAAGCTCCAAGAAATCTACCTTAAAGTAGAGTGATTGAAATTGATATGGCAGCCAACTCCTTTGCATTCAAAAATTTATCAAAAATTCTTACTAATTCCAAATTAAGTAAGTCTTATCTTTTCAAAAATCTAACAACATGAGAAATATGTTTTAAAACTTTTTATATTCAAATTCAAAATATATAGTAATTGATTAAGTAAAATCCAAGACATGTTTTAATAATTGATACAAAAATTAAATGTATAATTATATTTTAAGGTTTAAAGGTAGCATGGCTTGTTTTTACAAAAAAAAAAGTAATAAAAGATTTAAAATTAATAAAAAAATAACCTATAATATTTACTCAAGATTTCTAAGCAAGAATTTTAATAAAAAATGAAGCACTTTATATTCATATATACAATTAGAAGCACTACGTCTTAAAGAATGCATTAAAATGTGAGGGTAAAATTTTCTCTTTAATTTAAATTATAAGATGGCTTTAATTAAAAGCTTATTGTAATTTATGGTATAAAGTGATAGAAAAAATAAAAAATAAACAAAGAAAAAGAACAATAAAAAAAATGAAAGACAATTTAATCAAATAATTTTATACTCTAAAAACTAATCACGATTTGTTCACTAGATTTTTACCATATAAAATGTAAAACTTATAATTAAAAAATATATTTTAAATAGGTATTTTTTTATCTTTTTAATGACATAAAAAATATTAGAATCTAAGTTATTATAAATAAGTTATAACAATTTAAAGATAAAGAGTAAATAATAAAAAAATTAAATAAATATATTTTACCTTTAAGCTAATTTGCTTAAGAAATCAAGAATTTGAGCTTCACTAAGATCCACAAGTAGTACATATGGATGCCTATGAGGCTTTTGTCTTATTCTCCTACCTACATCCAAGGTGCGACAATCTATTTAGAACATATGCACCTCTTTTCTTACAATTATTACATTAGCTATTAGTCCTTCTATTTTTCATTGGTAATTTTATTTTAATTTTATTTTTGATTATATGATGGTGTTTAAAAACATCCAATTATCAAAAAAAATATCTCTAGACCTTCGAATCTTGCTTAAGTTCTTTATAATGGCCTCACAAGATAGTAATTAATTATTTTTATCAAAGTCTTAAAAATAAGCTTTAATTATTCTTAAAAAATTCTAAATATATTCTAAATATATTTTAGAAATCTCTATATTATTTTTATAATGCCAATATCAATTTAAAGATACTTTATTCTACCTTATTTATTTTTTGTGGTTATAGAATTAATTTAAATTAACTAAAAATATTTTTTATAAAAAAAATTAAAAAGATATGAGGTTC
Organism: Physcomitrium patens; assembly: GCF_059467195.1. NCBI lineage: Eukaryota > Viridiplantae > Streptophyta > Bryopsida > Funariales > Funariaceae > Physcomitrium > Physcomitrium patens. The sequence goes on from NC_143423.1 coordinate 5,691,003, forward strand.
TATCTCATGCTTTTTCTACTTACTAACTAAAATTTAATTATTTTTCATAAATAATAAATATATATAAGGTCAATTTTTATATTGGTGTCAATAATTAAATTTTTATTTTTATAATTAAAAAAATGTTAAACCAACTAAGATATTTTTTAAGACTTATTAAGACTCAATTTTTTTTCTAATAAAACTTTTATAATTCATAAACTTCTAAATTCTAGTATATATCCAAAAATAATAAAAAAATAATCTTAATATTATTGTATATAAATAACTAAAAAGTAATTTAAATAATTCTACAAATTAGGATATATTGGTAGGATTCACAACCACCAATAAATTTTTAAAAATAAAATAACCTAATAAAAGATGATAAATTATCATACTTAATTTTAAAAATTTAGTCAAGGTTACACCTATAACTTCTAAAATCAAGCAAGTTGAAAAATTAAATTTGACCAAAAATTGTATTTTTGTATTGAAAGTTATTTCAGAAAGACCATCAAATGACTTAATAGTTTTCTAAAATAAGTATAATTCTTTTTTATTATAAATTCTTTTATCTTAAAAAAAAAATAATAATAATACTTCTATAGAATAATAAAGCAAGTAAGCTCATTTTGTCTATTTTTCTATCAAATTGCTTACTAAATGAAAAATAAATTACTTTCTAATTAAAAAGATATTTTATTTTTAGTACGATTTTGAGTAATATCTATTAGAAAGTCCTCACTTTATTATGGTTTAATATAAATAAAATAATTTAAAACTAATCTTAGAACAAACAAATTTTATGTAAAAGATTATACATTTCATAGTTATATTTCAATGGTATAATTTGATAGAATAGCATTGTGCAAGATAATATATTATTTTTTCTTAATTCTTATTCAAATTTTGTGAGCTTCCACAAGCTTATAGAAAAGAATATTTTTCCATCAAAAAAGTAAAAAAAAATTCAAAATTCTATTATAATAACAACATCAATAGCTTGAAAGAGCTTGGATTTACTTAAAGCATATTAATAGTGCAATATAAGAGCATTTATAAAATATATATATGTATATATATATTATTTATTTATTTATTTATTTATTTATTTATTAATAATATCTTATATCAACAAAGAAATAATAGTGACTTATAAAGATTTGTGAGTAAAACCAAGGCAAATAATTGCCATCAATGCCACATGGATGTATATGGCAACCACCTTATTATAAATGTTATAGCACAAAAAAAATGTCTTATTAGAAGTTATATCTTATATATTAAGAATATGATCAAAAGACATTTATATCTACCAAAATTTATTTTATTTATTTATATAAGTATTTAAAAAATATAAAAAAAGATGATTTTTTTAGCTTCCTATTCAAGAATTTATAGAAAAAAATTAATACTTAATTATTTCCATCTATTATCTTATTACATAGATGAAGGCACTTATTAAGAACTATTTTTTATTAGAAGTTGTTATATATTCTATCTTAAAATAAATAAATTTTACATATAATTTCTTATTTAAGATTTTTATTAATCAAAAAAATTATTTTAATAATTCTTTAGTAGAGAAATCACTTTGGAAATTGTGGATAAAATAGATAAGATTAAGTTTTTATTATTTATAAGCTAAAAAAATTAATAAATATTAAAACAAGGATTTTAATTAAGATCATCAAGAAAATTATTAAAGATGCAAAGATGATATGGAACAAACACATTAAAAAAGCCATGTTAGTATATTGCACATTCTTCAAAATGACAATAGGATTTATTAGTTTTAGCTAACTTATTGCTTGAAGGCCATCATATGTCACGGCCATAATCATGTAAGCTAATAATTACATATAGAAATAGGTAGAAGTAAGTAAAAGTAGGTAAAAGTAAGTTAATTCTATAATATTTAATATGAAAGCTTCCTAGAAACTTCCTAGATACTGCTTTGACTTCATAGGTGTCTTTAATTGACTTTTTGGATTAGAAACGTGGTCAACAAGTTCGCCATGTGCCACACATGTTGTTAGCTTGAAGATCAACCTAACTATGTGGCCCATACGTAGAAAAACTTATCTTGTAAGTCAAGGCATGTGCCCTATAAAGTCAACACATATTGGAGGTCCTATAGAACGTCGCCACGTAGCTCTTAGTTAGATAATATATATAGAGACAAGAGTGAAGGCTTCTTCACTCTTGTCAACTCCTTTCTTGCTTCTAGTCTAGTTTCAAGGGTCTCTAGTTTTCTTGTCTTTTGGCAATAGCCATTCCAGTTCCTCTTTCAATATATATACTTGTTTATATATATATATTTTGTTACCTCTCTTTGAGTGAAGGCTCACTTGTCTGAATTGTTTTTTCATCAAGTTCTTGTCCTTGACAGATTGACAAGAGTGCACCTACAATATCAGAGCTTTGTCTAATCTTGATTAAGAGTGGATTACCCCTTTTTCTTGATAAGATATAAGCGTATTAGAAGTTGCGGATTACCCTCTTCTAAACTGATATTGTCTTTAGTATTTTCTTTGTCCGCAAGTCCTCTCTTCTATTTGTCTTGAGTGATATTAGACATCTTCTCTCTTCTAAGTGTTATCATGGTAGAACTTCTTGAAATGAAAGTGCAATGGCACAAATGCAAGAGCAATTGAGGGAGTTAATGCTTGCAATGCATCAACTCAATTTACCACCACAAGGAGCAACAAGATTGGCAGAAAGTGAAGATATAGAAATGGTTGGAGCTGCTTCAACATCTGCACCAAACCATGTCCTTTCTCCTATGGTGGAATGCCCTTCAAATCTTAGAGAACCAAGAATTGCCCTACCCAAGAAGTTTGATGGCACCAAATCCAAGTTTCGAGGATTTATCAATCAAGTGCAACTTGTGATTGAACTTCAACCCCAAAGCTATCCAACTCCAGGATCACAAGTTAGATTCATTGGTACGCTTCTTTCAGGTTTGGCACTATCGTGGTTTTCATCTTTTTTTGAACGACGAGATCCAATATTGGATAATCTAGAGGCTTTTTTGGTGGAGTTTCGATCCATGTATGGAGAACATGATGCAATTCGTGTTGCAACCAATAAGATCCGTATTTTACGAGAAGGCAATCGATCAGTAACGTTATATGCTTCACAATTTTGACAACTTGCAACTGATATCAAGTGGGATGATGCTGCACTTATTAGCCAATTTCTCTACGGATTACAATATGAGGTAAAAAAATTAATGCTCAACTTACCTGATCCTCAAACATTGAGTCAAGCAATTGACCTTGCTGTGAAGTGCGACAATCGCCTTTTTGAATTCCGATCTAAGAACCGTACAAGTGGACCTCAACGTTACTATAATTCAATGGCAACACCAACACCTCTTCAACACATACATTCGAAAGTAGAGGATATGCAAATTGATGCAGTACGTTTCAAACCTCTTACTGAGCAAGAAAAGACTCGTTGTCGTCAAGAAGGATTATGTTTATATTGTAGAGAACCAAAGCACACTGCTCAACATTGTCCAAAGAAATGACGCAATCACAAAATGAGGAGTATGGCTGTGAAAGAAGATAATATGTCGGAAAACGAGTTTGTCCAACTACAATAGGGATCGTGCGGCTAGAACCTTGCACAACTTCTAGTAAAGGTCCTATTCTCTCCTTAGAGCCCTCTCCTTGTTTTACATTAAATGTTATTTTAGGACCTAAACATTACAAAGTCTCTGTCTTGTTAGATTCAGGAGCCTTAGCGTATTTTTTAGATGAAGAATTTACTAAAAGACATAGCATATCTTTAGTAAAGAAAACTAAACCTGTTCATGTAGAAGTCATAGATGGTCGTCCATTGTCTTATGGAGATATTACTCACGAAACCCTTCCTATAGAAGTAATAATCAATGGTCATAATAGTTTTGTAGTATTTAATATCATTATATCTCCCTCTAATCCAGTCATTTTAGGTTTATCGTGGTTAGAAAAATACAACCCTCAAATAGACTGGATTTCCGGAACTCTTACTTTCTCTAAAAGTATAACTAACAGTGTAGTTAAGCAAGTAGAGAGTCATAAGTCCAGTTCAATTAAACCTGTATTTATAGGTGCAAAAGCTTTCTTGCATGCTACTATGAAAGAATCACCATACATTATTTATGCTACACCCGTTTCTACTGGTGAAAAGTCTTCAAGTGGCATTCCAAGCCAATATCAAGAATTTCAAGATGTATTTGAAAAAAAGAATGCGGATACACTCCCGGAACATTGTCCCTATGATTGCTCAATTGACCTTCAAGAAGGAGCACAACCACCATTCGGACCAATCTATAGTTTATCACAAAATGAATTGGCTGAACTCAAGGAGTATATTGAAGAAAATCTAGCCAAGAATTTCATACGCTGTCGTATTGTAACATGAGTATACCATGAAAATATAAAGAAAGGGGACTTTTATTAATGTTCAGTTACCTAGAATATTGGGAGCAACGACCAACTCCAGTGCAAATATTAAGTGGCCAGGTTCTGTCACCCCGTTACAGTCAGCCGGGGCATACTGAAATGCTCCGTTCGATTCCAATAACGAGAGTCAGTAGGAAGGGAAAGGACCAATTCACACGACGGGTGAGCCTGGTTCGAAGAGCCAATTGGATCCAATTTCAAGAATCCAATCCGGGTCCTCTTACCCAATATGAGACCTGAATTGGTCGGGCAACCCAATGCAGTCTAATTACGAGAAAATCCAGGTCTTACTACGCGCCTCAGCCAATCTGACGTGAAGGACTAATTTGATCCAATTTTGGGAACATCCGGATCTTACTACTGGACTCTTAGCCAATATGAGACTTGAATTGGTCGGGCGACTCAATGTGGTCCTGATTACGGGATTTCGGTTCTGTTTCAAGCTGTCCTGTTCTCTGTGCCATTTCAGGGAACGTTGTTTTCGGTAAAAAGATCTCTTAAAGGTAAAAATGGGGGAGAAAGCTCTGACGACGAGAGCCCATTTCGGATCCAAGCTCTGACGGTGGGAGCCAATTCCGGATCCAAGACGGAAGATTGAAGAAATTCAGAGGATAAGGTTAGGGGAGAGAATAAGTTTTTTTGGGGGGGGGGGTTTTTTTAAATGGGATTTTTTGGATCGAAGAGCTAGCTTCAAGCTCTTTTCAAGGTCACTAGTTTGGTTTCATTAGGGTTTGTGGAGGGAGAGCTAGCTTCATACTTCGGGCGGGAAAAGAAGACAGAGAATTGGGTTTTTTTTCTTCATAGGGTTTTGGGAAGACTGAGGCAATCGTTGCTGAAGTCAGTGTTGTAATGGTGAATCGGGATTTTTAATGAAGTGGGTTTGATTACTCTTGACTGTTTTGTGAAATCGAGTTACGTCTGTGATGAAGAATTAAAAGGGTGTCTATAGGATTGAGTATGCGGAGTGAATGAAATTTATTGGGTTAATCTAACAAGACAGTCAGTGGATACAAGATCGTGAGTATAAAGCGGTATCGAAGATTAGCAGTTTGGATTGTTCGGGGTTCTCTGTAACGTCTAGAGACCTACCGGCTGTGGCAAAAAGGACTTCGACAAGCAGTCGAAGGGCATCTGTATAGATTTATGGTGTATTCTTGCAGTTGTTTGTATTCCAATAGTCAAAAACCGATAAACTACTTGAATATTGGCGAATCTCCATACTACCTTCTACAACCAGATGTCCGACGCGTTCTCGAGCAAGAAAGCACATAATACGACAATGCCATTCTAAATCTCCGACAGGAGCTCCAATTCTATTTATGAAGAAAAAAGATGGATCATTGCGGATGTGTGTTGATTATCGAGGACTCAACAAGATTACCATCAAAAACAGGTATCCACTACCTTTAATATCCGGACTTCTTGATCAGCTGAATCAAGCTAAGATCTATACAAAAATAGATCTTCGGGGAGCATACAATCTAGTACGCATCAAAGAAGGAGATGAATGGAAGACTGCGTTTCGAACTAGGTATGGACATTTTGAATACAACGTCATGCCTTTTGGACTTACAAATGCACCAACAGCTTTTCAACATCTAATGAATGATGTTTTTCGAGAGTTTTTGGATGATTTTGTGGTATATTATCTAGACGATATCTTGATCTATTTTAAGAATCCAAAAGAACATGAACTTCATGTTCGTCGTGTGTTACAAAAATTAAGAGATGCAGGAGTCTATGCCAAGATAGAAAAGTGTGTATTCCACACTACTCAAGTTGATTTCTTAGGTTACATCATTTCAAATGATGGACTTATGATGGATCCTAAAAAAGTTCAAAGTAATATAGACTAGAAGATCCCAAAAACGGTAAGAAATGTCCAATATTTTTTGGAATTTGCCAACTACTATCGGATCTTCATCAAAGACTTCTCTCGAGTTGCAGCTCCACTTATACATTTGACTTGTAAAGACAAACTCCAATGGAATCAACAAGCGGAAGTTGCTTTTGAATCTTTGAAGACACCATTTGTTTCTGCACCAATCTTGTATCGTGTTGATTTTTCCAAAGCATTCTTTATGGAAACAGATGCATCGGACTTTGCTTTAGGTGCAGTTTTATCACAAATGGGAACAGATGACAAACTTCATCCAGTAGCCTTTCATTCAAGAAAATTCTCAGCAGCAGAAATCAATTATGAGATCTACGACAAAGAACTTCTTGCAATTGTGGATTCTTTTCAAGAATGGCGTCATTATCTAGAAGGCGCTTCTAGTCCAGTCATCGTATATACGGATCACAAGAACCTCGAATATTTTATGTCAGCACGTATATTAAATCGTCACCAAGCTCGTTGGAGCATGTCTTTATCAAGATTCGAGTTCATCATCACTTATCGGCCAGAAAAACAACAAGGTTTATCCGATGCCTTGTCTAGACGTTCTTATCTTGCACCAAAAGAAGGAGATGCAGCTTTTGAGCAACAAAGAACGGTTCTCTTGAGGCCAGAAAAATTTCATCTTCGAGCAATAAAATCAACATTGACTGTTGATTTAACTTTCCTTAAGCAAGTCTAGTTAAATATGTCTTCAGACCCTCTTGTTCATGATATCAAGAACAATTCTTCTAAATCTCATGATCCATCTAAATTTGAATTCAAGAACAACCTACTCTATTTCGAAGGACGCCTATATGTTCCAAAAGATGAAGCACGTTTACGTGTTCTTCAAGCTCATCACGACTTCCCAGTAGCAGGACATTTCGGATATAAAAAGACTTTGGAGCTGATATCTAGGGATTTTTGGTGGCCTCAAATGTGGAAGGCAGTTAAAGATTTTGTACAATCATGTGATGTTTGCTCAAGATCGAAAACTCCTCGTCATCGACCTTTTGGACTTCTTCAGCCATTACCCATTCCAGAACAACCATGGTCTTCTGTTTCTATGGACTTCATCACGGATCTTCCAATCTCAGGTTCTTATGACTCTATATTCGTGATAGTAGATCGTTTTACCAAGATGGCACATTTTGTACCATGTACAAAATCTATCACAGGTGAAGAAACAGCTAAGCTCTTTCTTGACAATATCTATCGCTATCATGGATTATCCAAGGATATTATATCAGATAGAAGAACTCAATTTGTATCAAGATTTTGGCGGACTCTTTTCAAGATTCTTAAAGTAGATATAAAACTATCTTCGGCATTCCATCGTCAAACTGATGGACAAACGGAGCGTGTTAATCAAGTTTTGGAGCAATATTTAAGATGTACCATTAATTACCAATAAGATGATTGGACAACTCTTTTGCCATTGGCAGAGTTTGCTTACAATAACACGGTACACTCTTCTATAAAACAAATACCTTTCTTTGCTAATTATGGTTATCATCCACGACTTGATACTTTTGACTTTTCAAAAGTTGATAATCTTGTTGCGAAAGATTTGGCAATTCATTTATCAGAGCTACATGCAACAATGAAGGCGCAGTTAAAAGAGGCTCAAGAACAACAAAAGGCCAATGCGGATGTCTATCAAAAGGAACAACCATCATTCGTCTTGGGTGATAAGGTATGGCTACTTCATCGCAATATCAAGACCACTCGTCCTTGTGACAAGTTGGACTATCGAAGACTGGGGCCATTTTCTATTTCTGCACAAATCAATCCAGTTGCATATCGTTTAGATCTACCAAAGTCAATAAAAATCCATCGAGTATTCCACGTGTCTCTTCTTGAACCATACAAGACAGTGGACATACCAAGAAGACGACAAGCTCCACCTCATACTATAGAAGTGGACAATAATGAAGAGTTTGAAGTAGAAGAAATCTTAGATTCAAGGCGGCGCCGAAATAAATTAGAATATCTTATCCATTGGCGCGGATATGGTATTAGTGAACGCACATGGGAGCCATTAAAGAATCTTGCAAATGCAGCAAAGGCGGTGGAGGCTTTTCATCGACGACATCCATCAAAATCAAGATGAAAACTTTCTTTATAAAAGAAACAACATCTAGGCAAGATAACATTCTACTTTCAATTCTTATTCGTAGCTTCATTGTAGTAGTGGCGCTCAGGAGATGGAGAACCAACAACCAGCGGATTCAACTCAAGAGCCTTCATTTGCTGACCTGCCGGACAAGACATTACGAATGTCACAACCTTCAAGACGACGTAATCGAGATGAAGATCTTCAAGAACGACATGTTCTTCCTCGAATAGTTGGTGAGATACAATGCGTTTGGTATCACGATTTAGGAAGGGACTCCCGATGTTTGGTGATTTTGCTAGAGGTAGGAACAACTCCTCATGGTGTTCCAAATATTCTATTCGAAGGAAGTTACGAAAGCCTCAACAATGATCAAATAACTGGGTGGTCTTCCCGCCCTGGTATGGAACACTACCGATGGTTGAGAGGCCCTATCAATCATCTTCGAAGAGAACAGAGATCAGAGTATGTGGCGAATACAATTCGTCGCATCATAGATTTCCTCAACATATGATGACCGCTCCTCGTGGAATTCGTCCCTAGAAGGGGGGGTAATGTCACGGCGATAATCATGTAAGCTAATAATTACATATAGAAATAGGTAAAAGTAAGTAAAAGTAGGTAAAAGTAAGTTAATTCTATAATATTTAATATGAAAGCTTCCTAGAAACTTCCTAGATACTGCTTTGACTTCATAGGTGTCTTTAATTGACTTTTTGGATTAGAAACGTGGTCAACAAGTTCGCCATGTGCCACACATGTTGTTAGCTTGAAGATCAACCTAACTATGTGGCCCACACGTAGAAAAACTTGCCTTGTAAGTCAAGGCATGTGCCCTACAAAGTCAACACATATTGGAGGTCCTATAGAACGTCGCCATGTAGCTCTTAGTTAGATAATATATATAGAGACAAGAGTGAAGGCTTCTTCACTCTTGTCAACTCCTTTCTTGCTTCTAGTCTAGTTTCAAGGGTCTCTAGTTTTCTTGTCTTTTGGCAATAGCCATTCCAGTTCCTCTTTCAATATATATACTTGTTTATATATATATTTTGTTACCTCTCTTTGAGTGAAGGCTCACTTGTCTGAATTATTTTTTCATCGAGTTCTTGTCCTTGACATCATATTCATCAAAATTAAAAAAAAATTACTAAAAAACCAAAATTTGATATCATTTTAGCTACAATTATCTTTTGTAGCGAAGATTATTAATATTGGAGAGGCTAAATAAGACTTAGAAATCTACACTTTAAAACAACAAGATAGTATAGTATATGAAAAAAATTACACATAATATAATAATTTCAATCATGATCCTTGAACCAAGTGATCTTATGATGATAATCAACGTGTGATTAAAAAAAAACTTAGATAAAACTTCTAATCCAAATAGAGTTAAAATAGTACCAATACTTCATTTAGTAATGTCTTTTTAACTTTAATTTTTTTAAAGATCAAAGAAGAGATGAATTTTCTACAAAAAAATTAATTTTTTAGTAATAAAACCATACATCATTAAATAGGTAAAAAGCTTGGATTACAAGAAATTCAACCATATTATTTAGTTAAACTTCTTATTCTCTTTTTTTTACCTTCTTATAGAAAAAATAAAAATAAAAATAAGACAAAGTAAGAAAAGACCATTTATGTCAAAAAAATATTAATCTAAGAACCAATTTCAAACAACATAAGGAAAAAAATTATTTTTAATGTATGAACGAAAAAAATTGTAATATCTAAAGAAGTAATGTTCTATAAGAAGGGATAGTATTTTTAAAAATTAAAACTATTGATAAATAGAAATAAGCAATTTTTGCTAGAAACTTTGCAATATTGATACATGCATTCTATTAACCTTTGAATTGTAAGGATTGTAGAAGTATATGAAGCAATTATAAAAACTAAAAATAAATCAAACAAGATACATCCCACAAGATTTTTATATGTGCTTACACTCTAATAGCATGCCTTACATTTAATCATGATATGTTTCTAGCATCTTTTTTTAATAGTTGAAGAAATAATTACAAAGACATAAGAAACAAATATGTAATATAAGTTTTTGGATGAAAGTAAAAATGTTGATTATTTTATTATAAGTTAATTCAATATCAAGTTATTTTTTAAACTAATAATTTCTTCCAAATTTCAAATAGTTTTAAGTAATTTAGATCCTACTTTAGAAAAATATGTATATAAATAATCTAGACACAAACAAACACTTAAATCTTTAAGTTACAAATCAAATGTTCTAAAATGAAAAAAATGACATAAGCTATACACCTAAACATATGTAAAAACACTCTCAACAACTAGGTGCAGCTTTAAGCTAAAATGACAAGATTTGAATAGCAAAAAATATATATTTGGCACTAGAGAAGGGATAGAAATCTGAGGAATTGATAGAATTTTGATTTGAAACCTCCATACACCTTTCAATCGTGGTAAAGTGAGCTCTAAGTTGGAATTAGTATCATAGGCTCCTAGATTAGCTTCTACTAGAGCTCCTAGAGGTATGAGAGCTCTAGGCAGCTCCTGTTTTCTTATTCTTTCATCAATCGATTCGACAGGTATGCGACAGGATGTTTAAAAACAAAATAACGAAATAAAGACATTCAACCATACTATATATTGCTTTCTTCAGCAAGACTCAGTGAGTAAACTCATGTTTCAATGCAAAAAGCAAGTATCAACTTGAAATGAGAAGTAATGAGCTGATTCATGAGAAAAGGATGAAACAGCAGATTATAAATGGGGTTCCATCACGTTTCATGAATTTGCATTCTTGGCAGCAAGATAGTTCCTAAAGCAAGACTGGGCAGACTGATCATGCGTATCACCTGCAAAAAGAATTAAATCAAATAAATTAACAACAACAACAAGAACAACGAGATTAGGGCTGAGGGACTCAGGATTAAGTTTGTTGCTTGCGAATATTTGGAGGGATCTATGGAGAGTGATGCAGCTAAGATTTGCCACCTTTGCTAGCTCATTTATTGCAGTCCTTCAATCGTCTGATTCCTTGCTTTTTTCGACTTCATCTGTGCACATGAACCGCCGTTAAATGCACAAAACTCGATGTGTTCTGTGTCCTATGCTGCTAAGTTTTCCTTGTATAATCACATGCTATTGTTCGGCATGCATTTAAGAATTGAGCTTAACAGTCTCTTTGTCTCTAGCTTCACAGGAGACTTGCAGGTGCCCAATAGTTTCTTCCATTGCTTGTATTCCTATGATCATTTACAAGACGCATCTCAGAACTTTATCGTTTCTGAGGATTGGGTGTGAGTCAACCACTTCCGGTGCATGTGAAGAGGCTTCGATTTTGCAATTTTTACGTTAGTTTTTCCAGACTGGATTCTTTAAATATTTGCACCTGTAATCGGAAGTGTGTCAGTGCAGTAGTACCCGTTTGAACATATTATTTCTCTGTCTTTTAATTTTTCACTTCTTTTCTCCTACTGTGTCATTGGAGTGGATTCGGATTCTCTTCTTCGCATTCGGTTCTGACTTCGGTGGGGAGATTGTTCATGTTGCTGGTTGTGAAGTTGAGCATTGGCATACATCACGGTGGAGTTTGATAGTTGGCTTATCGAAGCGATAAAAGAGATGCCTTGAAGCAACAACTGCTGTTGGGCATGAAACTTTGGATTTAGGGTTTAGGCCTGGTTTAAGGAAGGATCGTTAGCAGGACAAGCCTTGGAAAGTAGGAAATCGTAGGAAGGTGCGAATTGTGTCGGGGTTTAGGAGGGTAGAAGGGAGTGGAACTGGGAATATATTACAGGAAGGAATATAGAATTCATTTCCATGTCGCAAAGCATATTTCTCATAGGCTTCTGTACTGTTCTATGTATTGGACATATGTCTGTGAAGGAACTACAGACGGCTTATGTTAAGTCTTTGTTGATTTGTAATGCAGCCGCCTGGAAGCTGCAAGTAGTGGAGAGCTGAGATGAATGGCGCATGATAGTTTTTCTTCTGATTTGTTCGCTTCAGATCACCATACACACTATGCGATTGGCTGCTGTTCCTAAATGAGAGGCCCGGGAAAATTGTAAACTGACACAACTAGGTTGTGATGACATACTTTTCCGATTATTCACGCGTGGTCTTTTGCTGATTGAGCGACACGATTTTTGCACACAGGAATTGACAACAGGAGAACTACGCTAGTGGTGAAGTGATCGGATTATGGTGCTCGAGTCAGCGCGAGCATATTATTTTCAAGTTCACTAGCCTTTATGACATGGAGAGCAAACAGGATGAGGTGTACCAGAAGGTTGCTCACAACGTAGAAACCCCGACAGCACATTGTCGAATTTTCTCCCAGTTACATGCAGCTTTGTCAAAAGAGGTGTTCTTCATTGTATCAAAAAAGCTGAAAATTTCAATCTCTCCTCGTTGTTGCTCGTCGTGGAGTAGCAGGAGTCTTTGATAATTTTGGCACCCTGAGAATAAATTCTATCTCGAAGTACCTGCGTAGACTCATTTGGTAAACGTGTATCAACATTCTCTCGACTGCGGCATGTGCTTTGCTCCACTCACATAACAGTCCCTGTGGAGCACAACTGCAAACTCTTCGAAAGAAGTCACGTACTGATTTAATCACCTGATTATGGCGTATGTGCTTCACAAGTTGATTTATTAAATGCATTGTTTTTAAATGGCTGAGCATTATTAGCAACATTCCAAGACGCCGTTTAGGTGTTGATAGGCTCTTCACTGGAACAGATCTTCAGCCATGAGAGAAGGAAACAATTCTCCACCCAAACGAAGATCACTAGAACATAAAGAAATGTCCTTTTGAAAATAAATTCAACTATCAACTAGTCACTAGGATTTAGATTTCAAAAATTGTCTTCAATGGAAAGTTGTATTATAAGAATTTGTACAAGTGCAAAATTTGCACAAGTTAACTAGAAGTTTTTTAGGTTCTGGCAAAAAAACAAAACCAAAAAATCTACTTTTACTTTCAAAGATTCCTTCAACTATCACCTGTTGTTTACTTACTATAGAAGTCGACAAGCTTGTAGGCCAAGGATTGAAAAACAATAGCATGAAGGTTGGTAGAAGAGGAAAGTTTTCAGCAAAAGAAGGTAGTGCATTGACCAAAGAAAGCTGTACAATAATTCCCGGCCTAAAATGTTTCCCTATTCCTATAACATTTTTTCTTGCCTCATTCAATCCTTCTTGGAAAAGAGCGTATAACATGTACAAGAAATGTATGAAAACCAACACCACATATGTCCTAGACACCATGCTATTAGAGAAAGGTGAATATAAATAATTTATATTTTTCTTGTCTTTCTTTATATTCTATCTATTCCATATTACTATACTTAGTTTTTCTTAACTCTACTTTCAATATTAAATGTCTTATTTTAGATTATCATATTTATTCTAATTCAACTTTATTATTATTCAATACAATAACATTAGAGAGAGTTTTTTGTAATTGAGTTATTATTTTGGTAGAGAATTGTTTCTTTCTTTCATGATGGAAGCTCTATTTTGAAAGAGAGCCTATTACTACCTACACTGCCTTCTATTCAACATACCTTACTATTAGCAAACAACATCTTAGAATGTTACTAATAATGATCAGCCATTTAAAAAATAATGCATTTGATAAATCAAAAAGTGAAGCACATACAATATAATTAGTTATTTAAATCAGCACTTGCCTTTCTTTGAAGAATTTGTAATTGTACTATACAAAGACAATTATGTAGGATGAAGAGCAAAGCATAGGTGGTAATCTAAAGAATGTTGATATGTATTTATTAAATGAGTCTATGCATGTAATTTGAGATAGAATTTATTCTCAAGGTGCCAAAATTATTAAAGACTCCTACTATGCCACCAAGAGCAATGACAAAAAATCAAAATTTTCATCATTATTAATACAATAAGAAATACTTTTTTTAAAATTCAAAGTTGCATATAAGTAGAAAAATATTTGAAAACTTATTATTATTGGAACTACCAAAGAAGTTAAGATTTAGTAATTCTACAGTTTGATGACTTTATCTATAATTTTGAACAAGGTGTTATAAGCTTTTCATCCTATAAGTAGAGGCATATCTATAAAGGTTTTAACTTCTTAATAGAATGTATTTTTTTCATATTCATTTTCACTCATTACTAATTGATTAAATATGTTGTCTATTTGTGATTTCAAATGTGCCCTTGTAAGTAAGCTATGGCATAAGTTAGGTTCTCTTTCAAGCACATTAAGCAAGAAAAGGTGATTTCCAAGCTTTGGATTAGAGAATAGCTTGGTAAATGTATTGGCTTGCATTCTACTAGGGAAATTATAATCAAAGGAGAATTTATTAAGAATAGCAAGTTGGCAAATGAAGTTATAGCAAATATCAATGTATTTGGTGTGAAAGTGGAACTTTGTTGTATCAACCAAAAGAAAGGTCATTTGATTATTACATTGAATTAGAATTTTAATTTTAAAAAAAATTATTTGTTAGAGGTCATATATTAAATAGCAAATTCAAATTGCTTCAGAGGTGGCAATAGCCATAGCCATATATTTTATTTCTATATTAGAAAATATCATAGATCATGGAAAAATAAATCTCCAACTAATCACACCTTATGACAAGAGGTAATAGTATTCAAATGTGGAGCATCTTTTGTTGACATCACCAACTTAGTTTATATCATTGAAACCAAAATAATATTGAAGATGTAAGGTGGCCTGGTAAAATTTGGCATGGTAGTTGACAAAGCCATATAAGAGCTGGAAAGTATGTTTATAAGGTTGGATGTATTTAGATTTTGATTTATATATGTATTGTGTCAAGATGCTAATTGCAAAACTATATTAGGGCAGATGCAAATACTTACCTAATTAATAGAACCCACTATATTATGATAAAGTGGGCATGAAGAGATTTAGGCATAAGAGCAAGAGGGCAATCCTTTATAAAAACATCTTTGCCAAAGGCAATTGGTATAGAAACAAGTAGCGTCTTAAAAAAGCCAAACTTGAGGAGCTTTGGTTTGATGTATAAGGTTTAAGTGATGCAGAGCCAATTGCAATGGAGGTTGTAGATGATTTAAAAACTAGAAGTATGGTAGATATCTTCTAGATCTAAGAAAAAAAAGTGGGAGTGAAGTTGATTCTTGATGGTCTCAAAAAGTAAAAGATTATCTATAATTATTAATTTATCATCAATACACAAGATAAAAATGACAAAATTCAAAATGTGGCCCAAGTAGTAGACATTTCAATTGGTAGTAAAGTTAACAAAGTGAAGAATTGCAAGGAATGAATTGATTACTTAAAATTACTCTTGGAAAGAATTTTTTCAATCTGTAGAAGGTCTTTTAAAGGCAAAAATCAAGTCCAAAGTAAAAGAAGTCACATCTTTAGAGACCTTTATATAAATTTCTTTTAAAAGAAGGTTATTGAAAAAATTATCTTAACAATCATTTGGTGGATAGATAGACTCAGATGAATAGCAAGGACAAAAATCAAGCAGATTGATTGAATACAAATTACAAAAGATTTTTTTTTTTGTTGTAATCTAATCCCAAAATTTGTTTGAAGCTGCAAATAATCAAACAAGTTTTGAAGCAATCTACTAAGCCAAAGCTTTTTAGTTTGATTTTAAAGATCAATTTATAAGTTATTTGCCATTTGATGCATATAAATTTGGCTCCTTTTAGATAGCTTATTACCATTGAAGGGCCTCAAGAGAATTTTCAACTTAAATGTATGTTATAGATTTTAGAAAAACATCAAAGATGGTAAATAAGGTATATTTAGAATGAAAAGGATTTTGGCTTCAATGTAGGAATGTAGAGCATTTGGATTCTATTTTTTTGTTAGATCATGGAATAGAGAAAAAAAAATTGTGATATGAAAAGATCGGCAAATAGACACAAGCAATAATAATGGTAAAGATAATGGCTTATCAAAGTTGCTATTAAATAAAGGTTGATGGTGTGATTGGTGGAGAAGGTGAGCATAGTGACTTACATAGGACATTACTTATATTCATAATAAAAGATTAATAAATTGGTACAAAAAATATTGAAGATTGACTACAAGCACATCATTCATGGATATATTAGAACATAGAAACAAAAAGAAGTCTTGTTACAGTAATAGTTTAGAGGGCTAAGAGGAATTTTTTTTTGCAATAGCTTGTGAAGGAGAAGAGGTAGTAGAAGCAAGCAAAGCAAGCAAAGCAATAAGTAGGAATACAATTTTTATTCAAAGAATAGTAGTAGTATACTTGGATGGCAAAGACATAAAAATTATTGGTAGCTTAAGCATTAAATCCAATTATAGTGGAGGGAAGAAATTTTCTTATTACAAGAATTGTATAGTTGTTGCTTGTGAAGGCATTGTGGTTGGTGAGAATACAAGAGCAAGATACTCTATTGAAAAAATCCTTAGAAGAAGAGATGAAGATCCACCTAATTAGTAAAATAATAGAACCAATTGAATGTTAATATTTGTGCATTTGAGATTAATAGGAGATATTCAAAGAAGAAAAGTGGATTCTTCTTCAAATATAATATTATAAAAATAATTATTATATTACTATAGATTTTTTAAAACTTATATTCTTTGTACAAGGAACTATATCCCAATAAAATACGTTTTTAAGACTATCATTGAGCTTGAATTAAAGAGCATCAAGAATCTAGATAAAACATCTATTATAAAACTCTTAAAGGTAAGAGATGTTAGATTTTTAATTGTACCAAAGTTTAAATAAAGTCTTTATTAGAAAGATAATTTTAGTAGGATACTAGTTTTGAAGGTATGTGGCATAATTGATAGCCTTCTTCTAATATGGTTTTGTCAATCTTACTTCATGGATCATATATTGAGTAGTATTATAAAGAATTTTATTTTGTTTCTTTTTTTCTTTTTCTTTTTTTTTGCTACTATGCTTTTTTAGGTGAATAAGTAATGATTAATTTTTATTTGATGCCATATGTATTACTAGGTATTAGTCAAAATCAAAAAAGGGATATTCTCTTCTTAATCAGATTGAAAGATATAAAATTTGTGTCCAATTTGAATTTTAGTCCAAAGATGAAAAATCTTCAAAAATTTAAAGCATTCACTCTTTTTTTGAAAAAAACAAAAGGTTGTAGAATAGAAATATTTTTTTATAAAAGAAACATAATATTTAAAACCTAAGAATTTAGATGTAGCAAATTTGTCATTAAGATCAAAACGCAAAATCTCCAATAGATGTATGATATAAAAAGTTGATATTAAAATTGAGTAGTTGTTTGCTTGCCATAGATACAACTTGAATTTAAGTAGAAAGAAAAGGGAGAGGGACTTCTTTGAGGGGCGTGCCAATGATAATGGTGTATTTAGCATGTTGTTTTAGTTAATTATTATTGAAATATCTTAATTTGCTATATCAAAATTGAGCAATCTTTTTAGAAACATTAAAGTTAGCAAAAATATAGAATAATTTTAAAAAGTCAAAGACAACAAGTGAAAATAGAAATTTCTTCTTTAGTTGACAACTTGAGATAATAGTATCATAGGAAAAGTATAGTAGAATTAATCAAGATACTATCAATATACAAAGCTTAAGATTATTGAGGTGAAAATGTTGTTAGAGAGATACTCTTGGTTTTGATAGTTGGCTAATGGTCTTCTAGGAGGTTGTAAGAGGCTAAAACATAGTAGTTATACTAAATGGCTTAGAAACCACAAATTAGATGATAAGCATAGAACTTAGGTCATGAAGCTAAGTTTTATTAGAAGCAGATTGGATGAAAAGTGAAGGTTCAATTATCAAGAGTATATTCATTCATGTGATGATATTGTTAGAGAGATCAAAATGTATAGGTAGACTTAAAAAAGATATTTTAATGTAGCTACAATTGGTTGTAGTATTATCAACAATCAAAAAAGATATTGAAATAGAAGATCTATGAAGGCATATAGAAACAATTTTCTCAAGAGGAGGTGAGTGCACTGACAAGTTTGTCTAGTAAAAGATTGAAATAGGTAAAAAATGAGGTAGCACAATATTGTCTTTAGTCATAGTGATGAAATGGACTAAAGCAACAGTGATAGAAAGTTTTGTTTTGTCTAAGAGATTTAAGTTGCTTCCAAGAGGACAAGCCACAAGGATAGCATAGTTGTGATTTAAAAGTTGGAAATTTTATTTTTTAATAGAAAAAATATCATTTTGTTGATCATATTAATAAATTGAAAATAAATTCTTTTGTAACTCATAAATATACATGGTATTGGTGAGGTAGAGGGTGTGCATGTTGACTAGGCAAATTTTGACTTTATCTTAGTTATAAACGAAGAATGTAATATCATTACCAAGAGCGTAGCAATTGTCTTGAAAGGATGCGTCCTTTTTCTTGTTTGTTTTTACTCACCACTAAGTTAAATGTGTTGTCTATTTGTGTATTCGTTGTTTCACCAATTTCGTTTGTCTTTCTTGTCCTTGAGAGGGAATGATATCGGATCCTTGTTATCAGATAGTCACAAGTCTAATTGTTGGTGGGTGATTGAGCGGGTGGTTTGTTTGAGTGGCTGGTGCAGATAATGAATTGCCGGTGAATTGGAAGAATTCAGATGCTGACACCAAAGAATTAGTTGTGTAGAATGCAATCTATTACTAGTGCATAGCGTAGTGTAGCTATGAATCTGAGCAGAGATAGCTTTCTTTGCGGCATTACTGTTGTTGACTCGTTTCCTCGAAAATAATGGTAAGATATCATCTTTCCTTCATGGTTTGCTGGTGTGTTAACCACGTATCCCTCAATCAGCAGAATGGTTTCAGTTTTCAGCGTCCTAGTAGATCAATTTAACATTCTGGAGAATAAGAAGACTCTCATTGTATAGTGGAGTACAGAAATAATTCGAATTTTTTTTCAAAGTGAATCAGTGTTAGAAATCACTGAACTTCAAAAAGCTCCAGCAGTGTAAAAAATGAACGCATTTTTGAGCCGTAAAATGCATTGCGAAGATAGTAGAATCTAGTTTCATGGTGTAACAAGTTTGTATTATAAAGTCGTGAAAATATACATCAAGAGAGCTTTTTGTTATATACTATCTACCATCTCGTACTACCACCCCCAGCTGCAATCACCGCTTGCATCCTATAAGGCATAGTGGAAATCAATGTACGAAGCCACTCTATAGATATGGTATCCCATACGGATTGAATTTTTTCTATCATTTCTAGCTTACTATTAGGCCTACTATGATGTTTGAGCAAATCTTTTACTACCATCCAAACGTTCTCTATTAGATTCAAGTCCGGTGAATTGGCAGGCCAAAACAACTTTTCTATACTATGAGCACGTCTCTATTGCAGTGGCAATGAGCTACGGTGGACTGGAGCGCCATCTTCCATCAATATCAATTGCTCAGGGTCATCATGTAAGAAATAAAAGCCACTTAATACTCCTTCATAAACAATAGTGACAAAATCCCTTGTTGATTTCTTATCTAAAGGAATGATGACCAATGGAGACTTATCAAAGCCAGTAAAGGCACCCCAAACCATCACTGAACTACGTCCAGACTTAAAACTTGGTGCTATACAATCCCAATTATATTTTTCGTATGCCTTCCGCCACACTCTAATTTGCCGTGGATTTTTGCCAGTTTCGAATGACGACTCATCCGTCCAAATAATATTACACCAATCTTCAAACGTCCAACTCTCATAAGCACGTGCAAATGCAAGCCTATCTGCTTTATGTTTGACATTCAAATAGGGCTTTTTAGGTACTATACAATTTCTAAAACCAAGCTCACGGAGGTAGAATCGAACAGTAGTTCGGGAAACACTCACCAAGTTTGCAAGTTCTACCAGAGTATGCCTTCTATTTGAACTGACAGCATGACATAACACTCAAAAATCCCGCTCAGACAACTTCATGGGTCTGCCACATTGTGATTTCAACGACTCCACACTTCCATGGACCTTCCAATGACTCAAGATAGTTGAAATGGTAGAACAGGGAGCACTGAAGACTTCTGCAATGTCCTTACACTTCATCCCAGCCTTCCTCATCCCTACAATCTGATTCTTCTGCATATGGGACAATGTTTTGTACTTCATGGTGCTTGCTGTAAGCCTTCAAATAGCACAAACCAACTTCTAGTTTGACAGAGAGGAGTCACTGAAGCTAACGATGTCCAAAACCAAAAAAGAACACTTCTAAAATCTGTATGTGCTTCACAATCTCAATCTGTGGCAGTGCAATGTGCTTCACATCTTCAGATGGATTATATAAGTCACCCCATCCAAGCATTCTATGCTATCACTCCATTTTGCTGGCTGCATGCATGCCTAATTGCAACTGTGATTTTTTAGCTCACCTAACCACTTCCACATTAATCATCACATTTGCAATCTGCTTTTGAAGACACATGGCTAATTACATGCAATTAGACACCTCTTGCACTCCAAAAATAGATGGCCAAGTGTCGGGGAAAAATTCCTTCCAACCTGATCACAACATTCAATTGAATAACAAGATTTTTTTAGCAAAAGTGGTGCTCTAGAAAAAAATTCGAATTATTTCTGTACCCCACTGTACAAGTTGAGAAAATGCTACCTATCATTAGGATAGCTTATATGTACAAGGGATTCGGGTGGATTACGAAACCTGCACAACTTCTTGCAAGATTACGACACTTTTCAACTTATTAGAGTTGGCAGATGTTCTTGTAGTCGTTATTGGCAGATAAAGATCATCGGTACGAATTTTGGGCACAAATTAAGGGCAATTTTTCACTTGTGGAAATATGTCCGTTCAAAGTATTGTGAATCAACTCGTCCTTCGTGCATTGCAGGTGTTTTTTTTATCTACATCTCTTTCGTTCTAAGCCACAAATGGTATGTCCTTAACATGAATTGTGATTCGTAGCTACAATATTATCAAACAGTAACTTCTTTAAAGAAAATGGTTGCAAGCAATCTTTCTTAACAATTCAATCAAAGCCGAGGAGGATATGTCAGTCTGCGTGCTCACAAGAGTAAGCAGTGTGAACAGCATAGTTTAGTCTTTGCTATATCTTCACATGGATGATGATTCTCTTGACGTCCGTTGGTTTTTTTCTTTGGCAATATTTGATTTCTGCTGTAGTGATTTGTAACACGCAATAATACAGGGATGTGGGATTTTTCCATCATTTTTAAATGGAAAAAAATTCCCAACTTTTTTGGCTTGCATTGCTTGCTAGAGTTCATGCAGTTGCTGCACTATCTACCTATAGAAGATCCCAGCCACGTCTGTTTTAACTTGAGTTCAACTCTCTCCTCACTACGCAGCGGAAGTTGGCTGTATTGCCTGAGAACAGTGCTGCAAAGCAACGAGTAAACAAGGGTAGGCTAATAGAATCTGGTGCGCTCCCCAGGCCGTCAGTTCTTACTCCAAAAGCTGTGCGAAATATCTTCATTCTATCTGATACCGTATACTGAAGAGTATCGAAGAGGATTGAAGAATCCCTTCAGCAGTTAAGTGAACATGTGGTTTAAAGTTTTTACACGTACGTATATGTTGCGGCA
Organism: Physcomitrium patens; assembly: GCF_059467195.1. Taxonomy (NCBI): domain Eukaryota; kingdom Viridiplantae; phylum Streptophyta; class Bryopsida; order Funariales; family Funariaceae; genus Physcomitrium; species Physcomitrium patens. Next base: position 5,712,975 of record NC_143423.1, read on the forward strand.
CAATACTCACTATAACGACCAACTGCAATTTCGATCAGATTGCAGTGTACGTTGATGCCCACTTCAGCTTGACCAAAAAGTCTAGCACGTGTGCTGTGGTTTCTTAGAATGTCAAATATGAAAGCGAATCAAGGCTGATATTTATCCTGGAAAAGTATGTGTTGAGGATAACGTAAACAACCTTGAAGGTTTCTGCTCCCTAGCTGCTGTCGGTTATTGGTACAAACGGCAGTTTTTATGTACGTTGTTACATGCATCATGCATGTTCAGGTGCTCAATGCTTCTTTTCCTCAACAATCATCGTTTACTAATATCATTCAACACTTTTAATGATGACACTCCATTATTATCTAACAGCTCCAGCTCTACAAGGGGAGGGCTAGGAAGAATGTCTGACGTGAATGTGAGCCCATCTTCTCTGAAAACTCAATGCATTAGCATCGAGTACTTGTTGTTAACTTGGAGGCAGGTTAATCTGCATGTTCCTGGCACTTAGTGGGTCGCAGAAGTTCGGAGTTTCTTGGTGGCATTTCTTGCTATATCAGTGTTATAATTGCCGATTACACCATTTAATGATTCGGTAGCTACAAGGTTTCTATGAGTGTGTCCACCCATTTATTGGCTTGCTACACATGTTTTGAAGAATTCAGTGAATTGGACGCATCTTGAGGACTTATTACCAGATCATTCTTCGCCATAACCCCAACCCCCCCCCCTCCTCATCCCCTTCCTTTTCTTCATCAACTTATTCTCATTTGCTTGATACATTCCATGTGAAAAGGGGTAGAATTTCAACGTCTCTTGGTACACTGATTCTGACTTTGGTGATCAGGAACAGGTTCCGTAACTGCTTCTGATTCTGATTCCGATTCTCACGCACGTAAGTACACAATGTGACTGAAAAAGATCTAGAAAGTGCGTTTTTGAACTATTTTTTGTCCAAGTGAAAGCAACTGCTTCGTTGTCTCCAACGCTGAGCAGCAATTTTCCACCAATTCTAAAGCACGGCATTTCCCCAATTATGTGCAAAAATGAAGCCCTCCGTCTGGCGGTGGTGAGGAATACTACCGAGAATCCTCGCCAACCTGAAAAGGTGTGTCTACTGCTGCTGCTGCGAATTGTGAGCTTCTTGACGGCTGCATCATCAGTGTTTCCAATGCTGCGGGAGGACGGTCTTCAGGAACTTTGCTTTCGGACCTTTATATTGGTCCAGGTCGTTTTGTACATCCGGTGGCTGTCTGTTGACCTGTCAACACGTTGATAACCCCTTTTTAAACAAGTTTGCCAGGCCAAGGCTTGACCACAGCTTCACACTGTTGTACACTGCTTGCTCAATGCAGCTTCAAACCTTGACTCGCACGAATTGTTTGCGGGAAACGAGCGTGCAAATGTTAATAGAAAAGCATCCCCCCCACCCCCCCATCCACCCACCCACCTCCGTTAAATGTATCTGCCTGACCCTGCTTGCAAAAAGGAACACTCTCTGTGCCCCCACAGTCTCATGGTGAGATGCAAGTTCTCATGTTATTGAGATTCAGTCCAAATTGGCTGGCTGGTAGAGAGAGAGTTTCATCTTCGTGTGCACAGGCTGACTATTGTTTTCTTCTTCCAGCTGTATAACTGTTACACCTCGGCTTATGTTGAATGTTCTAATACTCCATGTAGAAGCAGAATGACAAAAAAAAACATTCCAAAGGCTGGAGCACAATGTGTGTGTATCAAGCCCAGTTTACCGTGAGCTCTAACCGCCCGCTGTTGGTATTTCTCTGATATAGATCGGAATCATAACTCTAATTCATATATCACTAAACGATAATATAACCTCTAAATATGGGATATGTTTTACTAAAACAAGGAAAACATATATATATATATATATATAAATTATGTGCATACTTAAAATAAAATGTCAAAAAATCAAAACTCCTGCATCTCTGTTACATATTTTGGTTTTTTGGAGGTCTGGACATGCAACCCATGAAAGCATCCACTGTCAAGTGCTGAGTGGCACTGGGCTAGAATTTCTCCCCCTTCCTTTCAAAGTAGATACACCTTTTCTCCCCAACCCTTCATTTCCAACATTTTAGTTGACACTGAATCGTCAACGAAAGTGGTCAAAAAGCTCCTCCAAAACTAATACTATTGGTCATATCCATGAAAATAAACATTAAAAAAGTATAACCTTCTAAAACCTCGTATTGACATAATATAAGATTCAAGCCAATCATTGCACAGAATAAAACAGAATAAAACAGAATAAAAAATAAAAAACGTATAAATGAGAGTTTAAAAACGGGTCACATATGTTGTGAAAGGAAGGGCCCTAATTCCGCTCTACGGTGATACCCGAGCATTATGGCTTCAGAAGGTCCCACGAGTTGGTCATTACACACCAAGTCTTAAACCAGATGCCATGATTTTTGGGACGAGACCTGCCCGACCCTCCCCGGGCAGTGCCATGACTTTTTAGAAAGGCAATCTGCGAACAGGGCAGATTTTATTTTATTGCAAATACTTCGGAATGCTCATAAAGTGCAGAAGATTTCTCAACAACCCGAAAGTAAAGGATAATGGTTCCATCACTTTTGCTTTTTGGGTTGTTAATGCATTGTGGGTATCTATATTGTGTTGATCCCGGCAAACAAAGGGAGGCAGGCTTGTTGTCTTTTGCTGAAGGCAAATGAGGATAAGCTATGGCTTCTTCTGCCCACCTTTGAATACAAAAGTGGGTATGTCTGTCTGTCTGTCTGTCTGTCTGATTTTAATTAAAAGGAGCTCTAAATGACTCTTCTTCATCCTACACGGAACTTTTGGTAAAACAAATATCTTCCTCTTCATTTCCTTTCTTCGTGTTTCATTCTCTTATTTCTCGTACATATTTTCCAATTTATTTTTCTTCCTTCCTATCTTCTTTATATTTTTATTTTTTTTGAATTGGCTCTTCCATGTTAAGCTTGCTGCATACACTACAACCATAGCAAATATTGTGATTACTCATGAGATGTAAATTAAAAATTAATAATAATAATAATAATAAATTATGCAATAAGAGTGCATAAATAACAATAATAATTGACATGCAATCCTAATGTGAATAGTTATATTTATATAATATTAAAAAAAATGAATCAAACTGCAAAAATCCCTTCAAAGCCATAAAAATATTGAATTAGATTCTATTTTTTGTCTGGAACATCAAATTAAATACAAAAATAAATCCAAGGTTTTCCAAAGTAGTTCAAAAGGATGTGAACCACCTGATTCCAGCACAATTCACAAACCAACAGAATAAGCCATCTAATTATCACCAATTATACTTGTTTCCAGAAATAGTTGAAAAACTAAGAACTTGCATTGATTATTTATATATATATATATATATATATATCATTTTTAAAATAGAATATTTAGTTTCATATGCTGAAAATTGATGATTATTTTTGTGATCGAATAATGCCAATTTTTAGATTTATCATTTAACAATTATTTTTTTCTACTTCTTAAAAAAAACAAAAAAAGAAATGTAACTTATAATTCTTTTTATTTTTTATGACATATCATGTCTAAAAAATATTTTCTGCTAAAAATCAAAATTAGTTATTTTGATTTAGTTTAATTTTGGCACTAATTAAACTAAATCAAAATATTATAGATTTACTTTCAAATAATATATTTACAAAAAAGAGAAATAAAAATAAAACATCTTTGTGTGTAATTTCAACTAAAGAATATTATTTTTACATATTAAAAAAATGAAGAATTGCATCAAGAAATTTTGATGTTAATACATAAGTACATATTTTTTTATCAAGAAATAATATAAATATATATATATATATATATATATATATACACATATACATATATTTATTTATTTTTGAAATATTTCACTATAAAAATCTTTAATACATTGTATTGGTCTCTTTACATGCATCAAGACATTTGGAATTTCTTATCAATATTACTTCTTATTAATTTAGTTCTTATTATAATATAAGATTTTTAATAAAAAAATATTATTTTAAAATTATTTTAAATATAAAAAATAGACTAAAAATAGATTTTTAAAATCTTTTCTATAAATTTAATGTACAAAATATGAGTACATCTTTGTATCATGGACATATACATTTATTCCAATTGTTACTTATATAACTCGGTAGAAGTAGGTAAATATAGATTAATTTCATAAAGTCTTCTAAAAAAGCTTCCTAGAAGCTTCATAAATGTGGTTTTGACTTTAGATGTGTTTGTAGATTAGAAACTTGGCCATCAAGTTAACCATGTGATGGTAGCTTGTGGAACAAGTAAACTCAATGTAGTAGCTTGTGGAACAAGCGAACTATGTGGTGCATACATAGATAACTTATTTTGCAAGTTAAGACATGTGGCTAACAAATTCAACACATGTTGGAGGTCCTATAGAATATTGCTATGTAGCTCCTAGTTAGAGAGTATATATGGAGGCAAGAGTGAAGCTTTCTTTACTCTTGTCAATGCCTTTGTAGTCCTTAGTCTTGTTTCAAGACTTTCTAATCTTCTTGTGTTTTGGCAATAATCATTTTACTTCAATATTATATCATCTTTGAGTGATTTTCTAATTTCTTTTAGTAATACAAGAATGTATTGAGGATTTTCTTTCTTCAAAATTCATGTCCTTGATACTTTGTAATAGTAAACTATGCCTTTAAGATTTTTAAAAAGTCAAATTATTTCAAATTAATAAAACTAACGAAATAAAAAAATACATATTTAAGAATTATTTTTAGAATTTAGATGAATCTTATATCTACATGGTGACTAAAGTATCTATTTTTTTATTATAGTTATTTGAATTCTAATAGACTATTAATTTTTTATCTCAATATTTTTATACTAAGTTTCTTCAAAAGAAATATGAAAGCTAAATCTCATAAATATCATAAATAGTAATAAATTTTATTTTTATCTTGGTCAAAAAGATATTCTTTTAGAAATAACCACCAAATTAAAAAAAATATAAATTAGAAAAGATGAGACAAAATAAACAAATATCTCATAATCTAAAATCTTGATATCTCATCATCTTATCACAAGCCTTTGGTCTAAACTTTGGTACTATAGGCATCTCATGATTTAAAACTAAGGCATCTACTTCTTGAGTCTTTGATTTGGACTTTGGCACTATAAGCATTTGTCAATGTGAAGTCTAGTAGCTTAAAGTTAATAGATCGTTGTAGATAGTTTAGTCAATCTCAATAGTCAATTCAAAAAAGTTCTTAAATAAATTAAATTTAAATTTTTATTATTTTTCAACAATTTTAATATTATTAATTTCTATTAATAAAAAAATTGAAAAGAATATTAGTTAGATAGAATTTTTTACTAATTAAAATTATGAATTGAGCTAAAACAACTTCACTTTGGCTAATACAAAAAATTAAGAATATATATATATATATATATATATATATACTATATTGGATAAAAAAAAAACAATCTCAATGTGATACAAGATTTTAATAAGATTAGTAAATACATCAAAAATAAGAGAGTTGCTTCAACTCAAATTTATTATATACTTACACTACTTCTAATTAATTATGGGAGCTACTTTACTATTTTGTTTTATCCTAATCCATTTTAACCTATGTATTTGGTTTTTAAATATATCAAGTATTTTTTCCGATTTATATTGAAAATTTAGCTTTCAATCCAATTTGATTTGATTCTTAGGTGAAACAAGTATATTTGACTTGTTTTTTTATTCTTTTCTAGATCTAATTAGTTTGGATTTGTCTTTTGTTAAGCCATATTGGTATAGATCTAATGCTAAGTTAACCAAGTTGATTAACAAGTAGGGACAAATACACAAGATTTCTTATACTAATGATTTGTTATAGGAATATAAGCAAATTTCTTTATTGTTTAGCAATGATTTGTAAGTTTGAAATATTTTAGTTTACACAAAAGTTATATATATATATATATATATATATATATATATAAATCAATATATCATTAAAAAATATTGATATTAAAATTGAACTAATTAATTGGCTCAAAATCATTAGATAGATAGACAGAAAAATAAAATAAAATAAACTTCATGTATGTATATATATATATATATATATATATATATATATTCCTAAGATATTTTGAAGACCTAGGATTTAAATAATAATATTTATTTATATTTATATTTTAAAAATTTATATATAATAAAAAATTAGATAGAAATAAAATCAAAATATCAAAATATTAGTTATATATTTAAAATTTTAAAATATTGTAAAATCAAAAAATCAAAATCAAAATTTTAGTTTTTACTAAGTATAAGAAATATTTATTTATTTATTGTTGCTAAATTTTTTATGACACCAATAGCATGGTACTTGATTATCCTATAACATTTGTCAATTTAAAGAATAAAACTATACCTCATATAGTCAATATACATTATTGATCAAATAAAACAACCATTTAACTATTTATATGCTAAAATTCGATATCTTCTTGAATGAAAATGTTAAATTTTCACTTAACCAATCTAACTACTATGATTTTTAAACTTTGAAATGTTCTTAGTACTTATATTACTAAAAAAAGACATTTAAATTATTTTTAAATGATAAATAAATAAATAAAACACTAACATAGCTTGTATAAATTTGGATCCTTCAGTGTCACTATTTGTATATTTGACCTGCGGAAATAGTAATTTTTAAAAGATAAAAAAAAGGTTGAAAAGATACAATCAAAAATTCCAAACTGTTTTTAAAGACTAAATTTATCATGTTTTGACAAGAAAAAGGAACATTTGTCAACTCACAAGGCATTCCAACCACTCAATTATGCTTATTTCACAATAAAAAAAGATCTTTTGTGTTAACAGCTTGATAAATCTTAAATTTGGTGGTAATAAAAATTAATGTTCAAAAACTGATTAGATGATATAAGTTTTATTTCATAGAATTTCATTTAGAAGAATCAATAAATATTACCAAATTTTAGTTGTAATATTTAAATAAAATAAAATAAGCACAAATTTGAAATAAGTAATATTTTACTATTTTAAGTAATAAATTCAATTAAAATCTCTTAAAGAAAACAATTGATGTCCTTTTTGAAGACATGTGAGTAGTTTGAGTTCATTTGTATAGAACATGATGGACAAATGGAATGCTTAGACCTTGCCCTAATCTAGTTCTAGGACATTCTTACAAATTACTAAATGATTGCATACAAAACCATGACAAAATATTTACAAAAACTTCATAAAATACTTAGATTTTGGCATCAAATTGTAAGGCAGCAATGCATTCAGTTGTGTGTGCATATATATATATATATATATACAGAGAGAGAGAGAGAGAGAGAGAGAGAGATACATACATACATACATACATACATACATACATACATAAATGAAGGTTGCATGAATAAGAAGATAGGGAGAAAAAGTTGTTTTACCTAATGGGGATTTCCTGTACTTTCCCATTTAATCAGTTACAGCAATCCATGACTTCAAAGTAAATACACATAAAAAATAAATAAATAAATGAATAAATAAAACCATAAACTAAAGTAAACTAAACAGGGGCTCATGTATTTGTTAGTTTTATGTGTGCAAACCAAACTGCAGCCAATGGAATGGTCACATGAATGCCATAAGAACTCTACCATTGACCTCTTTGAATTGTTAGTGGCTTCTCCTCACACATACTGCCACATCTGCAATTTGGAGCCCCTCACCATCTGCTAAGCTTCTCACCCAGTATAGATTCATCCAACTGCCCGAGCATGAATAAAGAAAAAAAATTGCATTCCAGACTTTGGGGTCTGGGGTGAGAAAAAGATAACCCAACTCCTACTGAATGCTTTATTTAAAATAAGAGGGTAGCGTGTGGGTAAGGGAGGGAGCAATTTTGGAACTTTGCTAGAATTGGCACACTCAAAAAAGGAATCTGAATCAAGTATGGGGCCCAATTACTTCAAGGGCCCTTGGATTAGGATCTAAATTCTGCCCAAAATCCTGTTCAAATGATTCCAGTGAGCTTGGGGCCTCAATGGACTCATGACTATAACCATTGTTTAATGGAATATTAAAACGAGACACATGCAGAGAGAGAGAGAGAGAGAATGTGTGGAGTGCCTCCAATGCTCTTCCATGAGGCTACATTGATCCTTTCACTGGGCCTTTTGGTTATAGGGGAATCACAACTAAGACCCTAGTGGTGTGAAAGGTCATGTGTCAGAAGGGGGTGGGGGGTGGGTTTTTAGGGTTCCAATGACTTGGGAAGCCATTCCTTCTCTCTTGTGTGAGGGCACACACCCCACTGATCCAGCAAGCTCTTGGTGGTAATCTGTCCTTTTGTGGAATATATTCCCATTTCAGGTTCCATCTTTTCTTCATATTCTGGGTCTCATAAACTATACAAGAATACTCCACATCATCATCATTGTTTGTTTGCTGCATGGCTCATTGATAACAAGAAAAATGCTTGTGATTTATTGAGTTTTATTTTAGAATATTTTTCTCACGTTTTGCAGTGTGGATTCTGACTCATGGAGGACATGGCTACTGCACAGTTTTTGGCCTGGAAATCCAGCCTCATGACTGTAATGACTCTGCACAATGGAGCCACAGATGGGTTTGAACCACCCCGTTTTTTTTTTTTTTTTTTTTTTTTTTTTTGTCACATGAAACAACAACTGCTTGGATGTATTCATGCTTGAAGACTTTTGGGGGCTTCTCTAGTTTAAACTATGGAGTGATAAAAATTTGTGGGTTTGTTTCCACCAATCTTAGTATAGAAAAAGAAGTTACTCTCTTTGTAAATGTCTTTGCACCATGCATTTACAGTTTATATTTATTTTTAAGATTGTCATGAAGAAGGCTTCAAAGGCTTGGGTACTTGCAGATACTCCTCATGTTTGGTTGGAAGCTAGTTTTGGTTGGGAGGGGCACTTGATTGGGATGCCACATTGGGTGCTGAACGATAAAATAATGGGGAAAACAAAAACTATTCAAAGTTTGAGTCATTGACACAGGCTTGTTATCAATTTGCTGTTCACGTAAAACATATGCATAATAACAATCATAGCAAAACCAGCCTTTTCATTAATAGAAAGAAAATAACATGAACTATTTTTTGTGCAGGGGGGGGGGTGAACAAGCTATATTCCTACCACGTGTATTTCCATCTTATTATGTTACAGTCTCTAAAAACTAGTATTTTCTTAACCATAAAAATTTTCTCCCACTTATATAATCAACACACAGTTTTTTGTTATTTTTTAATTCTTTCTTCTGTTGATTTTTGAGAACATTTTTGAAGTGCACACATTTTGAAGGGTGTGTTGAGAAGATTGCACAATCTAATCCCCAAAGCTGAAAACTCAGATGAGATCCAGAATGACCTGTAACTACCATGCGAAGATAAAGCTGCACCCACAAAAACTGCAAATTAGCAAGTTCATGGGGTGGCTGTACAAATCCTTGTTGTGAAATCTCACACCAAGTTCACCCCTTACTGTGCCAACAACAACAACAACAGAACAAAAACAAATAAATAAATAGATTGTATTAAATAACGTCAGAAAACCTCCAGAGGCAACCACAAAAGCGGCAAACAACCACAAGGAAGCTCTGACAGCTCTCGGTGGATGAGTTTGCCTAGTGGAAGGGGGCACAAAGCCTGAGATAGAAGGAGTGGGGATCCCTAGATGCTGCCACTGCTGCTTCGCTACTACCCACGACAAATTCCTGCTCTCTGGATCCTAGTTTTTCTTACTCTAGTAGCATTCCTTTGTACCAAAGCTATTTCATGGGTGATCATTACAGCATACCCTACGACACACAGCAACCCAATTAACTGAACCAGAAAAATAATACACAGAATCTTTGGGTGGAAAAACTTAAACACTAGACATTGGGTTCTGTGTTGTGTGTCTTTATTAGGGTAGTGCGAAGTGGAACGGAAGGTAATAGGGGATGTGAAAGATTCATCGGGCAACCCTATTTATTGGGGGAACACGAGTGAGTTTAGTTTAGTTTATTGACATTCCTCTGCCCGGATTTCGCCCGGTCCCTAATACGGGGGAGGATGGTCACCACGTAGGGAAAGAGTTTAGTTTAGTTTTTATTTTTTATTTTTAGTGAGGATTCATTTCGAGGAATTTAGGGTTTTGAGTACAGGAGCCTCCCTGTGAGGGCAAGTGTCCCCCCCCCCCACCCGCCTATTTGGCGCCGTTGGAGGTGGCGGGTCGAGGTGCTCACTTTCTCCAACGAGCTTAGACATCCCTTCATATATTCTGCAGGAGGCGGGGACCACCCCGCTAAATTTGGAGGTGGTGTCTGATATGGCAGGAAAAGAAACACCATCATTTGGGCTCCCTGCAGGCCTGCAGTTGGAGCTTAGAATGGGGGTTAGAGGAGGAGAAATAGTGGGGGCCACGGAGCTTTTGCTTTTTGTGTCCATTCTCTGGCCGTTTGCGCAAGAATGCTCACGTGTATCTGACAAGTGATTCCGAGAGGCTCATAATTCAAGCTCGCTCACCTTAACAATTTTTTGTCCCCGAATTCATCATTGTGCTCTGCTCTGCGAGCTCAAATGGCATTCGATTAGAGTGATTCCTTTTGGTTTCTGGGGAAACTCTAACAAACCAAACGACGTTCTCACCTGCGGTGTGGCATTTTACTGAAATCAAGTAAATGAGTAATGCTCGAGTGAGGTTATGATGGCGATTGCGCTGCTGCACCTCCTCGCTGCTTTTTTACATTTCTGTTTGAACATAGCGGAACAGATTCCAAAGGAACTAAGAAATAGCCAAGAGCTTCGTAATTATTCCTCGAAACCGAAGATCAACTCGTCTTTACAGGGGGCCAAGAAGCAGGAAGTTGCAAGAAGGGGTCCAGCTTGACGATCCGACCTTTTCTTATAAAATAAAAACTGTTATTCCTAGCTCCCCCTTCCAAGGAGCCCAATCGGAACTGGTCAGCACACGTCAGTGTTTAGGCCTATCAAATCCAATAGCACCCATATTATAATATATTTCTATAATTTTCTATATTTCGGCTGTGTGAGCAATTTCCCACTTCCTCGACGTCGTGACAATTCTCATTTCACGCTAATAGATTTAACCCGCAAGGGCCGTGTGGGTAGGCTAGGGGGAGGTGACGAAGCCATAGGGGATGCGATTAACCGCCACGGCTAGGCTTCTCCGAAGTTTTATCCAGAAGTGGGGGTGTAGATCCATGGAGCCTTCCAACTGATAAAACTTCCAGGGACCTGCAATAGCAAATGGGTGCGAGCGACAAGAAATTTCCGCACATCGAGCGGTGTCAATTTGCGACGGCTCTTGAGGACTCTGACAAGCCATCCCAAGCCCGGGCCGCTTGACGTTGTACCATTTGTGTGAGGCAACCAAGTTGGTGATGGCTTTATAAACTCATCGGCACCGCTTCCTTCCGAAGAAGTTTGCAGCCTGCCTCTGAGAGAGATCCTTCCCCAGCCATCTCTCCTCTCATCTTTTCCATCACTGCGGGCTGGCAGGGTCGATCTGACCAGCGGCTCCCTCTCTTTGCCTTTTGTGCATTCATCGTCCATACTTTCAGTACTCGTTTTAGTTGAAATACTCGCTTATTCCCACGCTGATTGATCATAGGTTAGGAGCAATTCGATCGTAAGAGGGCTTGCGCGCTTGACAACATCTCGTTGCAGCGGTGTTGAGTTTTGTGAGTTCATTGGTGGGTTAACTTGGGGCTGATAGTGGTGGTTGCGGGCTTTCGAGTGGGAAGCCACTCGAGGCGACTGCGCTCGTGTCTGACTTCTGATTAGATACAGATCTCTCGGGTGTGTGCACGTTGTGAAGTTTGCTAATGGAAGCTCTTCTCCGTGCACCCCTTACTCTACACTCTCAACCACAGGCAGCGGTGAATGTTCATGGTGGGAATAGTTCCAAGTCTCGCAAGTTACTAAAGCAAGGAAACTGCGCGCAGGCAGTTGCTCGGGACGTAGCTGGAACTGGATTGCAGACTGATTCGTCATTCGGAAGCCGGCAATTGCAAGCAGGATGCAGCTTTTCGGGTCTCAGGAAAACCGGGGGTCGGAGTTTGGCGGAGTCTTTTAAAAGTGACAAGTCAAGGTTAGTGAAGCGATTTTGGGGGCAGTCGTCGAGGCAGAGACACCAGAAGTTCCTGCAACTGTCTGTGAGGGCGGGATTATCTTCTGTTCCTGAATCAAACCTTGGATTGTATGATCCTTCTTTCGACAAGGATGGGTGCGGAGTTGGATTCATCGCTAAGCTCTCCCAGGAGTCGAGCCGTGACATCGTAAGTTCCTCCTTCCTCCTGTCCATTGCGATCATCCACTGTCACCTTTGGAAAAGATTCTGTTTAGCCTCTTGAATCATGTGATCGCACTACTTTGGAAGTCTTTGTTCAAGACTACAAGTTACACTCTCTCGCTTTTAAGGAGGCTGATCAGCACAATAGAAACCTCAGTTATGAAACTCACAGTTTATTCTGGTTTGCCTCCTTTCAGAGGATACTCTCCGAATCACTCTTACATTGCTTGATTTCAGGTTAAGGATGCACTGGAGATGCTTGAGCGTATGGCACATAGAGGAGCCTGCGGGTGTGAGGAGAACACGGGAGATGGCGCTGGAATCCTTGTCGGCATTCCCCACAGCTACTTCTCTCAGGTATCGTTTGGGCTATCGCGTACGCCATTGCCTTGCTTTGCAACGCTGCGGCCTCGTTTTTGCAGTGGGTACGATGCAATACATGTCGCGGTACCTTTCAGTGAGTCTGATGCATGTCGCAAGGTTGAACGTCTTTTTGTTGCGTTTTAAGGACTTTGTACGATTGGACAGGTTGTACCCGAAGAGATAGGATGCGAGTTGCCACCTCTAGGAGATTATGCAGTGGGTATGATGTTCTTGCCCACCTCAGAAATTCGTCGAGAGCACGCCAAGAAGGTCTTTACCGAGGTGGCTGAGGCCCTTGGCCACACGGTGTTGGGATGGCGCCGCGTACAGACCGACAACTCGGACTTGGGAAAATCTGCCATTCAGACTGAGCCTCTGATCGAGCAAGTGTTTCTCACTGCAAGCACACTCTCGAAAGTCGACTTTGAGACGCAGGTGCGTCCCTGTTTGTTTCGACCCGTTACCTTTGTACTTCAACTAGACCAATTGCAGAATTGACGAGTCAGTTTTTTCGGATCGATACCGAACTGAAGAACCCTTGGACGTACTGTGATTGGTGCCAGATGTACATCCTGAGGAAGACCTCAATGTTGGCAATCCGAGCTGTTCTCAATTTGAAGCGAGGTGCCGCCAAGGATTTCTACATTTGCTCTCTGTCATCCAAAACCGTTGTTTACAAGGGGCAGCTGAAGCCGAACCAGTTAACAAAATACTATTACGCCGACCTTGGTGACGAGAGATTTACCAGTTTCATGGCAATAGTGCACTCTCGATTCTCCACTAATACATTCCCTAGTTGGGACCGCGCACAGCCCATGCGCATGCTCGGCCACAATGGAGAAATCAACACGTTGCGAGGGAACGTCAACTGGTACGTCTCCGAATTCAGATCACAAACTTCACAATTCGGCTTGTTTTCAGGACATTGTCCGAAAAGGCGGTGCTTTGAATCGGGATGTGAGCAACAATGATGTTCTTACTTACTCTTGCCGTTGGTTGACAGGATGCACGCTCGCGAAGGTCTTTTCAAGTGTAAGAACTTAGGGCTCTCTCCGGAGGAACTGAAGAAATTGCTTCCAATTGTTGATGCTGGATCCTCCGACTCCGGTACGTGAAATCCTTTCGCCTGGCTCTGCACGCTACGTCTTTCACTCGCTCTCGAGTAGCCGGTTTCCGTGATTGTTATCTTCAATTCATGGTGTTAACCTGTCGGGCATGGCTTCTAGGTGTGTTCGATGGAGTCTTAGAGTTGTTGGTGCGAGCTGGGCGCTCTCTTCCTGAGGCTGTCATGATGATGATTCCCGAGGCATGGCAAAACGATCCTAACATGGACCCGGAACGCCGCGCGCTCTACGAATATTTCTCGTGCATTATCGAACCCTGGGATGGACCTGCCCTTGTGACATGTATGTACTCTTCGTTCTCTCTTCAATTCCCATACCATGCTTTGAAATTGGTTAATTCAATACGAGGATCTTATTTGGCGAATTCAGTTCAATTGGATTCATCTCACTAACTCTTTTCATCTTGCAGTCACGGACGGGAAGTATCTAGGCGCCACACTGGACCGAAATGGACTCCGTCCTGGACGATTCTACGTGACTCATGACGGCCGTGTCATTATGGCGAGTGAAGTAGGTGTTGTTGACGTAGAGCCTGAGAATGTTGCTCAGAAGGGGCGCCTTCACCCCGGGACGATGCTGCTCGTCGACTTTGAGAATCACAAAGTGGTCGATGGCGACGACCTCAAGAAGCAACAATCATCCCGGTACCCTTACGCCGAGTGGCTCGAGCGTCAGAAGTTTACTCTCGAGGATGTTGTGAACTCTGTGCCAGAAAAGCTACGAGCGCCTCCCGCAATTATTGGTGACAAGAACATGGCTAGCCTGAACTTCTCCGCAGATAACATGGGTGTTAAGGGGTTGCTTACGCCTCTCAAGGCATTCGGGTATGTCCTTTCAGCCAACATCCCTCGCCCTCAATAATGTTGCTACATAATTCAAAATGCATCCCTCTGTCGCGAGTTCTCTCATCATGACCAAATGATGTTTCGCTTACTGCTGTCTGTTTTGATGATCGCAGATACACTATGGAGAATTTGGAGATGCTTCTTCTCCCCATGGCTAAGGACGGTTCTGAGGCACTAGGGTCCATGGGAAATGACGCTCCATTGGCAATGATGTCCAACAGGCCCAAGCTCTTGTTCGAGTATTTCAAGCAGATGTTTGCACAGGTCACCAACCCGCCCATTGATCCAATTCGGGAGGCCGTCGTGACATCCACCCGGTGCATGGTTGGTCCTGAACACGATCTGACTGAGAAGGTTGAGGAGCAGTGCAATCGTCTCTCCTTGAGCGGCCCCCTCCTCACTGTGGAGGAAATGGAATCAGTGAAAAAGATGGAGTACCGCGGCTGGAAGACTATGGTTGTTGACATCACATTCGACAAATCTGAGGGACCTGCTGGACTCGAGAATGCTCTCACCCGCATCTGTGCTGAAGCTCGGAATGCTGTGGCCGAAGGGTACTCCATGTTGGTCCTGTCTGACAGAGCAACGTCGGCCCAAAGAGTGCCAGTGAGTTCTTTGTTGGCAACCGGAGCTGTACATCACCATTTGGTTCAGTCGATGGAGCGTACTCGTATCGGTCTTGTGGTCGAGTCGGCCGAACCTCGTGAGGTGCATCATTTCTGTACACTAGTTGGTTTTGGAGCCGACGCCATCTGCCCATACTTGGCGATTGAGACCATTTTCAGGGTTCAGGTTGATGGAAAGATCCCCATGAAGGTATCGAAGGATGACCTTGTGAAGAAATACTTCTACGCAAGTAACTCTGGAATGCTCAAAGTTTTGGCAAAGATGGGAATCTCTACATTGGCCTCATACAAGGGAGCACAGATCTTTGAAGCACTAGGACTTTCCTCCGAGGTTGTATCGAGATGCTTCAAGGGAACTCCAAGCCGCGTGGAGGGGGCAACATTTGAGATGTTGGCCAAGGACAGCCTCAGGTTACACGAAATGGCGTTCCCAGCGCGCGAGGCACCGGAAGGCAGTGCCGACGCCAACGCACTCCCAAACCCTGGTGATTACAGCTGGAGGAAGGGTGGTGAGGTTCATCTGAACGATCCCATGGCCATGGCCAAACTTCAAGAAGCTGCACGCACCAACAGTGTTGATGCCTACAAAGAATTTTCTAAGTTGACGCATGAGTTGAATAAGAAAATTAACGTGCGCGGTATGCTGAAATTCAAGGAGCAGCCGGAGTCTGCCAGAATTCCTCTGGAGGAAGTTGAACCTGCTGCAGAGATCGTGAAGCGGTTCTGCACAGGCGCCATGAGTTACGGCTCTATTTCTCTTGAAGCACATTCAACTCTCGCCATAGCCATGAACAAGCTTGGGGGCAAGTCCAACACAGGTGAGGGAGGAGAAAACCCTAAGCGACTTGAGCCACTTCAGGATGGTTCACAGAACCCTCAGCGGAGTGCTATCAAGCAGATAGCCAGTGGACGATTCGGTGTCACCAGTTACTACCTTACCAATGCTGATGAGCTGCAGATCAAGATGGCTCAGGGTGCTAAGCCAGGTGAGGGAGGAGAATTGCCAGGGCACAAAGTGATCGGTGACATCGCTATTACGCGTAATTCTACACCCGGTGTCGGTCTCATCAGTCCTCCACCACATCACGATATCTACTCTATAGAGGATCTGTCTCAGCTCATTCACGATCTCAAGGTAAGTCTGTGCTTGAATTTCAAAGTTATGGAGGAATGGAAGAATGTGTGTGTGTGAACGATTGCATTTGCAAGGTATGCAAGGTGTTGCTTCCGAAGGCACTGAGTTCCTACGATCATTGTTGCAGAACGCCAACCCTGATGCGAGGGTCAGTGTGAAGCTAGTGTCGGAAGCCGGAGTAGGAGTTGTTGCTAGTGGAGTGGTGAAGGGTCACGCGGACCATGTACTCATCTCTGGTCACGATGGAGGAACTGGTGCCAGTCGTTGGACTGGTATCAAGAATGCTGGTTTGCCTTGGGAGCTTGGTCTGGCTGAAACTCACCAGACCCTGGTAGCAAATGACCTTCGCGGTCGCACCATTCTCCAAACTGACGGGCAGTTGAAGACTGGACGTGACATCATGGTTGCTGCCTTGCTGGGAGCGGAGGAATTCGGATTTGCTACTGCTCCTCTGATTACCATGGGCTGCATTATGATGCGCAAGTGCCACAAGAACACTTGCCCGGTCGGCATTGCCACTCAAGACCCCGTCCTAAGGGCCAAGTTTGCTGGACAGCCAGAGCACGTAATCAACTACTTCTTCATGGTTGCAGAAGAGGCTAGGGAATACATGGCAAATTTGGGTATCCGCAAGATGGACGATCTTGTTGGACGCGCCGATCTTCTAGAGGTGGATGAGGAAGTCATAGCACAAAATGAGAAGCTCACTAACATTGATCTCTCCTTGTTGCTGCGCCCCGCAGCTGATATTAGACCAGGGGCTGCACAGAGATGTGTGATGAAGCAAGATCACGAGCTGGAGCTCGCGTTGGACCAGAAGCTGATCAATTTATCTCGTGCTGCGCTGGAGAGCAAGCTTCCGGTTTACATCGAGACCCCTGTCGTCAATGTGAACCGCGCAGTAGGCACAATGCTAAGCCACGAGGTCACCAAGCGTTACAAATTGGAAGGACTTCCCATTGATACCATTTACGTGAAGTTAAATGGGAGCGCTGGACAATCTCTAGGGGCTTTTATGTGCAAAGGTATCACCATGGAACTCGAAGGTGACAGCAATGACTACGTCGGGAAGGGACTATGTGGTGGAAAGATTATTGTGTATCCTCCAAGGTCCAGCACCTTCGATCCTAAAGAGAACATCCTCATTGGAAACGTAGCCCTATATGGAGCAACTAGTGGAGAGGCATACTTCAACGGTATGGCAGCAGAGAGATTTGCTGTGCGTAACTCAGGGGCGAAGGCTGTGGTGGAAGGAGTTGGAGATCACGGATGTGAGTACATGACTGGTGGAACCGTCGTGGTCCTTGGAAAGACTGGGAAGAACTTCGCCGCCGGAATGAGTGGCGGAGTTGCATATGTGCTTGATAAGGAAGGCACCTTCAAGTCGACATGCAACATGGGATTGGTCGATTTGGATCCCGTGGTAGAGAATGAGGATGTGATGACTCTTAAAGCTTTGATCCAGCAGCATCAGCGCCACACTAAGAGCCAGCTTGCGGGAGAAATTCTGGCCAACTTCGATGCTCTGCTTCCCAGCTTTATCAAGGTTTTCCCTCGAGACTACAAGCGTGTGTTGCAAGAAATCAAAGCGAAGGAGGCGGCAGAGCAACTGAAAGAAACTCCCGCAGTCACTGTAGAGGTTGTGACTACGGTAGCCAACGGCGCACCGAGTGGAAAGGCTTCAGTTACGGAGGTACGTCGACCTCATTGTGCTGGAAGACCTAGGAGAGTTAAGCACAAGTTAAACACGAAACGATTAGTTTTTTCTTGTTTGAAAACACTGAAGCAAAGTGAGAGATAAGTAAGATTGTAATGGACATCGTGGTGATCCCGCTACTGTACTGTGTTTGCAGGAGGCGGCTCCTTCCACAATCAGGCCTACTCAAGTGTTGAGCCCCGTCAAACACGGTGGATTCGTGAAGTACGAAAGAAAACCGTTGCCTTATCGACCTGCAGACGAGCGGATGAAGGATTGGGGAGAAGTGTTGGCCTCCGACAATCAAGACGGCCTCGTGAAGACGCAGGCAGCGAGATGCATGGACTGCGGTACTCCCTTTTGCAACCAGGACAAGACTGGATGTCCGTTGGGAAACAAAATCCCGGAGTGGAACGAGCTCGTGTACCAGAACCGGTGGAGAGAGGCCTTGGACAGGCTTCTGGAGACCAACAACTTCCCCGAGTTCACAGGTCGCGTCTGCCCTGCTCCTTGCGAGGGAGCTTGCGTTCTTGGCATCATAGAAAACCCTGTATCAATCAAGACCATGGAGTGCACGATCATTGATAAGGGCTTCGAGAATGGATGGATGGTTCCAAGACCACCCCTGAAGAGGACTGGAAAGAAGGTGGCCATCGTGGGCAGCGGTCCAGCAGGACTTGCAGCTGCTGACGAACTCAACAAGAAGGGTCACTCAGTGACAGTCTTTGAGCGGGCGGATAGGATCGGAGGTTTGATGATGTACGGTGTGCCGAACATGAAGACCGACAAGGTGCAGGTTGTTCAAAGAAGAGTAGATCTCATGGAAGCGGAGGGTGTTCAATTTGTGACAAATGCTCACGTTGGCGTCGATCCCGTCTACTCGGTCGAGAAGCTGCGGTCTGATTACGATGCTCTGTTGCTCACAACTGGGGCAACGAAGCCAAGGGATCTCCCTGTGGAAGGGCGCGATCTGGCAGGCGTCCACTTCGCTATGGAGTTCCTGCACAAGAATACCAAGAGTTTGTTGGACAGTAACTTAGAGGATGGGCAATACATCTCTGCCAAGGGAAAGAAAGTGGTTGTTATTGGAGGTGGTGACACTGGAACTGATTGTATTGGTACATCGGTGAGGCACGGTTGCACTAGGGTTGTCAATTTGGAGCTTCTTCCTCAACCACCACAGACTAGAGCCGCGAACAACCCGTGGCCTCAATGGCCTCGCGTCTTCAGGGTTGACTACGGGCACGAGGAGGCAGCCACCAAGTTTGGGAAAGACCCTCGCTCCTACGAAGTCCTGACCAAGAGATTCATCGGCAACGACAAGGGAGAAGTTACTGGAATGGAGACTGTTCGCGTGAAATGGGACAAGAGTGCCGATGGGAGGTTCCAAATGAGCGAGATTCCTGGATCGAACGAAATTATTGAAACGGACCTTGTTCTTCTGGCCATGGGTTTCTTGGGTCCCGAGCAAGTGAGTTCATAATTCTTTATCCTCTCCACACTCACTTTGATCATTGTCGAAGTCGACAAGGTTTTGTCATGAAGAGTTACTGACGTGCAGCTGTTCCTTTTTTTGCAGCTCATTTCGGAGAAGCTTGGACTCGAGACCGATGCCCGATCCAACTTCAAAGCAGATTACGGCAAGCACGCCACTAACTTGCAAGGTGTCTTCGCCGCTGGTGATTGCCGCCGAGGGCAATCCCTTGTAGTGTGGGCCATTGCCGAAGGTAGGGAAGCAGCTGTTCAAGTGGACAACTACCTTATGGTGGAGGAATCTTCTGAGGAGCAATTGCCTTCAGGGGAGGAAATTCGTGAATTCACTACCACTACAAGCGTACAATAGTTGTAGCCTAGGAAGGGAGCGAGACATAAAATATGTTGAACACAGTTTTTTGGAGGGCGAATCGCCCAGATAGCGGGTACAATGATACTTAGGTCGGTAGCTTCGGAGAGGCCGTAAACCAGTGTTAGTTTCCAACTGCATGGTAACCGATGGGCTCATTCGTGAGGACTAGTTACCAACAGGCTGGGTCACTGGTTGTGTACAATACATTGTTCTCAAATGAGACTATTATCCTTAATACAGAGGAGACGCTTCTGCCGTACAGACAGACTTTCCAGGTGTTTGTTAAATATGGTCTCGCGTATTCTATCTGCACATTGAATCCTGTGTTCATGTCGTGGAAGTAAGCAGTAACAAAGCTACGCTTCGTTAGTACTGTAGAACTACGGCAACTTGTAACACTGGTAACCCACGAAATACATGTTCCATTCAAACATATCACAGAAGATATGTCCGTGGTGAGCGAGTGTTGTTGTCCGTCTAACACACACAAGCTGAAAACTCTCTAGAAAGTTCAGCTTCCCTTTTACGATGCCAGAGGTACGCCAGTGAGAATATTACAATATGGTGCAAATGGTTCCCATCTTCTATATGGGTGAAGCAATTTCATGAACAATAGAAAACCTATCAAGATAGGTTCGTTTGGCAGCTATGATTGCGCACTTAAACCACAGACGACCTAAAATGCAGGAAAGAAGCCAACTCATTCCGTCAATATAATTTCTGTCAACTGAATCACGACATTGACACCGTTCAAACATTCAAGACTTCGACCATCAAACTTTTCAAGCTACAAAGTGAGTGTCACACTAGTACACTCATTCGATCAATATAATCCAAATATTTAATTTGAAGAATTTGGAGAAATTATCACAACAAGGGTAACCTACAAACCTATCAGCCTTGAAGTGTACCCAAGGTGGAAATGAACTATGACTCAATAGACTCACCGCATCTGAAATTTACAACTGAGTCAGGGCGGTAATCATTGAGTAATCAAAGGAATTATTGTACATCAAATAGTTGAACTGAACCTAAAATGGTTGAATCATTCTAACTCCACCCAAAACAGAATGCAGACAGACTGCATAGCACATCGTCATGAGTATCGTTGACTTGTCCATTGCTGCCTTGGTCGCGTCCCCAACAGCCTGCAGTTTCTCTCCAACTCCCGACCTTTTGGAAGTCTCGAAGTCCTGCTTCACGGCTTGAGCTTTACCCTTCCTACCAAAAGCCGCTGAAACTTTGCCCAGAGAAACATCAATCATTGACCTGACACCTGAGGCAGTCATAGTTCCAGCAATATCCAGGATCAATTTCCGATTGCTAGGAACAGCAATTACTTTGGAAATCTGATCAATATAGTTGATGGGCTTTGCTTCATTTTTCTCCGCAACGGTCTTTCCTTTCCATTTGACGGGAGATTGGCATGGAGATAAAGGCTCCTCTCCCATGTCGTAGAATACATCTACGTCGTCATTGTCATGAAACGTGTCATCAAAATCTGGGCAAAACACCGTTGACCTTCTCACTGCATTATACTTTGAGCTGCTAGGATCTGATTTAATAGCCTCATGACAGGAGTGCACAAAACTACTGGTCGAGACTTCGCAAACAGTAGTCAACAGATCAGTGATTGGACCTCGATGTTCCGGCTTCACTAATCCAGCTACAAGTTCATCAAAAGTGTTGATATCTTTCGTCCGATCCAGATATACCGATACAGCAGTTCCAACAAAATTTTGAATACATTCCGTCATAGCTGATCTGCCCTCGACACTGCTTGCAAATGCAACTAAACTCTTCACGAGTCCACCTCCACTTCCCGATTCGTCTTCTCGTGACAAAGCGTTAGAAGTATTGATGTATTCTATGACAGAGGCAACGAAACTACGAGAGGCAGAGGCCACCACTGCCGATGCAAAACCCTTTCCGGAATCAGAAAAGAGCTTATCAACCAGCCTGTCCACCAAATCTTCTTTGCCTTTCCGTTTCCCAGAAAGAATTCTTTCTCCGTTCCCGCTGACATCGGACCCAACACCTGATCCTTCTTGTAGAACTTCCTTCGTGCCTCTTACAATCGATGAACTGACCTGAGTTTTGGCATGGTTCAGAATGCTTCCAGCATTAGTCCAACCGTTGCCTTCCAATACTACATCGCAATTCTTCGAGAACTCCTTGGTGTTTTCATCTTCATCTGGTGATAGAGCTCTATCATCCAGAGAGGTAGAGGTAGGAGAAATACCCTCTTGCAAGACACGAATATCCTCGCCACTCCACTTAATCACGTTTTTCGTTTCCTCGGGATGCCCAGCTCCCCTTGGACTCAACGAGGTGCTCCGCAAAGGTTGTAGTTTCCGAGTCTGCTCCTCATGCTCAAGGCTCAAGGAAACAGACTTGCCACTGACAAATGTCGACAAAACTCCACGACTCACGGCGGCCGACAGCGCGGCGATGCCCTCTTGTGCCTCATGAGAGGACGCAAGTTTTAGAAGCTGCTTGATGGACTGTGGCACCTCGTCTTTGTCGGAGACGAGAAATCCATGAAGGTCACTCAATATGATAGCAAAAGAGATGCTCCCTTGAGAGAGGACCTCAAGAAGAGACGAGAAAGACTGGAAGAAAAGATATACGCGGAGTCGTTTCCGGAAATGGTAAACCCTGTAAGTCACATATCCGCCTGCTGCTAGGGCACCGCACGCAAGAAGGACATTCCTTCTGGAACGGGTAATCGAAAGCATCGTGCTCCTCACCAGCTCCTCCTCCATTATTACATATTACGTTCCCACGCACAACCAGAATGCACTATTTCCAACAACCGAAGCTTCTCTAGAACCAATGCTATTCACTTTCCCTTGTACGATCCACTAATGCCATCTCTAAGGCTCACCTATCCCGCACATACCCTGTTTACTCAAATCTCTCACCCTATCCTTTCTTGCGTCTGCTCCACACCACCACTCAGTAATCGAATCTCATTTCTAAACCCCGTAGTTCAAAAACCTTCATTCAATCCCACACGACGCTTCAAGCAACCTTCAATAACTCCTTGCTCTACACTCTAGAAAGGCGTCATACAATTCACATCAACCGATTGCTAAAAAAAAAGAAAAAAAATCTCTATTCCAAAACTCGCGTCAAAACATTACACATCTACAACCTCAGTGACTTGTACTCGAAACATATATCCTCAATGCCCTTATCCCAAACATCAATTCAACACACCCTCGAACCTCTACCACAGACTCAAATCGTATCATAAAGTGTTGTAATTATTCCCCTTTTTGTACAGAAAGAAAGAAAGATAAAAAAGACACGCGCTGAAGTAGAGACTAAGGAAAATGCTTACATAATCAACCATCGACACGCCAGCGAGAGCTCACTCCGCACACCATATCCATGATCGACCACTCCGGAGCTCATGCCGCCCAGTCACAAAAAGAGAGCCCTAGCGAATGAAGACGAAGATGAAGACTCGCTCTAGAGAGGTGGCATGCTTTTCAGACCCCCGGGCCTTAGGATGGATTCCTTCATTCGTTCTATTTCGGCATTCATCCTCCGCTGGGTTCCAGTGTGTGCAATCCGCAGTGACGAACGGCCGCATTGATTGAGACTGACAGACTGGATGACAAATTTTGGCGCGAATTGTACAGCTGGAGCTTTCGTCGTCCTATTCGGATGCCTGATCTGGCAGTTGAGTCTGAGCTGGCACGGGAATGACTGAACGAGACTTTCAGTCTCGTGTGAATGCGGATAAGTTTCGAGTCAGTCTCCCGGAGTTCTATGGGTGGTGACTTTTCACTCGAAAGTGTAAAATATTATCTGTTAGTTATAATTAATTAGTTGGTTAATTATAGTAATAAAAATAAAATATTTATTTCATAAAAATTAATAAAATTAATAATATCGGTTACACTCGATTGTTCACTTTTTATTTGGTACTCCATTACCAAACTTAAAAACATGATAATTATCAAAAACATATTAAAAATCAGATAATAAAAGAATACTTTAAACTTTTATTTTAATTAGATAAATTATATAATTATATAGTAATTTTTTAGGGTCTGTTGAAAATAATATTGTTTTGAAAATGTTTATTTACTATCATATTTACTTTTTGAAATGTATTTTTTTTCTTTTTAATATTAATTATAGGGCTTGTCAGGTTTCGGAATTATAATGTAAAATGAAGTAATTAAATAAAAATTATAACATTATTATTATTCTTATCATTATTTATCTTTAAACATGCTTTTATTGTTTGTACCAATCACAACTTCTCGTACAATGGTTTTCATGGTTTTTATGTGGTGTTAAAGAAATATGTTATTTTCATTTGCTTTTCAGTTTTACAAAATTTGAAAGTAAACATTGTTGTTTGTGTGCTGTACTTACAGATGGTTATAGCTGGGTACTATTAAACATTTCAAAGTTCTTATTTAAACAAGGTACTATGTGAATTTTGTTCTATGATATTGTTTTTACTATTTTCAAAAATCAAATCAAACATGTAGTTGAGTAACCAAAATGAAAACAAAAACAAAAACGAATAATAGAGCTAAAAATACCGTAACATTTGGATTGTTCAAAATTTGTCTCCATAAAACTAATCCATCCCTCATTTTGGCTTTTTATTGGTATTATAGCAATTGATCTTGGAGAAGATTATATAGACTTATAACATGTTCCAAAAATTTTAAAACTGTTTAAGAGAGGCTTTTAGATAACTACAGAATGTTGTCAAATAAACATAGAATACTATAGAAAGTTATGGGCTCAAAAAGATTTTGAAGGGTTTGAAGTTTAACACAAAATAGTATAATAGTTCAGAAGATATTGTAATAGTTTTCTAAAATTAGAAAGCGATTAAAGTTACTGGGAGGTGTAGTTTGATGATGTACACTTATATTTTGTGGCACTAATGTATCGGAACATTAAAATCAAATCTATTCTAAACTACATAATCTGGATTTTTTAATATTTCAACACTACCAATAATATTAAATATATCCATGAAAAACATAATAAAAAGAATGAAATAACACAAAACTTTGATAAAATGAATCAAGAAAAAATATTTACACAAATAAAATATAAGACAAATGGTAAATTAATTAATTAAAAAAATGAATTATTGATGCAATTTTTAATAAATTCTGTTTTTTTTTTTTTTTTTTTTTTTTTACAAGATTATTTTTTTTATGTTATTATTTAAAATTTTGACAAAATAAAAATTCTTATTAAAAATCTATTAGTGGTTTCAAAGAAAAATTTCAAAACAATATGCTTTTTAAACATCTAAAAATATAAGCATGTTGATTGTGTTAAAACTATACATGATTTTTTTTCTTAGCTTTGATTAATTCTAAGATAACATATAGATTTTAAAGCCACGATAGTATCTAATTTTTTAAAATTTTGATCTCCTATAAATTTAATTTATATATAAAATTTTATAATTCTTTTAAACTTCAATCAAAATATATTTTTAAATAAATAATAAAATGTATACAGTTTATGTTCAAAAATATATTAGAAATAAAAAAACATAATAAGATTCATTATTCAATATTTATTATTTATTATCCTTGACAATTGTCACACACAAAGAAGAGACTAAGAAATTTTTGATGTTTGAACAATTTGAAAATTTTAAATTTCTTGGATTTAATAGATTTATTTAATTTTTTTTTTTATGTAATAATCAAAACAGTGATATTTTTAAAAAATTGAAAAGAATATTTAGAAAAGAGTGCACGTAAATTATTTTTGTGTTGATAAAATTAAAAATTAAAAAACTTAAAAAAATATCAAGTTTTTTGATTTTGTGAATCTTAAAAAATTATTTGCAAAAGAGTCTATCTATCTGTCAATGTATCCATACATACATGTATAAATACAGGATACCATCTACCAGGTCTATTAAAATTGTAGGTAGAAAGGAGTGCAGTTCTATTGCTAATCATGTACTCACAAAGACATGTTGATGGGATTTTTGTGTTTGTGGCAACTCCACAATTCAAAGGAATATTTTTAGGGTTTCAAAAGCTCAAGTGATGTGTCATGAGCTTGCTAATATTTAATTGCGTCATTGCCAATTAATGACTACATTTGTTCACATTTTCACTATTAGCATTACATTTGCAACTTTTGGTATAAGTTTTTGATATTTCACTAATACATTCCTAAAGCTTGTGGAATGCAACCACAAGTGTGTTTGAATTGTTATAGAATCCCCATCTTCTTGTCTTCCATTCATCAACACCATTACATACAAAATTGTATCCAATTTGTCAAAATATATTAAGGGTCTTCATATTTAGGGGAGAAGGTGAGAACCCACAATTTTTAAATCCTTTGAACTCTAAAATTAAAAAGTTTCCCAATTCCAACTAATCAAAGGAATTAAAAGTTGTGGCCTCTCACCTCCTTAGTAGCTGCTTGACAATAGTGGGCATTAGAATGCAAAGATATCTTGGTGAAATTTGTTTAGAGAATGTTGAAATAGAGGAAAATAATGTCCATGTCACTATTTGTTTTAGTCAAATTACTGAATGAGTATGACATTTTCTAAAATGTTACATCTGTTGATGATGATAGAATTGCTATATGTCTAATCCCTTGTGTGTCGATCTTTTGTGGTATTAGATCCAACTTGAAGCATGATCAGATTCAAGTAGAGACATGGACATGAGATATGAAGAAGATTGAAAAGTTTATCACAATATATTATTGGCTATTATTGAAGTTATTTTATTTATAAAAAAACAATGATATGACATCAAAATGACACAATTAACATTAAACAAGAACAATAAAATAATATATATATATATATATATATATTACTTGTTTGTCATGTTTTGAGATTTAACTGTTCTTACTCTATTATACTAAGACATGGACTTTTATTTATTTTCAAAGACAAGGAATTCAAGAGAAAGTAATAAAAAAATAAGAAGAAACAAACGAACAAACAAACCAATTCTTAACTTTAGTCAATAGAACAATTGTAAAGGAATATGTTCAAGCTAAAACTTTTTCTTCCACAGAGACATGGAGTGTGAGTCATAATTTTCTACTAATTTTAGGTTGAAAATTTGAGAATCAAACAGAAAAAAGTGGTAAACTTAACTATTGTATAATAAGAAGCGTCTATTCAAACAACAATTTCACAACATATATTTTTTTCTCATAAAATATTGGCTTCTAAAAATCAACATAAAATTTTAAAAATATGTAGATATTTATAAAATATTCTAATAATTTCGAAAAAATTCTTGAAGTTGTAATTAGCTGTGTGTTTGTGACACTTAAACCAAATTATAATTCATTTTATAATCACACTTATAAATAATAAAATTCTAGGTATAATTTGAATGTCATTATTATGATTATTTATTTTTTTAAAAAAATTAAAATTTATTGTTTAAAAGCCTTATCTACATGCTATATCATATATATATATATATATATATATATATATACTAATTAATATTTAACATTTATATAACATATTAACTGAGTTTTTTTCTTTAAATATTATTTCTTAAACATAAAGAATTATATATATATGTAATTTTATTTTTTAAAAAAAGAGATTTTATAAGAGTATCAAAATTTAATTTTTTAAAGGATATATCTTTAGAAATTTTATTATATTTAAATTATAAATATATATTTTTAGTATAAGTTATAACATGCTATTATTTTTTTTATAGATGTGCATCAATAAAAAGGACCAAGAAATCTAGATAAAAATATTATTTAGAAATGTTGGACTGATTTATTTAACTTTTATATTTTAAATTTGATATTAATATATTTTAAAAATATATATTAATTTTTATGGAATTTTAGATTCTTCTCTTTTTAATTTTTAGAAAAGAAGTAGAAGACGTTTGTTCATTCAAATTGACAAACTTAAACTAAAGTAAAAAAGAGTACAAAACAAAATCTAGAGTATTAGTTGGCAACAAAAAAATATTAGATTGATTGAATAATTACTTAATTAGATTTGAATTGATTATAATTTTTAATGATTAATCCTGAATAATTTTTTTCAATGTAAAATTAATTAATTAAATAAATAAAATAGCATAAAAATTTAAAAAATATAGTCTATACTAAATTATAAAAAAGATTGGACTTTAATCAATTGATGATGAACTCTAAACTCATGTTGTAATTTTTGTTATAAATAGCGTGTGCTTTTATAGAAGCTATTCACTACATAAACATATGTATTTATGAAGCATGGAAGAAACGAAAAGAAATGATTTTATTAGTGCAACTAAATAGATATTTGATTGTAACATTATCTTTTTTAAAGACATAAAAAGATATTATAATTACATAGATTTACATAGAGAGAGATCTTAACATACCACAAAAAAAATCTTTCAAGAGTTAAAATTGAATAAAAAATAAAATAAAAACAAAACAAAATAATACCTGTATTATGGTTAGATTATTTAAACTACAATTGTTTAATCATTGATTATAGATTTAGCTTTTACTGTACAATCAAGAAAGTATTAATACTTGAAATTGTTAACACATTCAATTTTTTAGATGTTAAATGTACAAATATTTCTTTTTATTAAAAATCAACTTATTATATATGGTATTTATTCATGCACTGATAGAAATATTATTAACTAATTATTGCATCATCCAGAAGTACACCATTGTTTGCCAAAACTTGCTAATTGTAATTACTCTTTTTTATATCTTCAATACCACCAATAATTCATGCATAAGTGAAAATCACTATTCAAAAAGTCTCAACTTTGTTAAATTGTGTTTTTGATTTCTCAACAATAGTTTTTGGATGAGGAAGATCCAATTATTACATATACATGTCAACCTAATTCTACAAGTAAGTTATTGTGAAATAATACTTTACATTTTTCAATCCAACAAGCCCATAATTGTTAACATACAACCTTAAAACTTCTAGAAACAACTATCTTTTTGGCAATAAAAAAAAATATATATATATACATACATATATTAAAATATTACTTAACAAAAAAATTTATTGATTTATTTATTTATTATTGATGATATTAAGTGAAAACTCATCTCCCAGCAATATGTTTTACTTACAACTCATTGCAATTTAAGTTTCTGGTAATGTTGTTCTTTGTGTTTCTCCTTTTCAACTTTCCATACAACATCATATAAAGGTAGAATTAAAATTTCAAATGTAATATCCATACCCATGAGTATAACAAAAAAAAAAAAAAAAAAAAAAAAAAGTCTGTGCCTGTGAATTGATATACCTAAGCATTTGATTTCTGCCTTCTTACTAGAAAGTCCAAGATTCTTATGAAGCACATGAGCATTCTTTATTTCAATTAGTTACCAGAATTGAGTGAACATGAGATTAAGTCCAGCCACTCTAATTATACACCAGTATCCCATTTAATATTGAATGTCACATCCACATTAAATATGGTGTTTTTTGTGCATGTTGACGAAAGAAAAACAAGGCTGTGAAGTGTCAACAAGGTGCATGCCCCAGTGTAGGATTAGGGTTAGGGTTAGGGCTAGAATTCTAACCAAACAAAGTTGTGCCATCACATTCAATGAAACCATGTTTGTCAATGCAGTTGAATATGCATAAACTCAGCAGCATTGGATAAAAAGAAATGGAAGTTCCAACAGCAGTTGCTTGTTCTTTTTAAGTCCATTCCATGGAGCTTCTTCTTCTTTTCTATTTGTAGTGTTTTGTTTTTCAGAAGCCAAAAGGTGGGCAGTCAGAGATGTCACACTCCATTCTAGGGATCACACAAATGAGCTAAAAACAACATGCTGGGATCAAATAGTAGATAGACATCAACCTAATACCAGAACACTTTATTACGGACAAAAAAATAAACCATGTTTTTGCAAAGCTCACTGGTGAGTGTTAAGTACAAAGAAGGGAGGGAAGCACAAGAATCCAATGTTGGCTCTCCATGTATGCAACAATTTTTTTTTCTAAAATGAAATGAAATATTAAAGAATGTAATTAAAAAAAAAATAGACACTTTCATGGGTTTTGTTCCTCTGCATGAGATTGGCTTTTTCACAATTTGGATTTGTGGGGTACTGACAGAACAGTCTAACCTCCTTCTTTTAACTTTGGATTCATATCCGGACAAATTATAATGTAGAAAAAACATCCCAAGCCTATGCTCCTCTATTTTTTAGATGTTTTGTGCAGTTCACACATGACATTACCTAACAAGAGAAGAGAGACAATGTGATCTAGGGTTTGAATGAATTTAATTTGAAAAAAAAAAGTTTGATTGTCTACTTATAATGGAACATTCATTTTGAGTGATCATGTTAAAAATTAGAGAATATAAGAAAATGGGATTAAATTTCATGTTTATTATTACTGGGTATGTGTGTGTTTGGGGGAAGGGGAGAGGATGTGAAATAATATTTGCCAATTTACCACTTTGTTCAAAGTTATGGAAAATTCCACTCAACTGTTTGTTATGATATCTGTTTGTTTCATGATTTGACATGTCCATGTTTTTAGTTTTTTTTTCTCCCCATCTCATCTTGTAAAAAAATACCTCTAAAGAAGTTTTCAAAAAAGAAATATACTAATAATAATAACATGTTATTGACATAAGGCTACCAAGGTACAAAAGAACTGTAACATATATACACAAAGAACATGGTAACTGAACACAACATCTCATAAAACAATATTTGTCATCACAAACAAACAAACAAACAAACGAACAATCAATTGCACCCCCAAACAACACATCTTCAGCTCACATATCATGTCTTTTTCCCATGCAATAAAACTCTAATCACAATAATAAAAAGAAACATTTCACTAATGTCAACATTGTTCCAAAACTTGATTTGTGTCCTAAAAATAAACGAAAGTAGATGGACGAAGATGGACGAAACTCGGCGGATGGAAAATTCATAAATGAAGTGACGCCGAGCTCCGGAAGCGAAGGGGGGCGGCGTCGACGCGAGAGCGAGAGAGAGCGAGATTGAGAGCGAGCGATGGAGTCGGATTCGCTCTCCTCTCGTGCATGTGCGCACTCCTGAAATCGTGCTCGTCCCTGAAATCGTGCGCCGAGACATCTACCGGATGTGTAATCAGGACGGAAATGCCAGGTAACAAATCAACGTGCAAGTCGCAAGGGGACGCCGCGCTCACTACTCCCTCCCACTCCCGCCTCCGCTCGCAGGCTAGCTCCCCACCACCTCTCAAACTGCTCTCGCTGCTTTCCTAGTGTTGCCATTATCATTGGGATGAAGTGTGCACAGGAATGACGAGGAGGAGGAGGAGGATAAGGAGGATGAGGAGGTGGGTTTGTTTCTGGTGAGGTGAGAGTGTCGACTGAACGGGGGTGGAGGAATTTGACGTGATTCGGGGGTCCAGTCTCAAGGATAGTATCGAAATATATTGGTGCTGAGGGCAGGGAGTTGCGGGTTTTGGGGATTTCATATCTAAACGGCGTTGATAGCTGGAATTGGTCGTCCCTTGGTACAGGTCCGCAATGCTGGATGTTTGACGCAGTGGTGGAGTGCGGACTGAATTTCGCCTACTTTTGCATCTGGGCTGGATAGTTGGGGTGCGTTTCAGGCGGTGGATGCGTAGGGATCGCGATCTCTTTGGAATAGTTCTCTTGATAACCTACTCGTTTGTGGAGAAGCCCCTGGGTTTGGCCTCGCCCGACACATATGCATGAACTTCCTGGCACTCGATCTGCATTCCCGTAGACGTTGAAGGAGGTTTGAGACAAGGGAGAAAGCAGAGTTTGGGAGGCTTACGTACTTCATCTCACGCTTCTTGTGGAACAGGTCTTTTTCACTAGTGTCTCCCACTTCGTTCGTATTTAGATCGACATATTTGTTGCCCAAACTTCAGGCTAATTTTCATCAGCGCCAGTTGTCCAATCTCAGAGTCATGCGGCAATGCAGTTGTGCTTGTCAGTGGTTTCGAGGCAACATTTAAAGCTTTAACACAAATTCGGATTCTCTCAATGCTACCGCTCACCAAAAGGAGCCGGAAGAATAATACAGAAATGTAGGAGTCGTGGTTGTTTTGGAGAACTTAATCTGGGCCTCTACTTAATGCGTATCTGCACAAGCTTTACGTTTACAACTTTAGAGTGACAGGTTCTGGCGTTTTCTGTACTTGTCGATGGTTTGGGTTCACCTCATGACTTCGGTTCTTGGTGATTTTTTCTCTGTCACGCGAACAATTCTGAATGTAGCTGAAAGTGTCTCATTACCTTCAGCTTTCCTGAAAGAACAACGTGCTTTTGATTAAGAACAGCCAGTCGAATGGTCACGAGGATTGGAGCTGAGAATCGCTGTGATATAGAGCACATGATCCACACCAAGAGATTAGTGGGAGCTGTGGACCCCAACCGTAAGCAAAGGGTACACAATGCCGGCTCTGACGGCCTCGGGGA
The DNA here is from genome assembly GCF_059467195.1 of Physcomitrium patens. Lineage (NCBI taxonomy): Eukaryota > Viridiplantae > Streptophyta > Bryopsida > Funariales > Funariaceae > Physcomitrium > Physcomitrium patens. Next base: position 5,745,389 of record NC_143423.1, read on the forward strand.
GCATTGAACGACTCGACATACTCAATTTCAAGTCGCACAAGTGTCACCAGATAATTGGCCCATTCAGTGATTTTGCAGCAATTGTGAGTGCCAATGGAGCAGGTAGAAGCCATCTGGTGGAGGCCATCAGTTTTGTTCTGGGAGTGCGGTCGTTTCAGCTGCGGGGAGTGGTGCAGAGGGCCGGCTTGGACGACAGGGAGTTCGGGGAATCGAGGGGGAAGATTGCATTTGTGAAGCTGGTTTACCGCACCGCAAGCGGCGAGGAAATAAAGTTTGGGAGAGCGATTACGGGCAGTGGCACGAGCGAATACCGCATCAACAACATACCCGTGACATGGGAAATCTACAACAACACGATGAAGGGCCTGGACATTCTTGTACAGACTAGCAAACCTCAACCTGTGTTGTCTTGCCGTAACAGAGTTCTATTGTGAGGAGGTCGTGCGTGCATCGTTGGAGCCCTAAAATTGTGAATTATCGTGTGTCGATCATTTACAGGGAGAAGTTGACTCGGATGGGTCCAGGGAATTTAAGGAGCCGGGTTCCGAGCCTCAGCCCGCGTCAGTTCCGGACGAGCTGAAGAAGATTCACGTGGAACTAGAGATAGAGAAGGCACGTTCGGAGGAGAAGATCCCCGCTCATCAGAAGAGAAAGATGTTCGCTGCAGAGAGGAAGCAGAAGAAGGAACAGAAAGAGTCGGAGGCGGAGAAGCAACTTAGACATCAGAAAGAGCTTGTAGGGCTGTCTTGACGAGGCATTGCATGATTGCACAGAGTGATTTGGGTTTTGTATTGATGAGTTTGTGCACTGTTGAGCTGGAGTAACGTTGGGGGTGGATGTGCGGAAATGTCATGATGTCGTCTTTGCACACCTGATGCTTGCGAGTGGTGGATGCGCATCACTGATCGCTGTTGAATTTTATTGTGAATTCCTTCCAGGATGAGAGAGCTGCTGAGGTGAGAATGGAGATGGAATGGTTAGCATCTGCGGGCAGTGAGAGAGCAAATTCCGACTTCGAGGCATTGGGTTTGGAGTACGAGAGTCTCCGCGAGCAAGGAAAGTGGATAGAAGAAGAGGCACTGAAAGTGAAAGCGGCTCGGAAGGCTGCAATTGAAGCTTCGGACTTGTGGAAGGCTTCGAATCGGCCGAGGTGAACCTGAACCCTACGTTGATGAGTGTGCAGGGTGGGATGCAATGGTCGCGAGTGTCAGCAATGTTCAATATGCAGGGGTTTAACAATGAGAGCTAGTCTTCTCACTCAATTTTACAGCGAGGGATGGTAGTAACCTTAAAATTCTAGCGGGAAATGAGATGACATGCCGTCGAAGCGAGAAGCTCAACGAGACATTGGATCCCGTAACTTGTTGCACATCATTTATCGTATCCCGTCTGTGAAGCGAAGCGTTCGAGGACCTGCACTGACATGTGAAGCGATGTTGTGTCGCAGCTCTCGGCCGGCATCTCCCATGCCCATGTCGAAAGAGGATGATGCCGCTTCGGACGCGTCCAGTGCGACCAAAGCTGCAGATTTCACTAGCTCCAAGTCTCGCCCAAATGACGTCAAGAATGCGAAGGGCAGGAACGAGATGATGGGTCTTCCAGTAGTCAGCATCTCTTCGAAAGGCACTTATAACGATCACAGGATCGAAGAGCTGAACAGGGAATACAGAGAACTTGTTGAATACCAGTCGCAGAACAGAGATGGAAATGGAGCAGAGGCGTCACTAGAATTGGAAAACAAGCACAATGAAAGTGGGTATTCAGGACTAGAGGCTGAGGAAAAAGTCGGCCATGGAAGGCCCGCGCATGCGGAAGGGTCTACATGGGCGGATGGTAGCGCTCGTGATGCGCAAGCTTCGCAACGACTGAAAGATTACGATGGTCAGATGTGGGGGTGTGAGGCAGAAGAGGATGAAATGGATCCGGACAAAGACAGCCTGAGCAAAGCGGAAATTCTGGCGGAGGAGTTGTATAGAGATGCTATGGAGCTGCACGACAGATTGGTCGCGGAAGCGGAGATAAACGCCGGTGTTGGCATTTGTGGGGTTGATGGGAAAGGTCACAGTTGGATCGCGGAGACGAAAGAGACATGTGGTGCCATAATGTATGCAAACAATCACGCTCAGAATGGGAGGTGTGGAACGATGGGCGAAGATAGTGGGTTGAATTCGGCGGGGAGCAGCGAATCGAGGTCCCTGTCTTTCTCGCAAACGTCACAAAGCAGTGACTTAGCGAAGGGTGAAAGCAGGAATGGTGGCGATCACGCGATGGCCTCTATGGTGGAGTTCAAGGGTGGAGAGAACGGAGGTAGTCCTAGGAGTGCCTTGGAGAAGGAGATGGCGAGGCTGAGGGGGAGCAACATGAGGAAGCAGCTGAAGATTGATTCGTTACAGAAGTGGAAGGCATATTACAAGTTGGAGTTGGAAGACAGGGAGCGGAAGTTGAGACAGATCGAGGAACGATACAGGCGGGAGCTGAAGAAAAGGGAGAAAGCCGTGCAGAAGGTGGTGAAGGCACACGCGAAGGACATCGCAGTGCGAGAATCCAAGCAGGAGGGGATGGAAGAGAAGCTGAGAGGGGAGATCAAGGAGCTGAACCGGGTGGTGGAGGAGCTGAGCGAACAGTTATACGAGATGGAGGAGCACCTGGCATCGCGGGGAATCCCCTACAAGCCTTCCGTGAACGAGAGCACAGGGCCGTCTTCCAAGACTCTTCTATCTGCGGTGATTGGCGTGAAGGAGGCTGCGCACACTTTCTCTCGGACGTTCATGTCGCACCTTAAGCAGCATTTGACGAAAGCTCGGGATCTGGACGAGCAGATCTGTTTGGAGTCGGAGGTGATCGTGGCGAGGCCGTCGGACTATAAGTTCTTGGTTCAGTCGTTCATCTTGCGGCGGATGTTCTTAGACTTCGACAGCGAATGCTTCAACATAGAGAGTTGCATGACCGAGATCTTCGACATCGAGGAGCACTCGAAGTCGTGCTTTCAGGAGTACTTGAAGTACAGGACGGTCTCCGAGACGGTAACACTGCTGACGGACAATCGGGCGCACAGCGGTTTCCTTCGCGAGTTCTGTTTCAAGAAGTTCTTGCACATAGTGAGCGAGTCGACGGAGGAGGCGTTCTTTGGAGACTTCAACCACAGCGACGAAATCTGTGCGGGTCGACACCCGTCGAGCCGGTTTTACGAGAGTTACTTGAAGCTGGCGGTGTCAGTGTGGCTGCTGCATAGATTGGCGTTCTCGTTTCAGCCACCAGCGAGGATGCTATCGGTGCGGAAGGGCTCGCAGTTCAACCCGACGTACATGGAGTCCGCGGTGCCTGGGATTTCAAATGGCGAGATTGTTGTGGAGGGGGAGGGAGGTGCACTTCCGTTCGAGGCACTGGTGGGGCTGATGGTTCATCCGGGTTTCCGATGCGGCAGCAGCATCATTCCAGCGCAAGTGTATTTGGTGACCACATGAATTAGTAGCGGGTCTGATGAAGTTGCCGTCGCGATTTTTGCAGAATGCGGGCTTGCTAAGCAAGTCCAGAACCACGAGCCTCCGAACCAATTATATGACAAAAGGTATGACCGCGCGTAGCTTCAAAAATGTTGAAATTATGCAACTGATGCTGGATTTGTGCGGTGATATTGTTTTCATTAATGCCCCGACGTAAAGAAGATCAATCACAGCCTGATCATTTCACTATTCCTGGACGTGTTCAGCTCACACATATCACGCCTTGCGCCGGTCAAGTCCACGAATCAGTGACGCAGCACGCATGCGCGGTAGGGGAGTAGGGTGGTGGCGCCTTGACTCCGTTCCACACATGACTGCAATGTCTAGAAATGAGCGCGTCATGGCCAAACTGGCAGTGGTTCTTCAATTTCTGAATAGCCTGTAGACTCCACCAACCTTGTGGCCGCAATGCGAGGTGCTGTATCGTATGCTTTACAGACAAGCGCTCAACATGCAATCGGGGATAGCTAGCTGCCTGTTAGACGAGCGAACCTGCGTTGTGGGGGCCAAGCATTTGGCTCTTGCTTTCCTATGGACAAAGCACGGCGTACCCAAGTGCTTTAGCGGATGCACGCGGTGGATGCGAAGCTCGCTTCATCGTTCTGATCTAGCGTATCGCTCTGTGATGAGACAAGTCGGTGACAGTCAAGTCGTTAGTTTTGGAGGCTTCCAAGGCGCCGCAATCTGCCACACTGCTCTCCGTTTTATAACTGCAAATCCTACTCGAAGTTAAGATTTGTTGTGGAGGTTTCGCCGAGATCCGGTGCTCAATAATTGGATGACAGTGGCAGTGGTTGCGAAGCGGATTCTGAGTTATGTCGGTGACAAGATCTGTCAACCTTTGTAAAAGACTGCCACCGACTTGTCTCATCACAGAATTTAGTCAAGAAGTAGATTTCTTATCCGGATGTACTCTATTATTTATATATTTTTTAAAAATTACTCACATTACTCACATTGTAGTTTCTCATAAGAGTTTAAATTTTGTAGAATCCAAGCATGGAAATGTTATTCTTTTGTGAGTTATTGTAATGTTGTAAATTTATAATAATAGGATTTTTCTTAAACAATGTCAACTTGCTTGCTGTGTGCATGTGTTTGAGCATTGTTGTTAATGGAATTCGCTGTGAACAAAACATTTAGAAATTGAAAACAAAATCAATTCTAATCATAATGTGCATGTTTAGAATGAAGTGCTAAATGATTAGCTTATGTTTTTATGGAACTTAAAGTTTTTTATATGTAGCAATTTCTTTTTGGTTGAAATCTATTCCAAAAAATTGGTACACTAAAACATAACATAACGTACAATTAAGGATAATAATACTAAATAGTATTATAAATTATTACAAAATTGTATTAAAGTTTCTAATTATTTTGTTTATGATGGGGAACTTATTTTGAAATGATTATATATTACAAAAACTTTACAAAGCACAAGTCAATGAAGTGAATTAAAACGACCCCTACAATGATTTTGATTATGTTATGACCAATTATATGTAAACACACATAATAGTACTGCACAAAATAGCCACAACAAAAGATACACAAAAAAATACGTTGCATTTTAATATAAATCAGAAAATTGTGTAAAACGAGTATAAATATAAAAATCGTGTAACTTCACCTTCCCTAGTGTTATTTGTTCACAGTATATTTATACAAACATCAACAGAGTACCAATTCACAAATTAATAACTGAATAGAAACCAAAAATTATAAAATTAAATTAAATTGTCTTTCATCACAATAAGACCGGCTACACTAAAATACATAAAGTATGGCAAGCTATTTGTTACAATTTATTATTAATAAGGTACTGTAATGGGTGTTGTATTAATAGTTTATTGCTGAATTTGTTAATAAAAAAATCTAAAACAACAATAAAAAATTTATGTTTTATAAAATTGAATGATGAACGTAAGCAAAGTGTTTGCAAAGTGGCTTTTCGAAATTGTTAAAATATTAATTTATAAAACAAGTAGTTATTTTTTAAAATAATATTTTGTAATATTTGTTTACGAGTGTTACTTTTTATTTGAAAACAAGTACAATATACTGAAAAAAAAAACCACGTAAAAGTGTAGCGTATAAACAGAAATGTTAGATTTAATGTTTATTCTGTCATTTTCACACTACCTTCACCACGATTTCAAAGCTACTTCTAATTAATTCCTTCAACCCATATTCGAAAACCTGTTAATATATTTGAAGTGAGGCCAATGTGGATATTATATCTTAAGATATTATACAAGTGCCAGGAAGTACTTCCAAAATACTACAAAACAAAATTTTTAGAATTGCATTTGGAATAGTCCAATGATTAAAATTTCACCACAAGATTCTGTGGATGGAAGTCTAAACTACTTCCAAACTTCTTGCCACTCTACTTACAACGGTAGACTACAAATCACCAATCCATCTCAAAAACATTATCAAGACTTGTTCAGATTAGCTCCTACACTATTGAAAGCCCTAAGAGCTTGCTAGTACTCAATGAATAAATTCACTCGAACTCCTTGCTATATAATCAACATTAAAATAAAGAAAAATTAATGAACTCCAAAATTCATTTCAGCATCCTACTTCTTACTACCCAAAAGAGGTTAAACTTTTTACTTACTGTGCGCAATTTTTGCTATTCAAGCCAGCTTAGTTGCAACACGTTGACAAATGAGGAGGTGCAACCCGCAAAGACTATGGTTATAACTTCGAGAGCTGGGAAGAGCACATTCTGAAGTTAAGACGAACAAGAACGTGGACAAGAATATAAGAGGACAACCTGCATATTCCACATTAATCCTCGAGGATATTTAGACATCATCCTACTGCTTGTCAAAAACTCAGTCCGTATAACGTGCTCAAGAACACTGCCAACCATGATAGTGCAGTGGCTTTGAATTTCAGCAAAGTTTGTCTTCACGATTGCCTGCATTAAACGAAGGTTTGCCAACGGTGAGGACATCACGTGACAGCAACCGAAAACACTGATGCATGAAAAATGCGATGGGAAGAACAAAAAGAAGACTATGAACTATGCCTAAGATTCTATAGAAGATGCCGAGGTATGAGAGAGTACCATGGCCATAATGATGAGTTGCCCAAGATTTCATCAAGGAAGCTAAAATTAGAATCATGACTGCTACTGTCTGCTGATGCTTCTTCAGATCAGCCAACTTGCTGACTGCTGGCAACTAAGTCCTCAACGTAATCAGATAAAACTTGGTCGTAAAGCTTTTCGAGTCTCTCCAGGGCCCGCTCCTTGTCACGCTCTGACGCAGTTTCTAGCTGGAAGTGAGCCCCGATGAAACGCTGAAAGCCACTCTCTGCACCAAACTAAGACGCCCCAATGATTTCAGGATGAGTTATGCATTATAAGGCCTATTACACCTCACGGCAATCACATCTAACGAGTTTCAAATATGTAATGGAGAAAGTTACAACTAGACCTTGCACAACTGAGAACTAAATCGTCCATGAAGCAAGTAACTAAGACCATAGTTTTAAAACCACACTAACTCGATCATTAAAATACACGAAATATTTCAAGATACAAATGCTTCTAATATGACTACAAAGTGTACTCATGGTTTTCACAAAAGAAAAATAAAAAGACAACAAGGTACCTGGGCTAGCCCTCCTGCTTCGAAAGAGGCTTTGGCCAAACCACTGATATCCACTTTGTGTCCCAGAACCTGCGGTTTTCCAGTTGGAACAGGCTTCCCTTTCGCTCGCAAATAATCAAACACTGCCTTCATAGTGAACCGTCGATCCTCCATCATCGTCGGCTTGAGGGGACATCGTTGGTCCTCGCCGCATTGCTGTGCTCCTGTCACTTCATGAGGACTACGCCACATTACTTGGAGCACTGCATATCTATTCTAAGTATTTTAGTAACAATCATCCACCACCAGAATACTCTTCCAGGGCGAGAGGAGAAAGCAATCCTCGCAGCCAAAAAAATTAAGTACATTTTTCAACATAATGATAATGGGCTCCTCGTCCTTAATCAAGCGTAATTCATTAGCAGACTGTCAAAGATACAGAAACTACCGGAATAACCCAAAAACAAGTTCAGAATCTTACAACTAAACATATGGCTATGTTGGGCTTGGCTGGCGTCCCGCATCGGAAGCTCTGCATCCTGAGCCGCTGTCCAGCCAGGTTCATAGGCTTCTAAAAAAGCCTGTTTTGCTTTGTTAGGCAGGTCGTGAGGATGAACAAATGGGACACCAGCAGGCCATCCCATCTGCGCTCGCAATGCTGCACAAGGACTGTTCATTGCGTTCAGGTGTTGCTCCTCGCACTCCTTCAAATTGCAGTATCGAATCTTCAAGCCTTTGCTGTCAGCAATTTCTTGAACTCGTTCCTTAAGCACACGTTGAGCTTCAAGCCGTAACCGCTTTGAAGGAGCGAGAGGTTTACCTCGAGATGCTTGCTTCTTCCGTTTCATCGCTGCCTTCGATTGAGCAGTAGCAGGAACGATAACTAAAAATAAGTTCAGTTAGATTCACGATATCAGTAATATGGAACTAAAACTTAGGCACTTTCCATCAGAAAATAGCGCAGCCTTGAACAATCCCAACCGAGACACAAAGATGATATTAATGATCTACTACCACTTAATACTTAGTGCTACTGACGCGGTTGTGTTGTTCTTGGTACCTAAGCGTCATACAGCACAGACAAACTTCGGTACAATCTATTCTTTGTGAGGATATCAGAACTTTCAGCAACTGAGAACCATAGTATTAGAGCCAAAAAGAAGACAACATAGAAAGCTACCTTCAAGTGGAGCTGCAAAAGAGAAAGCAGAAACACCGGATCGACTCGAAAGCTGGTCCACTGATCGCTGCATAAAATCTTGAACAGGTATTGGCTGCTGGAAATGGCCTCCTACATGATGACCTGCATTGGTCATTGCTGAACAATGTAGGATGGCAGATGAACTGGGCATTAGTTTGAAAGCCACAGTGCACCGGCCAAACGGCATGGACCCTTGTGCCTGACCAAGGTCAGCAATGTTGTCTGTTCGATGCTTAGATGGACCAAGGTAGCCTCCAGTAGCTTGATAGAGAGACATTCCAGTAAAGAGGACCATGTCTTGGGGATCCAAGTCTGCGTCCGCGACAAACCACCGACCTTGTACGTCACGTATTTGAAGACCTGGCTTGTCAGATTTGAGTAGGGTCAGCAGCCCTTTTTCTGCGTCTCCTTCGGAGTGTGGAGGTGCTGCTTGCACGGGATTCATCACGTTTGCTGAAAAATGAGCTCCAGGTCTGCATATGTCATTAGGAATTTAAGGTATTAGAGCATCTTCGTTCATTTTACAAATCAAAGTAACAGATCCAATTTCCTCAACAGCGAATATAACCATAGCAATTTTAATTCACAAGAATGAAAAATTACTTTACACTATATACTATGCTAACTCCTAAACCATGCCATTGAACTATTGAGACATTCATAGAGAACACCGCATGCATCATCGAACAAATCAGTATACCTATTATGGCAGCAACTTGATAGAACTGAAGTGGCCGTTTCTCCCTCCTTCAAAGGAACATTATCCAAGAGGTCTGTAAATGAAAAACTTTGGAGCTCGAGCGAGATAGAAATGGCATCCAAGATAATGCGAGCTGCCCTGCCTAACGAAGCAAAAAGCTCGGGCAAACCGGTAGGTGGCAGCTCAAGCACGGCAGCCCCTCCTACATTCATCCTCCCAGGTCGGAAATCAAAGATCTCTTTGGAATGTTGAGGTTCAGCGTAGTAACCAACAGTGTTATTCCAATTCTGTAGGTCTTCCACGTGTAGAGTATCTGCACCCACCACGGGCTTCGAATGGAAAAACATGCGGACCGAGTCCAGTACACATCGTAGCAGCACATTCTCAGACTCAGGAACTTGGATGATGGCCGCGTTAAAACTTCTAAGCGACTGGGCGAGATTTGCCACAGCGAGCTTATAATTCTCCGAAGGAAGCCCATCAAGGGCAATCAAGTCCGTCAGCTTGATACGGGCAGGGGATGTAATACCTGGTGCGGCCATAGCACCCATGCATACAAAAGCCTTCGAACCAACAGGGTATCCTACACTGACTCTAACAACAAATGTATAGGAGGCAATCTTCCGTACTCTTTATAGAAACTAAAATCCGAACTTCTAAACTATTTCAAAGCCAAATTGGTCCTGTTCTTGCTGTGAACCTTCCACTGTCCAGATGACTAATACTAGCAGGATGTAAAAGGAGATAACTATGTGGAATTCAAAGTTTACATGTCCCTTGAATCTTTTTTGAAACCATCTCTTCTTCAGATATAGAGGCAAAGCACTTCTTCCACACCCTTCCAAAAGAAACTCGTGTATTCGAAATAAGACGCTCACTAAGTAAACCAACAATTCTTCGCCTACTTATTTAATTGAAAACACAAGCTCGTTCCTTGATAAAGGGGCAACAGGGTGCAACTCAAATATTTGAGTACCGACACTTTTGTAACGATTTTAGAGAGAGATTGTTTATCAGTCACATTTGCTAAACGGATCCAGCCTTCTTCGAACGAAGTGCCTCTCAATCTCTAACCCATCCATTTTCATTAATGCCAAGGTTCTCACAGCAAGAGATGTCGACTTCAAGAACTACTGGGTACTAATTTCCAGCATTTTCTTTCTAAAACTATTTTGAAAGATTTCTGGCATACACCTGCAACCCATCAACATCAATCAAGTTCACTAGTTATTTTTTGCTAATTAGAAACAAATACCAGTGACAAGTGTTAAGCTCCTACCACTTGCAGACGAGCTCAATGCAACGAATGCTAAGACAGCCTGCTAGCACGACTGAAGATTCTGAATTGATCCAGAAAAAAGTGATGTCAATAAAACCGGCTACGTTGACAAAACGCTGGTAGTGGAAAATGTCCTCAACATAAATCAAAAGACGACATTTTCGGAGGAACTGAGAAAACCAAACAACAGCAACCAATATTCTGGATGATATTTCCAAAACTATAATAAGCAGCTCATGTTAACAAAAGACGAAATCTAAAACTGAATCCTCAGCTACATCATTCCACTAATCACGTACCAGTTATCTCTTTCTGATCCTTCAATCAGATCATATCAAAAAAAGTTCAATCAGATCAGAACCAGACACAAGGAAGGATCTCTCGCAATGATATTGGTTCTCCAACAGATTACTCTTTAACTTTTTGGTTGAGTAACTACTAGCGCTAACAGTAGATTAACCGTGCCGAAGATAAGCTTTAGAGATCTACATGTTACAACTGTAAATATCCTCATGATCAAACTTTGAGCATCAAAAAGCTAGTTAAATCTGAAAATACGTCGACTCATACATATGTACAAGATGCACACATCAACTGTTGTAATCAAGTACATCCCACCTTTGAGTGGGCTCTGCTCTAACCAATAAATTATATGCACCACCGTTGGAACAAGAACCACATGGACTATCAATCGAAGATGCCAAGACCCTAAGCTAAAACAGAAAAGGACACGAGTTGAGAGGGTCAAAAGTGGAGAATGTGTTTCAGAGAGCCACGTTAAAAATTCCACTTATAATTCCTAGAAGAAATTGATTGTCGTCCGCGGACGAGACGCTTTGCAACTAGCATCTCTAAAGCTTGAATCAAGAAGCTCAGCATTGAAGCGCAAAGGAAAAGTAAAGGCTTGGATGGGCTGCACTCTTGATCTTCAACAGATGGAGCATCCAGATGTGTGTTCGTAGAGCAGTATGAATAGACGTGTTTAACGGATTCTCAGATAAAACTAAGAGCATAGGAGAAAGGCCAGCAATGCCTCTGAAATCGCTTCCCAAACAATTATTTAAATAAAATACAATAGAGTGTAGAGTAATCCTAAGACCTCGGAACGAATCGAAACAATCTGCGTATGAATGGATCAACGGAATAGCACTTTCTGATGCAGCTTCAGTATCTACAAGTACCTGAGTAAATTTTATACACCTTTCTCAAATATCGAGTGACAAGGCTGTGCGAAGACAATTAATTTAGTTATAAACTGCAAACTTTTCCACTTTTCCTATGCGCGCTGGCACCACTCTTGCTTCGCAATAACGCAGTATGCTGGAAGGGTCCAGACAAAGATGTAGAGCTAATTCACAAGCCGACACAAAGAGCCAAAAAGAAACTCACAAAACTTCCAGGTCCGCAATACTTCCATAATCTATCACTATTGGACCAGTAAACATCAGAACATTAAACGAAAATACTCAAAAGTTTCTGTCACAGTGGGATGTGGAATAAGTGACACTGGTCGCCTCACTTGCTCGGTGCACAAAACCCAACTTTCCCACTTCTGTTACAACGCATTCGTAGACGCTAACAAACTCCGGCACATAATTCCAACAGCGGTACCAAACGACACATTGACGTCTCAAACCAAAAACTAAAAACATACAAAACGGGAAATATAAATAAAAAGCTTCTCCCAGCCTGGCCAAAATCGAATCGAAGTCCCTTCCAGAGAAATTTAGAAACACAAAATGATGAGACACCTTCAAAGCAAAAACTCGCATTCAATAAGTATTGTACAACGTCTCTTCGCACAATTTGAACGGTTGTGCGTAATGACAACACCCCTCTCAACAAGCACCTATCCATATCGAAACAACCTTCTTTAAGTAACTACTCTCACTACGAAGAATGGGACATTACCACCACAAAACAACGGCATTAACAACAAACAATTTAAAACCACCATCGCATAAACCTAAGCCCGAAACTTCAAAAGCAACTAAACGACCGCAAGGAAACCGCTGCTACTCTTACACATTCTCGCACTCTCTCAAACTCAACTAACTCGCTTATACATCGCCATCTACAAATGACACCGGAAAGAAAGCAATCAAGTAAGCTCAGTAACTAAAAGGAACGATCAAAACACACCTTCGCCAGCACCTTCACCGGTAACTTGCTCAAGCTCTCCCTTACCCTGACTCTCCAGCCGTGGGAGCCCCATCCATATCTATCTATCTATCAAGTGACCGAAGAGTGGCTTACAAAAGAGCTCCCTCGCTAAAAACCTTCTCCTCCACCAACTCCTCTTCCTTCCTCCCTTCCTTCCTTCCTATCTATCACTCGGTCGCACCATCATCCCTCTTTCTTATTCTTCACCACTCTTCTTACCCTTCCTCCCTCTCCCCTCCATTCCATTCCAAATCCCTTCTACATACCAAATTGTCCTTGCGCCATCACCTCAAACAAACAAACAAACAAACAAACACTCATCCGTCCAAAGCGGGGCACCACGGCAGAGTCCCAACGGAGACTTGGCCTCATCGGACGACTCCCCCTTTCACACGCGGACTGACTCCGTAGCCACCCCGTTCCTCCACCCCCTCCTTGGACGGATGGATGTATAAATGTGGATGACGTCTATCGATGAGGATAAGGGTTTCGTTCATCAGTTCGGCTTCCTGTTCTTCATGGCATGGGCCTGGGGTGGCACACACATTCTTGGCGGGAGCCAGCAGTCCTCCCGCCAAAAAGGATTCCCCTCCCGCCCTCCCTCTCTCCCTCCCTCCACAGATAACTGTGTCTCGGGACCACGTGGACGACGAGCTCGTCCGTTCTTCATCCAGATGTCTGTCATCCTGGTGGATAGATCATTAATATCATCCATGTTGGCTAGTTATTGTAAACATTTATATAAATATGAAATAACTATGAAATTCCATTTGAAAAAGTTTGAGTTTTACAAGCTATAGTAATAATATTAAAATAAAATAAAAAACTTCCTTCACATTGCTTCTATTTATCTATACTTTCTCATTTCGTAAATATAATAATAACTCATTCAACTGAAAATGCTCATTTTCGTTTCAAGAATGTTTTTTTAAGTTAGTGACTCTTTTTCTCATGTCTAGTCTTGTTTGAACACTTGAATTACCTTTTAACCAAACTTACTACAATTTGTTTGTAGAATGTGCATCTTTTTATCTTAATATTCTATTCAACGTCCTAGGAATCATACATGAAAATAAATTTCATTGCCTTCTCAAATACAATCATGTTGTATAATGTAGTGCTATGAAAAAACACACACTTTAACCAATCAATCAAACGGTACTATTACAAAACATTCATTAGAATGTAATCTTACTATTAGTGTGATAAATAATCACAAATAATGTATTTCAACATTTTTGTACATATATATATACATATATATATAATTTATGCTTCTGAATCAATAAAATTATGGGACTTTGTGTGCACGAAGTATAACATAAGATAATGCAAACAAAAAAGCCGTTGGCTGTTTACAAAATGAAATACATTAGTTATTGCTTCTATTTGAATATTAGTCTTGAATCAATGATAATTAATTGGATGGATCTCAAGTTTTTGTGGAAACATTAAACTGGGAAAACAACTCTTAGTGTGTTGAAAATATTTATTTTTGGTTTAACTGGTGTTAAGAATGCCTGGAGTGTTTAAACGTTGAGTTGATAAGTTTCCAAAAATATGATTCGAAAGGACCTGGTATACTTGGCCGTATCAATTTCATTTTTGTGTAGTCATTGAGTGTGTTGAAGCTTGGACTTGATTGCATACACTCCGAAATTAGTAAAACAAAACAAACTCAAATATAGGGATTCCGTTAGCTTAAAAATATGAAAACATTACATACATGTGTACTTAGCACCTACATACTAAGAGTACAAGTTGTGAATGCCTATTAAACAAGTACATTTAGGAATATTCACAATTTGATGTTTCATACAAGATATGAACTATGACTAGACTTTTTAATGTAAAGTATTACATATATATACCTATTTTTCCATCTATGACTTGATTAACTTTTAATACAGAATATACTTCTTTAATCCATAGTTGTGACTTTAAACTACTTGTAAGAAGATTCTTATACTTGTAAATGCCAATCAAATGATGAACAGTAACAAACTCTTGGTTCATGCTGGTGACCACTTATTTCAGAGTCTTTCAAATAATAAAAAATAAATAAATTACTAAAACAATGTAAAATAACATTCAATATGATATTAAATGCATGCGTGCCACATTGCTTGTCCCCTAGTGTGAAGGATGAATTCAAAACTATTCATCCATAATGTATGATGATCGATGCTGCTGTTGGAGACCAACGGATGAAATAGTATACATCCAAATGGATGGAAGACATGTCAGCTGAGGGATCTGAACCTCCAATACGAGTCCCTCCACTAGATTTGCAAATCTGCACCTTCTACGTGTGAGGCCCAGATCCTCCGCCATCCGCCTGTGGACGAGGACGTATGGATGAAATTGGATGAATGAAGCTAACTGAAGTAGCATTAACTCCTCCGTGCAACGTTCATTAAAGGGCTTTCGGTAGGAGCCCAAACCCTAAAAATCCCAGTATCTCAGAATTTCTAAGGATTTTTGAACATGATTAATTAAACAGGTTTGTGAACATGATAAATTAATTAGTTTTGTGAACATGATTAATTAAACAGGTTTGTGAACATGATAAATTAATTAGTTTTGTGAACATCATTAATTAAACAGGTTTGTGAACATGATAAATTAATTAGTTTTGTGAACATCATTAATTAAACAGGTTTGTGAACATGATAAATTAATTAGTTTTGTGAACATCATTAATTAAACAGGTTTGTGAACATGATAAATTAATTAGTTTTGTGAACATCATTAATTAAACAGGTTTGTGAACATGATAAATTAATTAGTTTTGTGAACATCATTAATTAAACAGGTTTGTGAACATGATAAATTAATTAGTTTTGTGAACATCATTAATTAAACAGGTTTGTGAACATGATAAATTAATTAGTTTTGTGAACATCATTAATTAAACAGGTTTGTGAACATGATAAATTAATTAGTTTTGTGAACATCATTAATTAAACAGGTTTGTGAACATGATAAATTAATTAGTTTTGTGAACATCATTAATTAAACAGGTTTGTGAACATGATAAATTAATTAGTTTTGTGAACATCATTAATTAAACAGGTTTGTGAACATGATAAATTAATTAGTTTTGTGAACATCATTAATTAAATAGGTTTGTGAACATGATAAATTAATTAGTTTTTGAAGAGTAGTGATGATGAATGAGGATTTTTAGTTCAATTTCAGGCACAATGTTATTCATTCTAAGTGTATGACTAAATGAAATCACTAGAAATTTTAGTTGATCTAATCTATATATTAAGATTGCTCAAGGAGACAAGTGGTGGCTCTCATTTAGTGCATGTATCCTTCTTGGTTTTCATCAAAAAACTTAACATTGTTTGGAGTTTACAAGCCCTTAACAAAACCATGGTTCTAGATCAACAATGTATTGCAAGTAGGAATCTACTTGTTGCTACGTGCGACATTCATTTCTTTTTTGTTCAAGAAGAGACTTACCAATTGAAGGTGAAGTTTGGTCCTCAATAGAAAAGAACTCAAAATTGCAATCTCCTCCCTAAGTAGAAGATGGAAGCTATGAAGGAGGCGTGGGGAAGAAGGGCAATGGAAGTTGGATTTTATGAGGTGCACTTCTAATCCCAATCTCTAACTATGAAGCATGGCGTAGTGCATAGGTTGGTGGTATGACAAAATAGATGCATAATTATTTTACTTCTCACTTTACACCTTGTATCTTTATAGTTGGATAATTGCAGAGACATAAGCATAGTTGTGGGAGGCAATACATGAGGAGATGACCTATTAAGGAGAATTGGATTTGCCTAGGAGTTTGAACATATCCTTTGCCAAAGGAATGAAAGCATTATTGCATAGTGTGTGTGTGAGACATTACCCTTTTTGTCATTGTTCATGAATGCATTCGAAAATGATGTGAAGAAAGCTTCAGAGTTGAGTTTTGACATCTTTTTCTAACTCATAGATGGAAAATACTTTTGAAAAAGTTAAAAAAACATGGCATAGTTTTTACTGAATTTTTTCACTCATAACCAACATTGGGACTATTTTTTTGAACTTGTTGTCATTCATCTTAAAATTTATCTAGGTCTGAAATAAAAACTATGTTTTAGTTACATGTTTATGAAACTTTCACATGTGAAGTGAGCTCAGCTTGTTGTGGATATTTATCCATCAATTTGACAAAAAATTGATAGATCAATCAAAGTTGAGGACGCTTTAGAGTAGGTCATATGCAAAATGTTGTGGTCCTTGAGTTCATAATGCACATCCATCTAAAAGGATATTATTGACATAATAGCATATGACCAGGATTCACTCCTAGACATATGCACAAATGGTACACTTTGGTCATTTCCTAGATCTCAACCTCATCAAGCATTTTGGAGGTGAGACATCTCCAATGTTATTATATTTTAGAAATACACATTTTGGAATGTATGTGGGTGTAGTAGATCACACTACAACTTTAAATGATATGATTTGTGATATAGCATTTTTGTTAGCATGAATCCTAAATTATATGTGTTAACAAATGGTGCCTTAATTCTATTTGATAGCAATCTAGATGTAAGAAACTTTATAAGTCTATTCGTAAAGAACATAAAAGAAATTGGAAATGTGATGTTGATAGAATAAAATAATGTTTAGAGAGAAGACATATTATTAGAAATTGGAAGTAGTAATGACGAGATTAATAGAAAGTGGAGAATGAGAGTGTGCACTTAGAAATCAAGGCATCTTGCATATGAACTCATTGATGGTAATGGCAATAGAAGATTAAAGAAGAGACCATGAAATTGTGGGTGATCAATTTGTGATGTTATTGCTAATGCCAAAAGAATCTATTTCTGGGCAAACGGACAACTTTGGTGTAGATTGTATACTTGAGATAATTGTTTTGTTTTTGTTTTCTTTCTAGGAGAAGAGAAGAGAGAAAGAGGTCGGAGTAGGCTACATTTTTTATGACTAAGTTCAAATATTAGTAACTTGTTAATATTTTTTAATTAGTCTTATATAATTTGAAAAGAACTAGGCCTATATCATCAACAATAAAGGACTATAATATAAATATGATTTCTATAAGTCATATTTAATATAAAAATAAGTATTTGTATTTTGTAATCTATAGTTAAGTTTTTATCACATATTTAGTGTATTTTCTTTCAATATAAATCCCAATTCCTTTCACCAGCTATATTGTGATGATAATTCTATTTTAAATTTATTATGCAATTGTTGATTGAATATGATAGGTGATTTGAATTTTTTCTTCAATAACTATAGTTTTTTTATTACTTAAATACCAAAAAGTGCAAAACACATGGAAAAACTAGCCTTTTGTATTAAAAACAATACAAAAACGTGGCCAACAACATGGGTTTAATAAAATTAATTATTTTTTTTTGCATATTATTAGTGACAATGATATGGATTTACCTATCCTAATTTGTAGTTGAAAGCTCTATTGTGATTTTATTTCTTTCTATTTCTATTGTATTATATATGTATTTGAAAAATACTCTTTGATTCACAAACTTATCTTTCAAAAATAGCTTCATTTGAGTCACACTTTTTGTGACAATAATATGGGTTCATCTAATATAATATTATTATTGTGAAATAATACAACCACTTCATTCTAATCCAAAATATTAATATTATTTAATCTATATCCAAATTATCAAAAACTAATACTTATGTGTTAAGAATTTGGGCAATATTTTTTTGCAATTAACTTTGTACATGTATATAAAGTTTATTTTTGGCATTCATTTATAAACATAATAGTTCTTAAATTTATATTTTTCATGTCCATAAAAACTTAATATTATTTTCACATTGTACTTTTGAACACCTGAATATTTTTACAAACAATTTTTTTAAAAAATCGTTATTACTTTATGAAGAATTAATGTAAATTTTAAATTTTAAGTTAAGATCTACATTAATCTCAACTAACTATCTTTAATTAATATGTTAAATGACTTAAAATATCACATGTATATATATTAAGAAAAAAAATATCATGCATATAATTCATAATTTTTTAATATAAGTTTTATAATACTATATTTAGATTCAGATTTATCTTATCTAAATATGTTTAAAATTATATTCACATATGTAAAGAGATATTAAAGAAATACTAGCATTGTGCTATATATAAAATTTTCTGTTAAAGATAAATTATGCAAATAAAAATGTAATGTCTTAAGGTACAGATAATCAATCCAACAAACATCAAAATACAATTCTGTCACTATTATTTGTTTAGGATTACCCAATCCAAAATTTTATATTAATTTTTTCAATAATTATTAAATTTTATTTGAATATTATTTTTATGAGCTTAAGAAAATTATAGCAAGTTAGTTAAAATCAATTTAGATTCCAATATAAAATCAATATGGATTTTAACTACCTTCCTTTAAAATTAATAAATGTATCCTTGACATCATTATCGACAAGCATTATTCGTTATAAAATTAGAAGAAAGAATACACTCTGTAAAAAAAAGATCAATAACATAATAATGTAAAAATCTTTTGATTTTAATTTATTTCAAATGATAATAGATTTCAAAAGAAAGTTGGTGATGAATCAATTTTTGTCATCCACCAATAACAATATTATAAAATTGAGATTGATGAGCAATTGAATCAATTAAGAAGAAGATGATCATGCTTATAATTTTAGGTATTTGTTTCAAAAAAAATTACCAACTATATGAATTTTGTTTTGTTTTGTTTTGTTTTTTTTTTTGTTTTTTTTGTTTTTCGTTTTGTTATTTTTTTTACCTTAACATTTTGAGAACCTCATTTCAAATGAGAACATTCAAACAGAAATGTTAGCTTGCTATCAAGTGACTGGCCCTAGCAACTGGTGCCGCTTAATCTCACTAATGAAGTCACTAATGATGTCACTAATTTGTTCATATTGAGTAATTAGCAACATAATGTGGGTTTGTGCTAGTTTTTTTTTTTTTTTTTTTTTTTTTTTCTTTTTCTTTTTCTTTTTCCATTGCCATTGTGGATTGTTTGCAACAAAATCAGCATTGCTACAAAGCTTTCGAAGCTATTTTTAACAGGGAACTAGTTTTAACTCATTCCAGGGAGGGAGAGTGAAACTCTGTGTGGTCCATGAATCCATGTAGAAACTGATCTGATGGTACCGCTCAACTCCACATCTGTAAATGCAGAGGTCTAGATCGAAGCAGAGATAGTGAATGGTGCAATCGAAGTTAGAAACATTAACACGCGTTCTAGTATCCTCCTTGAAGAGAGTCTTCAAAATCAAGGAAGACAGTGTTTTCGAAAGCTCTGTAGAGGTTGTAGTTTGTTGTTTGTTTGTTTGTTGTAAAGAAGTTCCTTCGTAGGTGCTGCATCACGTTCTTCATGTGATTCAGTCCCATGTTGAGGCACAACTCAACCACCGCTCTAATAAGACAACTAATCCGCATTGACTAGAACCGGCTCCCTGGTTGCTCACTACCGACACCCGATCGTGATCACGAAATCCATGGGGTCTGGTGGGACCGAAGCCAACAATAGCGACAACAGGTTCAACATTTCGAAAAGCAACGTCTCCAGCGTTTGTTTGTTAGCTCCGAGGCCGGAGGAAGACGTTTCTGAGCTTGAGCGTTTTTATTTATTTCTTTTATTTATTTATTTTTATTTTTTTCGTTTTTTTTCTACACCGATAGCAAGCTGAAAAAGCAGGATCACAGTGGCTTCCTTAGAGTCCTCAACGTGTAAGTTGACAGTTAAGCAGGCAATTAAAAGCCACAATTTTGATGGCAAAAATGTGCTTCAAACAAATGCTGGATGACGTTTACTTAATGCTTAAAAAAGGGTAGAAACATGATCCATCATGCAGGTTTGCTCACTGTTACTGTGGGTGACTGTGAACTGAGCAGTTGTTTCTATGACCTGTGCTCATTAATGATACATTATTTCATACTGATAGAGAACAGATGAACAACATCAACATCCTAGATTGTTGCGAGGGCACATCTCTAGGTTACAGGAATTTGAGCTGGATACATCCAGCTTTACAGTTGAACCATAATTGTAGAAAGTGTGCATTGTGCACAATTTTTCTACAGTTGGGTTTTATGTAGGATTGCCATGCAATGGTGTCTGAATCAGTCAGTACAACATATGATCAAGGTTTACTAGTTATATATATATATATATATATGTACAGAAATATGTTTATTAGTGGAAACCAGTGCAGTTGGCCATAAAAAAGATCAAATATTTGAAATATAAAATACAATTTCAGGTAATAGTTGTGAAAGGCAACAATGCTTTTCATAGCCTAGCTTCCGAGCTCCATGCCTAGGGATCTTACTATGCTACTCTTGACAATCTACTTCAACAATGTGCTAATTTTGATCTTTGATTGATCAATAGTTGAGTTGTTGCTTCATTTTTGCTTCACCTTTGATAAAAATAGTGAAATATGTAGCCAAATTAGAGTTGGTTTTTGTTTCTTCTAGTTTATCTTATTGGTTTATCTCTCATGAGTTGTTTTGTAATAGAATTGTACACACACACATATATATATATATACATATATATGTATATATATAACGTTACAAAGATTATTATTCATATGTTAGAATTTATCAAGTAAAGTTAGAGATTTTACATTTGAGGTTTGAATTGTCAATTTGATGTCATAGATATATGTATTTATTCCAATAACTACCTATATGATTAAGTAGAACTAGATAAAAGTAGATTAATTTCATAACATTTTTTAGAGAAACTTCCTAAAAGCTTCATAGATGCAATTTTGACTTTACACGTGTTTGTAGTTGATTGGTAGGTTAAAAACTTGGTCAACAAATTAACCACATATCACATGTATTGGTAGCTTGTAGAATAAGTTAATTATGTAGTATACATATAGAAAAATTGCCTTGCAAGTTAAGATATATGTCTTGCAAAGTCAACATATATTAAAGGACTTATAGAATATTACCACGTATCTCCTAGTTAGATAGTATATATGGAAGTAAGAGTGAAGCCTTTTTCACTCTTGCTAACGCCTTTCTAATCTTTAGTATTATTTGAAGACTTTCTTATCTTCTTGTCTTTAGTAATAGCCATTCTAATTCAATATATTACCATCTTTGAAAGATTTTCTAATCTTTTTGAATGATAGAAGAGTATATTGAGAATTTCTTTCTTTGAGATTCATGTCTTTGAAAATTTGACAAGAGTACTAATTTATTGTTCTTGTCTTATTTTAAAAGTAAGTAGATTATTCCATTTCTATTATAATAATTTAAAAGTTACAGATTATCTACTTTTAAATAAACAATTTAATTTTTTAATAGATTTTTTCTTTAAAAAAAGTGAATTATTCCTCTTTATAGAAATTTTTATTTGATATTAGAGATTATGGATTATTCTTTTCTAATTTAACTTTTTGAATTTGTTTAAATTGTCTATGGAAGTAAAGATTATGAATGCTACTTTCAACAAAAGTGAGAATAAATTTGCAACTATTACAAATATTCACGAGCTTATCAACATTCTAAGAGCACAATTCTCATATATTTTTAACATGAATTATAGAGGTACTATTCTTATACATATGAAAGATGTCTAGAGTCTATACCAAAAAATCATATAATTGAAGGAATTGAGTAGATCGGTCTCACAACCAAATTTAAGAAGTCTTGATTCTATAAGCACAAGAGAGGTAAGGATTAATATACCTAAGAAGTTTGATGGGACAAGATCAAAATTTTGAGGATTTTTGTAATAAGTTAAGCTCTATTTAAAGTTGTATCTTTTCTAATATCTTGATGGATTTATTCAAGTTAGATGCGTAGGCATACTTTAACCAAAAGATGTTTTTTTTTAATTTGTACTTTTGATGGAAAAAGATTCATAATTATTCTATAATTTTAATTTATTCTTGGAAGTATTTATGGCTACATTTGAAAAAAGTGATAAAAAAGAATAGCAAAGATCAAGCTCATATTGCTATGACAAGAATCTTATTCTACCACCACATATGTTACTGAAATCTAAAATCTTGCTTGCAATGTGGATTGAAAGGATGAAGTCTTTATTAATCAATTTTTATATGAGTTAAAAAGATTGGATTTCTTGTAACCTTAATTTTTTCCATAGTTAGTCCAAGTTTTTGCTAGGCAAGTAAAAATCTATAAGACCAATACATCTAAACTATTATTACTAGGTATAAGAATTTTCATGCATGTCACAAAAAAAAAATCAACTTTTGCTATATAAGCCACACCTATTATTGATAGAAAAAAGATTTCAAGTGGTATTTCAAGCCAATACAAAGATTATCAAGATATTTTTAAAAAAGAAAATACAAATATTTTTCTAAAACATCAATTTTATGATTCTTTAATTGATTTGTAAGAAAGAACTCAACCACCATTTAGACCAATCTACACCTTATTGCAAAATGAGTTAGCTACATTAAAAGAATACATTGATGAGAACTTGGCTAAAAACTTCATATGCTATTTAAAATCTTTAACAAAAGTTCTTATCTTATTTGTGAAAAAAATGAGGGATCTTTGCAGATGTGTATAGACTATAAAGGACTTAACAAGATTACCATTAAGAATAGGTATTCTCTACCTCTGATTTCAAGATTTTTTGACCAATTCAATCAAGAAAAGATCTATATAAAAATAGATTTATGAAGGGTATACAACCTAGTCTGCATCAAAAAAAGAGATGAATAAAAGATTATTTTCAAAGCTAGGTGTGAATATTTTGAATATAATATCAGGCCTTTTGGACTTAAGAATGTACTAGTTGCTTTTTAACATTTAATAAATAATACCTTTTGTTTGTTTCTTGATGATTTTGTCATTTATTATTTAGATAGCATTTTAATCTACTCAAAGAATATAAAAGAATATGAAATTCATGTTTGTTATATATTAAAAAAACTAAGAGATGCAAGATTATACACCAAGATAGAAAAGTGTGTATTTTACATTACTCAAGTTGACTTCTTAGGATATATCATTTTAAATGATGGTCTTATAATAGATCCTAGAAAAGTCCAAACTATTATGGATTGAAAGATCCCAAAAATAATTAGAAATGTATAATTTTTTTTTAAAAATTTGTCAATTATTTCAAAATCTTTATCAAGATTTTTTTTAAAATTATAACTCTTCTTACACGTTTGACATGTAAAGACAAACTTAATTGAAGCAATGAAGGTAAAACTGTCACGGACACAGAATACAGACTTGATATCTACCAAGAAGTTCAAGAAGAACTGACAAGAACTAGATTAATCAGATGAATACAAGAACAACACCAGAGAGGTGAGCTAGAGCTCCAAGAGATATGTTGTCGAGACTGAAGAACTCTTCAGCCTTGATTCTAATATATACTCCTATTTAGGAAGCTTTTCAAGCAACTTCTACCAACTAGGAAGCTTCTAGAAGGTTCCTGAGACTTGCTTCTAGAAGGTTCTAGAAACTTATCTCTAGAAGGTTCTAAGGACTATGTCCCTAACATCTTTTACCAACTAAGAAGCTTCTAGAAGGTTTCAGAGACTTGTTTCTAGAAGATTCTAGAAGCTTGTCTCTAAAAGGTTCTAGAAACTTGTCTCTAGAAGGTTCTAAGGACTATATCCCTAACATTACCCCCTCCTTTAGCTTCGAGGTCTCTGAGAAGCAATGTTGTTGTCAATCAGTACCAACGTAAGAAAATGAAGATCTGTCGCATAACGTCTGCTATGAATTCCAACTGTTGTTCATAAGGTAAGTGGTTCATCGATCCTTGAAGCCAACGGTAGTGGCCCACTCCTTCAACTTCTGACCAAGCATGAACTTCCGTGTCTTCATTGTCAAATTATCGTGCAAATATGCCTTCTGGTTGACCATCATAAGCAGGCTCGAACTCAAATACAATCACCAGTGATCAGTTACTTGGTATCCTCCGTCGTCGTCGTGGTGCAGGTGGTTCTTCATCTCGGGGTTGCCTTCGTGAACTAGTTGGTTGAAATAACCTGACTGGCATAGTATCTATCTCTTGGCTATCCATATTAGAAGACCAAACTATGGCTACTGAAAAAATTCTAATTTATCTTGGAAAAAATAACTACATCAACTACGAATTTTGGTGGTGCTCTCTCCCTTTCTTATATTTTTGAGTGAGCAAGCTTCAGAAAGAAGCTATTGTCGAACCGACTTAGGTTTATGAGGATGTTGTTGATGAAACTCCTGTATCTTTTGCGGCGCATTGGTGAGATTTTCAGCTGGCTCCCATGTTCGCTCATTAATGTCGTAGCCGCACCAATGAACAAGATACTCCAACTTGCCCCACCTTTGCCAAGAATCCAGCATCTTTTCAACCTCGTATTCCTCGTAGTTCTCGATCTCAATACTAGGTGGCGGACATTGCACTCTTCCAGGAAAAGATGACTCGCAATAAGGCTCCAACAAAGAAACATGAAAGACTGGATGTACCTTCATAGAAGCCGGTAATTCCAGATGGTACGCCATTGGATTGATTTGCTTTTGGATTATAAATGGTCCCAATCTTTGATAGTCCAACTTATCACATGGTCGCTTGGTCTTGATATTCCGTCGAAGAAGCCATGTTTTATCTCCAATTTTGAAAGTAGGTGCTTGATTCCGAAATCTATCTGCAGACGCCTTGTAGGATTCTTGAGCGGATTGTAATTGAAGCTTCAACGTATTTTGAAGCTCTGATAGTTGTTTCGTAAATCCTTCAGCTGCTGGATTGTTATTTGTTGATGGACTCAATAAATCAAGCTTTGGATGATATCCATAGTTAGAAAAGAATGGTGTGTATTGAGTCGACGCATGGAGGGTGTTGTTATATGCAAACTCGGCTAGCGGCAGATATGTGATCCAATCGTCTTGCTGATAGTTGATGCTGCATCATAAGTATTGTTCCAAAACTTGCTTCACCCATTCTGTTTGACCGTCAGTTTGAAGATGAAAAGCTGAAGAAAGCTTGATATCCACCTTCAGTATTTCAAAGAGAGATCTCTAAAACTTTGATACGAATTGGGTTCCTCGATCTGATACGATATCATCTGGTAGTCCATGATATCGATACACATTATCGAGAAAGAGCCTTGCTGTGACTTCACTGGATGATGACTTTTTGCAAGGGACAAAGTATGCCATTTTTGTAAGCCGATCTACCACGACAAAGATGCTGTCAAATGAGTTCGATGATGGCAAGTCCGTGATGAAGTCCATGGAAATTGAAGACCATGATCGATGTGGAATTGGCAATGGCTGTAGGAGTCCATAAGGGCGATGCCGAGGATTCTTGGAACTTGAACAGATGTCGCAGGAGAGGACAAAATCTTTCACATCCTTCCACATTTGGGGCCACCAAAAATCTCGAGAAATAAGCTCCAAGGTCTTGTTGAATCCAAAATGTCCCGGAGCTAGAAAATCGTGGCGAGATTGAAGAACTCGGAGTCGTGCTGGTCCCTTTGGGATATATAACTGCTCTTCAAAATATAAAAGATCTCCCTCCACTTTGAACTTGTCATCATTGGCACGCTGCTTAATATCAATGGCTACTGAATCTTCAATGGTTACGGCATGTACCTGATTCAAGAAGTCAGCATCAATTGGCATAATAGTAGCGAAAAGCTGAAATTGCTCTGGCTTCAACAATGTCGTACATTGTTGATCAAACGCTACTTCTCCAACCTTTGGTACAAGATACGTTCTCCTCGATAAGGCATCACATAGTCCTTACTGCTTTTCAGGTCGATAAGTTATAATAAAATCGAACCTAGATAGTAACATACTCCATCGAGCTTGACGTCGATTTAGAACTCGAGCTGACATGAAATACTCCAAATTCTTGTGATCTGTGTATACGGTCACTGGATGTGCAGCTCCTTCAAGAAAGTGACGCCATTCTTGGAAAGAATCCACTATAGCAAGAAGTTCCTTGTCGTGGATCTGATAATTGATTTCTGCAGCAGATAACTTTCGAGAATGGAATGCAACCGGATGGAGCTTTTTGTCTTCTCCCATTTGTGAAAGTACAGCTCCCAAAGAAAAATCCGAAGCATCAGTATCTAAATAAAAGGCCTTTGTAAAGTCTGGATGTACCAAGATTGGAGTCGTTGTAAATGCGGTCTTCAGGTTTTGAAACGCCTTCTCTGCTAGAGGTCCCCATTCCAGCTTATTCTTGCATGTCAACCGAGTGAAAGGAGCAGCAACTTGAGAATAATTCTTGATAAAGATATGATAGAAGTTGACAAAACCAAGAAAGCATTGCACGTCTCTAACCGTCTTCGGAACCTCCCAGGACACGATTGCTTCCACCTTCTTGGAGTCCATCTTCAAGCCTTCCGTAGTCCCAACGAACCCCATAAACTTCATCTCTATTTTGTGAAATAAACACTTCTTCAACTTGGCATATAGTCCTCGCTCACGTAGTTTCTCCAATACCAAACGAACGTGTTTTTCATGCTTTCCTCATTTTTGGAGAATATCAAAATATCATCCAAATAGATGACAACAAAATTGTCAAGGTACTCTCAAAAAATGTCATTCATCATATGTTGAAAGACTGCTGGAGCATTGGTAAGACCAAAAGGCATGACATTATATTCAAAATAGCCATACCTTGTACGGAACGCTGTCTTCTATTCATCTCCTTCCTTGATTCGTACGAGGTTGTAAGCTCCCCTTAGATCAATTTTTGTAAAGATCCTTGCACGTCCAAGTTGTTCTAAGAGACCAGAAATCAAGGGTAATGGGTAACGATTCTTCTTTGTTACCTTGTTGAGGCCTCGATAGTCCACGCACATCCGCAACGAGCCATCTTTCTTCTTCACAAATAAGATGGGTGCTCTAGGTGACGATTTTGAATGACGGATGAAGTTCTTGGCTAGATTCTCGTCAATGTACTTCTGCAACTCCGCCAACTCCATCTGCGATAGATTGTAGATTGGGCCAAAAGGTGGTTGTGTTCCTTCCTGCAAGTCTATGGCACAATCATATGGTCTGTGTTCCGGTAGGATGTCGGCATTTTCCTTTTGAAATACGTCTTTAAAATCCTTATATTGCTCCGATATACTTGTTGTCGAGATCTTTTCCCCGGTAGTTGGAGCCGCATAAATGACAAACGGTGTGTCTCCCTTAGAAAATCTTATAAACGCTCTTGCTTCAATAAATAAGGATTTCTCTATTCGGGGTTTTCTACTAGGCTTGCTCTTGGGTGGTTTTGTGAGAAAGGTCATCTTCCGCAACTTCCAATCTATGGAGGGGTTATGCTTTTTCTAACCATGAAAGACCAAGAATAACAGGATTTGATGGGATTCTAATAATATTGAAAATAATATGACTACTATGGTCCTTAAACGTCACTTCTATAGGTTCTGATTCATGGATGACACTACCAGACAATAAAGGTCGTCCATCTATGACCTCAACGTGAACAAGTTGGGATTTTTGTACTAAAGGGATCTTATGACGCTTTGCAAATTCTTTGTCTAAGAAACAAGCAGATGCTCCTGAATCTAATAATGCTAAGATTCTCAGTTTTTGAGGGCCAATAAGCAAAAGGATTGTAAAACAAAGGGCAGGTTGAGCGGAAAGAAAGGAACCTGGTTGTTGTTGCGATATTTCACTATCCAGCCGCACGATTCCTATTGTGGCTGGGCATCGTCATTTTCCTGAATAAATGCGCCCTTAGTCTTGATAATACGTCGATTTTGCTTCTTGGGGTAGTTTCCAACTTTGTGGCCTTCTTCACCACAATACAAGCATAGACCTTCCTCCATACACCGCTTTTTTTCCTCAAAATAAGAGATTTGACACGTACCGCATCAATTTGCATGTCTTCTACCTCTGAATGTGAATTCACGCTGCTTGCCGACATAGTTGGAGTGTGGCGAATCGTATGTTGTCTTGAACGTTGGTCTTGGCGACGTTGGAATAGGCGGTTATCGTATTTCACAGCTTGGCTAATAGCTTCGTTGAGCATTTGCGGATCAGGAAGAGTTAACAGCAAATCCTTCACATCATCCCTTAAACCCCAATAGAATTGACTCATCAACGCTTCTTCGTCCCAATTGATGTCGCATGCTAATTGCCTGAAGTTCGATGCATAGACTGATGTAGAACGCATCCCTTGTCGTAGTGACCGGATCTTTATTGTAGCCCATCGAACCTTGTTGTGTTCACAAAATGCTTTCGCAAATGCCTCCAAAAAGGTTTCAAAGTTATTTAGTATGGACGATCGTTTCTCAAACAAAGGAGCAAACCATGATAGAGCTTGTCCTGTAAATAAGGTTCCAACAAGCCCAACACGTGACTCCTCCGTTGGATAGCGTTCGAGCTGTAAAGCTGTTATTAACCTGATTTGGTTGACGAATCCTTGAAACTTGGAACGCGTACCATTTAACTTGTCCGGAAGGCTAACTCGGGGTTCCTTATGTTGTAGAACCAGCGGTGCTTGTCGAACCTCAGGTAAAGTTGCTTCTCCAAGTGTAGAAGTTTGAGGCTGGTGCAACCTAGATTGTGCCATCTCAGATGCTCCATCATTATGAAGCCTTGCCACGACTCCTTCAATCTCTGCAGTTCTTTGCGATAACGTAGCGAGGGCATTCATGATAGCATCTAACTTGGACTCTGAACTTTCTGTCATACTAATGTCTTGGCCCCCGACCATTCTAAGAGAAGGACAAAAATGACTCTACAAGAAGACAATATTGGTTTAGAGGAGGGTACTCCGCAACCTCTAAAATGCCTTAAGAGCTTCAAGAAAAGGAGTAATCCACTCTTTCCAAGAAGAATAAGACTCCAATATTATAACAAAAGAAGTATCAGTTTAGAGGAAGGTAATCCGCAACCTCTAAAGTGCTAGTATACTTCCAAGCAGAGGGATAATCCACACTCTAACAAAGAAGAAACTAGCTCTGATATCTGAGGTGAGTGAAGTCTCGACAAACTGTCACGGACACAGAATACAGACTTGATATCTACTAAGAAGTTCAAGAAGAACTGACAAGAACTAGATTTATCAGATGAATACAAGAACAACACCAGAGAGGTGAACTAGAGCTCCAAGAGATGTATTGTCGAGATTAAAGAACTCTTCAGCCTCGATTCCAATATATACTCCTATTTAGGAAGCTTCTCAAGCAACTTCTACCAACTAAGAAGCTTCTAGAAGGTTCCAGAGACTTGCTTCTAGAAGGTTCTAGAAACTTATCTCTAGAAGGTTCTAAGGACTATGTCCCTAACATCTTTTACCAATTAAGAAGCTTCTAGAAGGTTCCAGAGACTTGCTTCTAGAAGATTCTAGAAGCTTGTCTCTAGAAGGTTCTAGAAACTTGTCTCTAGAAGGTTCTAAGGACTATGTCCCTAACAGAAGCATCTTTTAAAGCTTTCAAGATAATATTTATTTTTATACTAATTTTGTATCTTATTGATTTTTTTAAGGTACTGTTTATGGAAATAGATGCATCATACTTTATCATGAATGTCGTTTTATCACAAATGGCAATAGATAATAAACTCCATCCAATAGCTTTTTATTCTAAGAAAATTTCAATAACCAAGATTAATTATGAAATTTACAATAAAGAATTTCTTATAATTATGGATTCATTTTAAGAATAGCATCATTATTTAGAAGGTGCCTTCAAACAAGTCACTATATATATAGATGACAAGAACCTTAAGTATTTCATGTTGGCACATGTTTTGAATCGTCACCAAATTTATTGGAGTATGTCGTCTTAAAGATTTGATTTTAATATTATTTATGAATTTAAAAAACAACAAAATTTATCTAATGTCCTTTCTAAACATTTTTATCATGCTTCAAAAGAAAGAAATGCATCTTTTGATCAAGAATGAATAAATTTCTTAAAGTCAATGTATTTTTTATTTTTAAGCAATAAAATCAATATTAACTGTTGATTCAATCTTTTTTAAGTAAGTTCAATTAAATATGTCTTTTGATCTTCTTATTCATGATATTAAAAATAATTCTTTTGAATCTTATGATTCTTCTAAATTCAAATTTAAGAATAATTTATTCTATTTCTAAGAAAAATTATACATTCCAAAAGGCAAATGACAATTACATATTCTTCAAGCTTATCATGACTTTCTAATATCCAAATATTTTTGATACAATAAGACTTTGGAGCTAATATCTTGAGATTTTTGATGGTTTCAAATGTGGAAGGCAATCAAAGACTTTGTACAATCATGTGATATTTTTTTAAGATTCAAAACTCTTTGTTATTGACTTTATAGACTTTTTTAACCATTACATGTTTCAAAATAATCATGGTCTTTTGTTTTTATGGATTTTATGACAAATCTTTCAATTATAGATTTGTATGATTCTACTATTACAACTTGATATTTTTGACTTTTTTAAAAGTCAAAAATCTTGAGGCAAAAGTTTTAGTAAATTATTTCTTTAAACTATATATAATAATGAAGGTGTAATTAAAGAAAACTCAAGAATAACAAAAGATCGATGCGGATGCTTATTGCAAATAATAACCATAATTCACCATAAGTAATAAGATATGGTTTTTTTGTCATGACATCAAGACTACTTGTCCTTGTGATAAGTTGGACTATCGTAGACTTCGACCATTTCCTATTTGTGAATAAGTCAATCTTATTGCTTATCAATTACATCTACTAGAGTCTATGAAGATTCATCATGTATTTTATGTATCTCTTCTTGACCCATACAAGACAATAAATGTTTTGGAAAGAAGATAAATACCACCTCCTCCTATAAAAGTAGATAATAATCAAAAGTTTGAAGTAGAAGAAGTTTTAGATTCAAGGCAATGCTAAAATAGATTGAAATATCTTGCTCATTGGTGCAGATATGATATTAGTGAATACACATGGAAACTAGCAAAAGATCTTGTAAATACAGCAAAGAAGATTGAGGCTTTTCATTGACAACATCCATCAAAACTAAGATAAAAAAAAACAAGATCTATAAAAGTTGATGATTGCTTCTTGTAGACCTTGTTCCTAAAAAGG
The DNA here is from genome assembly GCF_059467195.1 of Physcomitrium patens. Lineage (NCBI taxonomy): Eukaryota > Viridiplantae > Streptophyta > Bryopsida > Funariales > Funariaceae > Physcomitrium > Physcomitrium patens. Next base: position 5,776,888 of record NC_143423.1, read on the forward strand.
AGGATAATATCATAGAAATATATATTTATTCCAATTACTACCTATATGATTAGGTTGAATTAGATAAAAATAGATTAATTTCATTACATCTTCTAGAATAACTTCATAGATATGGTTTTGACTTTATACATGTTTGTAGTTGATTAATAGGTTAGAAACTTGGTCAACAAATTAACCATGTGTCACATGTGTTAATAGCTTGTGAAACAAATTAATTATGTGGTGCACATATAAAAAACTTAACTTGCAAGTTAAAATATATGTCTTGCAAAGTCAACATGTATTAAGAAGTTTTATAGAACATCACCACATAACTCCTAATTAGATAGTATTTACGAAGGGAAGACAAAAGCCTTCTTTATTCTTATTAATACCTTTCTAATCTTTAATCTTGTTTCAAGACTTTCTAGTCTTCTTATCTTTAGCAATACCTATTTTAATTCAATATATTACCATCTTTGAGAGATTTTTTAATCTTTTCAAGTGATACAAGAGTATATTGAAGATTTCTTTTCTCAAGAATCATAGCCTTGACATTTGATAATATCAAGCTTCTATTGTTTGGTAGTTTAAAGTCTTTGCAAACCAATTAATGAAATATTTTTGTAGTATATATTTGTAATTAATAAGAGTTTTACTCATTAAAATTATTTTAAATATGATTTTTTAAAAATATAATATATATTTTAAGAATCCTACAAGATCATAGATATAGGTAATACATTGTCTTTTTAACTTATTTCTAATTTTATAAATATTAGTAGTTGTGATAGCTAAATATGAATATATTTTTATTTTTTTTAAATTATTATATTTTAAATATTATGATATAATTATTAGTTATTTCATTAATAATTAGATAATTATAAATAATTATATTATTCTTTAAAATATATAAATACCATTATATTTATAGGGTGTTGCTATAGTCATTATAACTTATCATGTACAACATGTTATCACAGTTTTTACTAATGCCACTAGAAGCTGCATTAAACTTGCATAGCATATCACAATGTACTTTATAAAATATTTCTAATGCATACTACAATGAAAAAAGTGCATATGCTTTATTAGTGTATAATTTTGTATTGCATAAAGTATATAATAGTGTGCAATGCAAGTTTAAGGCAACTTCTAGTGACATTAGCAAAAATTGTAATGATGTATAGTGGATGGCAAGTTGTGGTCGTAGTAGCAAAAATTGTGGTGGTATTAGTAACATTCTATTTTTATATGTAAATTTGTTTTTGATAAAGCAAATACTTTAATATCTATAATTTTTTTGAAGACATATATATATTTTTTAATCAATTGATATACAATGTTAAAATTATTTTTGTAATTCTATTTTTGATTTATTTTTAAAAATATCAAAACTTTGTTTTATATGTCTGTCTATATTGAAAAAATGAGTTTATATTCTGCATCTATATAAAGAGTTTATATTCTACATCAGTAGTATGTTTTGTATAATGAATATTAAATTTAAATTTTGATTCAAATTTTAAACTTATTGATCATACATATAGTACTGTTATTCACTTAGTTTTTGTTTCTATCTTTGAATAAAATATAATACCAAATAGCAATGAACTTAAATGTATAATCATTTCATATAATCATTACATATACACATAAATTTGACTATATTTTGGAAAAAAATCATGAAACAATTTTTATACTTTCTCTTGTCAACCTATATTTATCCTTGTGCTACTTCTTCTTTAGAAGAGTACTAAAAGTTTTATTGACATTTTGCCTAATATTTTTGTAAAAACACTTTTAAAATCGCATGCACGTATAGATATGCAAAAAATTGATTCGTTTGAGAGAGAAACATATTGAGAAGATACACCCTTTTTTAACTCTTAGAATTAATCCAACAAAAATATAATTTTTTTAGTGAGTTCCTCATGAACTGGTTTTAAAATAGATGTGATTTGAAAAAAATCATAATCAAATTTAATGAATTCATAGAAAGATTCAATAAATTCTTTGAATGTTTTATGTTTTTCTTACAATTAAGAACTGTTACATATTTTATTACTAGTACCTCAAACTATGTGTTTCTGAACAGGGTAGATTATACATATATATATATATATATATATACACATTTACTATCCACTTTACCAAAAATTTACTAATTATATTGCTAAAGAGTTTTCCCAGTTTGAACAATCTTATTGGCTGAATATGTTTTAATGCCAAAAAATTCATTTTGGTAGTAGAATAAGAAGTAGCTCAACCATCAAGCAGTGATATATATATATATTATACTTTAAGGTGTTGATTTTTTTATTAAATATTTAAAATAATATAAAACCATTTAGAACTTAATTCTAATAATGAAAAATACAAACTGAAAATAGATTGATTGTAATTGGTCTCAAAATTTATTATATTAAACTTTCAAAAACATTTAATAATAATAAAAAAAAAAGATTGACTGCTACCTGGATTTTTGTGGATTATGGATTTTCTTGTCTTGACTTTTACAATGAGGGGATTGTAAAATTAAATTTCGTAATGATAAATTCAAGAATAAAGTAAATAAAATAAATAAATATCTTAATTAATAAATTAAAGTCTTAAATTATTCAACATCATTGCTAAGTTGAAAATAGTTAGACCAAGGCATGACAAGATTATTTTGAATAAAAATTAAAAAAGAGAAAAGAGAAGTAAAAATAAAAATATACATTTCAATTCTTAAATTCTTGTATTTAACATCCTTGGTAGATTACAATCCAATGATATATACTGTAAGGATTTCAAATACTAAAGGATGGCAAGTTGGATCTAATAGTTCTAAGAGTGTTGTAATGAGGTTGGCCAGTTTAAATCCCAATTGTAAAATTCCAACCATGCCTGTTGAAAACTTGCTGAAAGTTCTTCACCTCTACACTGTTAAGAAAAACAAAAACAAAGAGAAAAAATAGAAAAAAACAGAAAAGCTAATGGGACCGTAAGTTCCTTTGCAAAAGATAGTGTGATAATTAACCAACAATGCTTTTGTTTTTTTATGTTTTTTTTTTGTTTTTCTTCTTTAATACAAAATATGATATACCCAATGTTTTGATTAATTGAGATAATTATATATATATATATATAGAGAGAGAGAGAGAGAGAGAGAGAGAGAGATTTTTTTTTAACATGTTTTCCTAAAGCAAATGTACAAGCAACAAGAACTTATTTAAGACTCTAATATAAGCTATACATCTAAGTTATTATAGATTATTAGACTACATTGAAAATTTTACAAATTCTACTTAAATATAAAATGGGATTTTGGGTCAATTGTGTTTTTTTTCCATCTACTTTTTGTTCCATTTTCTAAAGAATTTTTTTGTTGTCTAGTTCTTTTTCCATTTTTTTGTATGCGACTTTCCATAGTATTTAACCATTTTCAATTAATGCACAGTATGAAGTTCATTCCATATTTATGCTTTAAATATAAATTTCGATAGCCTAAAAACACAAGCCTTAGAACAACAACTATAAAATAGAATTTGTTTTTAACCATGATAGTATGGCACTTAGAAATACAATTTGTTTGTGGAAGAAGGCTTATCAATGCTCTTATTTTCTAGGACTAGATATTAGTTTACATAAAATAGATGTAGTTCAATCTTAGATCTTTTGAACTTGTGGACACTTCCAACAATTTGTATAGAATTATTTCTTGTTTGTTGAACATGCAAATAAAACAATGGATATGTTGCATGTGTTTATTGCAATTTCTTCATGCTAGTTAAATCAAATGAGTAATACTTCTTTATGTACACAAGGCACAAACCAAAAGACTTGCCAATTTTTAAAATAAGAAAAAAAGAAAAATGGTACCAAAATTAAATTCCATTTGATGTTACTTGAATTTAATGTTAGATAATATTTTTAAATCAAAGCCTTATCTATTTTTGTTGAGTATGTCATCAATTCTTTCTTTGTTGATGAATACCAAGAATTAAGGATCAAATATTAATTAGTAAATAGAAGCAAAAAAGAATTTAATACTCTTTTCACTTAATTTTGTAGCTTTTGTTATTAGAGCCATCTTAACAAGTTTATACAATGTTGCTTATAGTTATCACTTGCCTTTTATTATCTTCCTTCTCTCCTTGTAGATACTAAGTTTTAAAAGAAAATGTGAAGATTTTTTAATTTGTTTGAACAACATAATATTGTTTTAAAATCCTCTAAATCTATTTGGGGACCATACCTCAATTTTTTACATGTTCACATAACATAGAATATTATTGTTTCGTCATTTCTTTTTCATTTAAATATTAAAAAAATTATTTCTTGTTCCATATAAATAATCCTCAAAAATTCATGCCCTAAATATTCAACACCTCTATAAAAGATCATACTTTAACAATTGTGCCAAATCATCACCACATTTTGTGCCCTTTACTACTACCCAACACTTCCAAATTTTTTTTACATAATGTGTTTCTGAAAATTAATGAACATTTAAACGCATGTATCACATAATCAAATTGAACACATTCAAGTATCTATGCAAGACTACTTTATTTTGAATTACACTACTGTTCTACTTGCCACACCCATTCTCAACATAACAATGTTTAGAATGGCAAATAATGCAGTCACTCCATTCAGGAGTCACAACTTTGGTAACTTTTATTATTAACGATTCGAAAAATACTTTAGTGTCGGTTATACAAAATTTGCAATGAAACAGAGAAAGAAAATTTGGCAGAACTCGGCACAGAAAGTTACCGGTATAAGATCTAATATATTAACAATGCTGCAAGCCTCTGAATCATTGCTAAAGCATGCCAGCAAAGTTGATGAACCTAACATAGAATATTTTACACCTAATCATCAATGGTCAATTATGTTACTCTTTGACATTACTACCCCTTTGTGAATCCGCTCCAAATACACTGGTTTAACACCTATTTGAGTTTCGAAGGCATGACTACTTTTGATCAATCCTTCTAAGGATTTAGAAGCTTCTAAATGTACAGGGGAACCCAGGCACTCTAACCTTCTGCCAGACTTTCAAATGCGTTCCACAAGGAGTGGATGACTCACGACTAAAAATATTCACACATCAAACACAGACATCCGCTCCAGAATTGTGTTGCGACAAACTGGGCAGTGCTTGCACTTCTCCGAACAGAAGCTGCAAACAAAGAGACGTAAGGTTGTATTAGTGATGGTCAATGCATAACCAAAATAATAGGTACTTACACCACAAATCTGACCCAACGACAGATGAAAAATATACCTGTAGACGTAAAGTTCATAAAGAATAAGTTAAGCTGTTGAGCAACCTAACCCACCTGCATAAAATACGATGTCGGCAAGGTATGAGAACTACGGCAATGTCCCTCTCAAAACATACTCGGCACAGCACTTTCTCCTGCAAGCCAATGTAGCGGTGATGAGTAACTTAATGAAGAAGCACCAAATGGCTCTATTTGAGCATTTTGATTACACACAGCAACATGCAGCTTTCAAAAGTGGATTTACTAACATTATTTAGGCGATCATATTCTTGCTGCTGATGTTTGGTTATTTCTGTCTGCTCCACCAAGGCTGCTTGCAATCTCCAAACCTACAGTCGCACGAATGAGTCGCAAGAAGAGTCGCAACAATCTCCACTATAAGTTACATCATGACATTTCAATTCTTAAATAATGTCAAAATAAAAACGGTAGCTTCCTGCACTGTGCAAAGAAAAACTACATGCCATCTCTGGTAGTTGAGCTTTCATACGCAAACAACAACACGCACAATTGGGACACAAAACCACACATGAATGTACGCGATTTATAACCGCATATTAAATCCAACTGCTACCTTCATATGATACAGCTATGGATCACTTGTGAAACACCTACAAAACCTTACAATCAGCATACGAGATTCAGAAATATGTGGAATAGAAAGGGCCAAATTACCTCATCTGTTAGGTCTTTCCTAGCCATCTTCTTTACCACTTCTGGCGGGAAACCAGGAAAAGTATCGTAACTGTGCCATCAAGATATATTTGCAATGTCATTAGACAATCTCAAGAACTTGGCATTCCTAAACCTTGATATGGAAAATAATTCCCTTCCTATTCTGGCTGATTTCGAAAAAAATTAAAACACAACCGAAGACATATTAGGGAAGCAAATAAATCAAGTGTAGATGTACTCCAGCAATACAACTAAGATATTCATTTATTTTAATACAAACACAATTTTTTTAAATGAAAATAGCCCACAGGTCACTTTCACTACTGCGCATACATGCCTCACATGAAACCAACTCATTACCTTGTGGCTTCTGACTGATACAGGCGTGCATGTTCTTCCCTGCTGGACTCGTCTATTGACCACCAAGCAAGAAACCTGCAGACGACCAACAGCAATGATTTCAACCATTAAATTATAATCACCTTTTTTCATCTTAAAATACAACATAATGCATTTGGGAAAAACCGCAACGAATGACCTCATAATAGAAATCTTATCTAAACGTAGATGCAGTTTGCCACAAGAGAATGAGCTCAAATGTTACAACTTGTCACTACAAGATGATGATAATTTTATTGAGTTTTTTCATCTGCCATGTACTCCACAACCCTAGTGTCATAGGAAGAAGGATTACCGAGACCCATGATGAAGGAAACCGCAACAATCATCTGCTTTTGCAAAATAGGCTAGTTGTCGGGAGCCATTACTGTCGGAAAGACGAAACATAAACCACATCTGTTCCAGGAGCCTCAATAACGCACAGAAAACAGCGATACATTGAACTAGTAGCAATGGTGAGAACAGCAATATCACAGGAATATCCCGTGCCTTTTCTGGAGTACCCTGCAGAAACACATATCAATACAATACAAATCAGCATTTATAATGACCAATATTTTCACATGCCTTCAAAATAGAAAAGAGTATAGATATGCTTTCATGGTGAGACTTGGTGAGTGCTGCTCATACAATGACCTTCAAAAATCCACTCAAAGCTGGTAGTATTCAGAAGCAACTGAAAAGAGATCTGAGTATCACAGCTGTTGATGATCTTCAACCAAGAAGTCACACTTAATGAACAAGTGGCGAGTGTGTAACTATAACAGAATAGGAAGATCGTTGACATACCTCCAGCTTCATACACAGTAAAATCTGAAATAGAAGAATGGGGATCTTGAGTAAGTGACCGCCTAAATCTTGACGTCCACACATACCGTCCGCACTGTCATCCTCGTCAGTTCTAGATGTGCTTCCATCATCTGCACTCTCCGTTGGTCTGAACGAGGGCTGTGAAACATAGGTAGGAAGGCCCCCAGGTCCTATCTGGAGAGACCCTTCGTGTTGTATAATAGGATTCGACCACTTGGTGCATACTAAAAATGCAAAACACTCAGCAATGCTGCAAACAAAAAACAATGACGATTTCCAAATCAGAATAGTAATAAAACATGCAAAGCTTTAATGTTCATGGCCTAAGTTCCTGACATTCCAATTACAGTAAAACAAAACATTAGCACTCGGTTATTTACCATTTTCTATACTATTGCGCTTACCACTTGAATGCCTATGACTACCAATCTGGTCATTTAACAGGCAAATTCAATATTCAATGCCTCAAATTTTCATTTGCATTTGTGGTTATTCAATGACTTGTGGATTGAGAGAGTCTACATCCTGATGCACTGTGGATTATCAAGAAATACCCGAAGTACGAGTATATTACTGCAATTACAAGCTCAAGGGGTCCAGGTTACAGACACATTGTGACCTGTTTCCTATCAAAATTCCTTTGACAACATATTCCTTCTAGATTTCAACTTCACAATCTTGAACCAAAGCCTATCTTCCACTGCTCTTCAAATTTCTTATTTCTCGAAGAACTTTTTATGATTACTAGGAATTTGTTTCAATTCAACATAAAACTATTGTAATAATTTAATGTATCGTCTAACAACCCGAAATTTTTCCCAGTAAATGCATCATATATTTCAAGTTAACAAATAAATGAAAGCCTAAGGCGCTTAAGGATAAGAATTAGCAAACGGCTACAACTACTGGAGCTGATTCATATGTCGAACAGGTTCAGCTGCAACTTGCAGCTGTGAACTTGTGTTGAGGATGCGTTTTCAAGCAATCGTAATTTCAATCTTAATGTTTGTTGTAAGACTTATTGTGAGAGAGGCATGAGTTTATGCAATATTGTAATAATCATGGCTTAGAATTAAAGATATGATGTCCTACCCAAAGTTAATGAATAAGTCCCACCAACCTAGACCTTCCACATCTCCTGCGCATAAATGAACAATGATACAATCATCTCAGAGACGTAAAATGAAACACCGAAACCTTCCTTCAACATTCCTCACACCTGAAATCGATTACAATTCTGTTTGGAGGCAGTGGATGTTAAGGAAAACACTGAAGTATGATCTTGAGCTGAACAAAAGCATGTGGTAAGTACATTACCACTAAGTTTGAGGAGAGTGAATATAGATGCCGCCATGAAGAAGACCATGGAAACTGCAACCCAAAAATGCTGCACATAAATCAAGCATTTGCTAAACCTTGTTACGCATGGGAATTGCAATTTCTGCACCTAACAATTGCTTTTTCTGAAAGGTCAAGCTAGCATGGAACCGCACTTCTAAAAATATTAAAAAGGACCAACTTCGAATCCACATCCGAGTCGAGACTTATTTGAGCAACGTGAATTATACCACTTAAAACATGTAATATGCCTTACAGACAGATACGTAACAGCTTGACTACAAATAAGAATGCATCCATCGACAGCTTTGAGTTCTGAAACTAACTGGAAGGGTTTCCCAAATAGCTTCATCCGTCATGCTCTCCTCATCACCCGGCATAAGTGCTCTGCACATCCTGCTCACCGAGTCATTAAGCACCTCTGGTTATTCTTTTTAGCATTTTGAGTAGTAATGCTAAAAATATCACTTCTAATTACAACCATAAAATATGAGCTTCGCAGCAGCAACGTCAACGAATTGACGACTGCCCGCGGATTACACCGGGAACAACGTTTTGATGTGGAGAAATATTGATTTCATAGTTGTGCAAACCCTAACTAAACAGACCATATTTAAACCGAAGTAATAGACAGAGGCGAATTGCACCTAAAGTTGTCAATCAGGATGATGGCTTGGAAGGCGAGCAATGGAAGAAAGACGATCTTCAAGCTAATAGCTGACATATCCCGTCCTACACATCCCATACATCGACAACACGGCAAACAATGTCAACATCGTCACTTCTTCTGACTTGCAAACAACAGTGGCATTATTATCTCTATTTTAGAATAAAAACGATTTCTCCAATACAATCCACGGTTAAAAAGACACTTGAAGTCGCTAGAGACCTCCCGCCCAAAGATTCTCACATGAGTACGATCCATCAATTTACAACCAATTTAGTTTCAAAGCAACTTCTCACAGACGATTCAAAAACAGGTCTACTATCTCAAGACAATTACAGATTACCTTCTAGAGTATCAAGGTAAGTGCAAAGCAGAAGCTCGAATGCAATTAGCAGAGGAATCGCGACCACCGTGTGACATGGAGACCACTGTAGATCAAAACCATGAAATGGTCAAAACACAAGGTCTTCACTACAATACCAACACTTTCAGACCTTCTCTACAACTCAGGAGTAAGAGCACCTGAAATACATAAGTCAAATTCTACACTGACGAAGGAAAATCTCATGCAGGAATAACGTTCTTTTGGTATTAACTTCATTTCTTAAATTCTTTTCAACTACGTATAAAAAATAAATAAAATAAATAAAAATTGTACTGAATAGTTCAGAAAAGTTAGGAGGAAAACACATAAATAAATAAATAAACCAGAAGCCGCTCCTTTGCCTGTAGACTAATGACATCTTTCAAAGGTAGTGAAAATCATTGGCCGCGTGCAACGTACACGTCGATCGTGCGGAGGTGTAGGAGCAGGTAGAGAAAACCGGCCTCGCGCAACAATTCCATGGAACATCCACAGTGGGACAAACACCCACCTGCCATTTGCATAAAGAGTTAGTCTCCATCCTTACTCATGCAACCCGCAATTTCCATGGTAACAACTACGTCAAGAACCACTTCAGCAAATTATCAACCTGCTCCAGCACAAATGGGATTGAAGAAAATCAGATCTTCGACAAACTTCGCCAAATCAAATGGGTTCGCCATTAGCGGCAATCCGTATACCATGACCGGCTCTCGAAAGGATTTGTAAATGATATGAGACGACCAATTGAGGTGGTCAACCCTACCCCTAAAACCATAGACCCCTTACAAAGAACAAAGTCCAAGTCTGCATGCTTGACCTCCGATATAGGTCTCGTTACCCTACACGGAGTATCTTACTCTCAACTCATTTTAACATCATTCAAACCGGCAATCTTGATAACGCCTAATTAGGATCGTCACTTGGTTGGCTCTAATACTCTCAGGGCTACAAGTTTCTCTGAACGACTGAACGGACTCATACAACGGAGAAGCTGAAAGTAAACAAATGACGAATGCTTTCTGAGCACGACATTTCTAGAAGCGATCTCAGATTGGAGTGATCACAGAGTTCTAAATTACTGTCTCCACATGTTTGAATTTGTAGTGATCCTATTTCGACAAAATCAAACGTAATCTCACAATTCTGTCCACGATTGAAATCGAAATACTTGAAAAACCTAACGAAATTCAAGCGACAACTAACGAGAGGACGTCTACAAGAAGAAAAGGACCGAGACCTAAAATTCGATTGACTGAACCCACAAAGAATCCAGGAAACATCTCTCCCAACGCGCGCAGAATCAAAATTTCCAAAGATGGCAGAATAGGGCAAGGGCGGCGGAGACTCGTTAACATACCACCAAGAAATGTAGAAATACGAAGTGACCTTGACAATAATCAGGCACGTGAAGCATAGGAGAAAGCTGTGCGCGGCCAGCGCCTGCAAGTTCCCCGCAATCCTACTCCACGTCATGGCGCTCCGCCGAGAGCTACTTCTTGCAACCGCACCGGAGCCAGAGAAAATGCTCTGCATGTCTCCAACTCTTCCTCCTCACATCCTCTACACTCCTCACCCAATTGCGCACTTCTCCCTCCCTCTCTCTCTCTCTCTCTTTCCCCCTCGCTCCCTTTCCCCCTTACCGACCAATCCACCACGTCACCCAATTCCCCCCAACTCTCGTCATCAATCACACTTCTCGCCTCTCCAACCACCACTCCCGCCCTGCAAATCCTTCTCCCACCGCAACCAATCTCATCGGCCAGCTACCACCACTCTCTCTCTCTCTCTCGCTCACATTCACTCACTCACACACACACCCTGACCTTCCACACACTCCTCCTTCCTTCCCTGCCCTGCCCTGCCTCCAAGCAAGGTGAACTCTTTCAAACTTGGTGAGCAACCCACCCCACCTGCACGTCACTCGAGAAGTGGATATCATTCACATTATTATTCGAGTTGCAAATGGATCCATCGAGAATCACGCCAAAGCACCGCCCATTCACCACTCTCATGCAAATCTTCAATAAATCTTAAAGCTTAGCTCTCTCGCTCTCGCTGTGTCATCATGCCCTTTCCCCCGCTCTCTCTCTCTCCCTGACCCTCCTCCCCCGCCCACTTTCACTTGTTCTATTGTTGTGGGTTTTTTTGGGTCTGCCTTCTTTTTCTTTTTCTTTTTCTTTTTTCCCCTCTTCTCGTTTCCAGAGAAATACCCTGCGCTCGCTTGCTTTGGTTCTGCGTCGGCCCATTTGCCTTGCTCGTTGCCCACTTTCGGCTTTCGTCTGCTTGTTTGTTTGTTTTCTGTTTGTGTTTTTGTTTTTCCCCCTCCCACCACTCCACCCACAAATAAAAAATTCCTTTTGTCTCCATCCATCTTTTGGACAACACCACCTCGCTCCCCCACTACGCAATGAACTGGCCATGACTGATCACCGCCGCGCCATTGAACTTCATTCCTTCCTTTCCTTCGAGGTGGCGGGTCCCGTGGATCCGACGCTGCAGCAACAGCAACAAAGAGGGGGAAGGGGGGTAGACAGATAGATAAATAGATAGATAGATAGAATCAATCATTCACGTCCTCCTCCGTCCGTCCCGGATTTCCCGCAGGTTCCCGTCTGAATCCGGTTTGGAAGGTGCGCATGAGGAGACAAGATGGGGGCGGGGACGGGACTCCCGCTGAATCCGCCGTGGCACCGCCCTACACGACAAATCCAGCCCCCAAAACCCCCCCCCCATGTCGGGTGCAAGCCCCCCCTTCCCATTGCTCACGGGCTTAGGGTGCCTCCTCCTCCTCCTCCCCGCCACCCTGGACTCCGAGAATCACTTACACCCGGTTCCGTGGGGATTCGCCCTTCCTTCCTTCCTTTACAGTGATGACATGGCACCGCGATTTCGCCTCGATCCAGAACCCCTTGATTTTCTAAACGAACCTCTTTCTTTCATTCTGGATTCCTGGAATCCTTTTCCTTTTATTCTACTCCATCCTCTCCTCTCCTCTCTCTCTCTGCCGGATTTCGCCGCCTGCCTTCCTCTGTTCCCCATGCTGTTCCCCATGCTGTTCCCCGCTTGATGAGGCAACAAGCTAGGCTTGAATCATCCTCCTTGGAAGGCAAAATTTGTTCACCATTGAATCAACACACACACACACACACAACAAGTAGTGCAACGTTGCTAAACCTTCCAAATTTTAGGAAGAATTTGTTGTGAACAAACAGAAGAAAAAAAGGAAAAATATTTTTGTTTATGTTTTTGAGTACACCCCAAAAATGTATACACAAAGGTTATCTTTTCAGTGTATAAAAATTTTATACAATAGTCCTCTTATAGTGGGTTGCCATTGAACTTTTTTACATGCTGAAAAATATTTTGAATGTTACGTTGGTATTTTGTTTTCTATTTATAATTAAGTTCATATATTTAACGTTAATGTCACTGTGCAATTTAGTCTATATACATTGTTTTCTTTAGTAAGAGGTATGATATGAATAGCTTCTAACCGACTCCAAATGAACAACATATACTTAATTTTCTCTAAAAATATCTAATGCCAAGGTTTTTAGTACTAGTTGTACATAATTATGGATAGTGTGAATTTAAATTTAGTATTGTTTAGCTTGGCCAACATTCACAACTGTGATTTGGGAAGCGTGGATGACAAGCTTTGCAAAAATAAAGTAGCTATTTTATTTACAAAGCTTGAACTATTAAAACACTCGTTAGAATAGAACAAATAAATTATCGATTTGTCTCTTCTGAAAAATAAAATAAAAATAAATAAACAACCACAGCTGTATCACTTCAAAAATCTGAAATATAATTGTACAATGTGTTATTCAATAAATAGTAATGATACCTTGAAGTTTTGAATTTTACACAAACCGCCAAATTCTACATTTGATATCACAGGAAAAAATTGCACCATGTTACTACGACATTTGAAAAGTTGGTGTGTATTCTTATTCATTTTTTGATATGAACTTCTTGCCTCAAGTAAAATAACTGGAATTTAAATTCTTAATACTCAAAATTAATAGTATCAGAGTAGTTTTAAGTGAAATCTGTAGTATTAGTGTGTAAATAACACAATGTAATTTACATGAGTTATAAAAATGACAACATATATATATATATATATATATATATATATATATATATAATTTTTGAAATAGTAATGAAATGTCTATATTACATTCAGAACATTGTTTGGTTGATTTTATTCAAGGTATTATTAAAACTTTATCATTTATCTCGAATTGATATCTCAATCCGAAATATTTCAATCTTGATGGAAAAAAGTTAGTAATAATATATTTTAAATATATAATTCCCATATATAATGTAAGATTTTTAAAAAATAAAAATAAATACAAATTGTGAAACCTGTATATATTTTAAAATCACTGAGACGTATTCATAAATGCTGTTTATACAAGGTATTGCATATTAAAAGATGTAGCTTTGTAATTTCATATCAATCAAAATAAACTATGTGGTACAATATTGCATTGACATGTTTCCATGTTTTGATTGAGAAAGTAAAAATATCAGTGGTTGTTGTAGTGACGGTAGATATTATAAATTTTGTTTTCAAATTGGATCTAATTGTTCAAAATGACAGTTTTAATAATCATCAATGGACTTTAAGTTAATATACCAAATAAGTTAGGATTAACCTCACAAATTATTCAAAGACTGTAAATAAAGGATAAATATTAATTGACTTGATATTAGATTTTTCATATTACTAAAACTGTTAAGTAAATAAAAAAATGGGATTTCTTTGACCTGAAATAAAATTTCCTAATTTGGTAATTGTATGCTTGAAAACAACCTGTGCAATTCTACCACAATTTGTCAATTGCATTGGTTAAAACCATGATCAGTGATATTTTATTACAAAAAATGAAGCAACAAGGAACAACGAGATACGTAAGATACCAGTAATATTTCTTTTTGTAGCTTTAATAATAATTTGCATACTAAAACACGTACAAATGTTTTGAATATTGTATGTTTTTGAAAAAGTAAGATAGACAAATAAGTTAGTAGTATTTGTTGGTTATTTTTTAAAGATCTAATAATAATCTAAATGGTAAAACCACAAATAATTCAACCAATCAATATTATTTATTATTCAAAGTAAAATAAACTTATTATTATTATTATCACTATATTATTTATCAAGTTTTATAGATTGTATATATTTTTTTACTATTCCAATAATATTCTAAAATATCCCTCCTGTATTCTTGAGCCATATTTAAGATTAAAAAATGTAATTTTTCTCATCACCTTCACACAAAAGAAGAAAAAGATAAAAAAGAAAAATCGATCCAAACCAAATAAATGTTGAGTGAATCATGTGCATTTCATTTTGTTTTATTGTGTGAAGGTAGTGGTCAAAAAATATGTGTGTTGCTCTTTCAAATTAATTTTCGAGGCTAAACAGGAAGATGAGAATAATCTGTTTCTACTGTGATAAAAATTGAAGTAGTATGTTCAAAATGACATATATATATATACACACACACACACACACACACACATATTTAATGACTTCAAATATATTTGATTCCAGGCTTGTATACTTTTAACAACTTTAGTAGGTACAGTAGTAGTAGTAGTACCTCCAATACCACACCAACTGCATCAATGTATAGTTTTGTGGATGTGCATTTCAGAAGACTAAACCCAAACACCTGAATGATATTAAGATGGTGTTTGGTGTTAAGACTATTACTGCTCCTTCATTTTAATCCTTTTTTCCTTTTTTATCAAAACATATGGAATATCAAGTGATGGGAAATGGAGGAGGGGTATTATTGCATTAAAGTTTGTTTTTTGGGTGGTGAGAGAAGCTTCTAGAATCCCCAGGTGGAGGGAGAGCTATATTTTGGAGGACATGGGAACCATGACACAGAGATAAATAGATGGGTGGTAGGGAGGGAGACGGGAAAGGGGCCCCCCATGCATTACCGTGCTCTTGTGGTGGTGGTGGTGGGCCTTCCTTTTACTTTTTGGCTCATCACTTGGTCACTGCCCATGACCCTCCTGATGAATGTAGCGCACCCCTCCGGCGCCTATAACCACACATATTTCATCTAATATCGCGCTCTTCATCCACCTCATTGTCTGTTGTTCCCTTTGCTGGAGTGGATGTCCTCGGAAAGGTGTCCCCTCCCACATCTTCATTCATCCACACTTAATACGTCCACGTGGTGAAACATGAACGGATGAAAGTGCCAGCTCGGATTCTGTTGGTGACGTGTGAGTCTTCTAGTTAGTTTCTTTGAGGAAGACTGATAATAATAGAAAAGAATTATGATATTGAAGAAGAAGAAGCCGAAAGGAACAATGCAGAGAATAGGGTTTGCAATGCTTTTTTTTTTTATTTGCTTTCCTTTCTCCTCGTTGCCCTGGTTTGAAGGGGCAGAGTCCGTGGGAGTGGAGGCGTGAGGATGAATGCGGCTATAACGGGGAATGTATGAGTTTGAAGTTTTGCATCCAAATAATGGATGGATGTGGAAGTATGTGGTGGGTCCACGTGGACTCTCCTTTGCGGCATTCTGCCACGTTGTCTATCCTCGTGGCGCATTCTAAATGGACCACATCGGTTTAAATCCCACCCTCCTTTGCTCAAGGGACCAGTGCAGCCAAGTCTTCACCGAAAATAAATTTTAAAATATAATTTTAAAAAGTATCATACTTATATATAAGAATCAATGACGTTAGGAATTAAGAAAAATATTCTTACTTTTTTCAAGTATCAATAATTTTAAAAGATCGAAAACACTGTCTAAATTTATAATTAATTTTAAATTTTGTTGTTTGTGTAATAAGAAATCATGTGTATTTGCTACATACTTGTAGTTTTATTTGTTTCTGGTAATGTGTTTTAAAATCTAAAATATCATAGAACGATTATATATATATATATATATATATATATATATTTGATTGAAAATATTTCCAATTAACATTTCATTTGTATAAGTTATATATAAGTTAGGGTGAGTGTTCCCCACCCTCCCTGACATTCCTTTTGTCTTTATATAAGGTTACAATTGCTATAAAAATGTCATGAACAAGGACTATTTATTATTTTTTTTATTAGTATTCGACTTAAATTCTTTGCAAGCGCTGGAATTGAACCTTTGGTAGGTCCAATATACCACACACTTTGTACTTAACATTGATAAACATAGAAAAATGATACAATAATGAACAAGCGCAATATTTTTTGTTTTGCAGATACCTTCACAAATGCTTTTTTTTAGTTAGCCAGAACATATTAATTGCTTATATTTATATCGTTTGTTAAATTTCAAGCCAAAGTTAACATAGATTCCATATACCAAAGGACCCACCAAAACATTCTGCTAATCACCAATATTTAACCCTAAAATAGACTTAGTTGTAACTGAGTTATTTCACAAAATGTTTGTAGACACACATTTAAAATGTGGTTAATAGCAATTTTAATATGTTACAAAATGGTTAATGAAATTTCTAGTTCTATAAGGTGCAATAAAAAAGGATTCTGTTTGCAAAAAATAACATAATAAAGTGGTGGTAAAAATATCTTGATTCACTACAGAAGTTAAAATCAAAGAATTAATTTTATTTATTTTGACAAATCTCCTTATTCCTTGCAGGAAAGCTAAATTCTTACAAACATGTGATAATAAAATATTTGACCTTATTAACTGTTTGTGCAAACATGAACATGTAACCTTCAATCCATCAATAAACTATGAAGTTTTAAAATCAAAATCTACGAGGCATTCACAAGTATTGATATTTGTTTTTTTTTTAATTATTCATTTTAATTATTATCAAGCATCTGGAGGAGTGGGGGTGTGGGGAACTGGGGTTTCTCCAAGTCCGGGGAAGGTACTCTTCCGAGAACGTACCCAGAATCCACTGCAGACCAGGACAAGTATCAGGAAATGACATTGATATTGCTAACTAACTGGAGCATGATAGAATTGGCCATGTAGTAAAAAACTGGCACTGTCCTCACTCTCTCACATATCTCGCTTCCCCAGTTGCAAAAAGAAAAAGAAAAAAGAAAAAACACGCACACAAAAGAATAAAGTATGAAACCCACTTGCCCAATGTGGCCAACAACAGCTCCTCTTCACCTTATATATATGAATAAATAAATATTTCTATCTGTGGAGAGAGAGAGCGTGAGGTAGGTAGATCGCTAGCTAGCTAGCACAAATGCAAGTAGAAAAAGCTACAATCTCCTCAACCCCATCCAATCCTACCCTACAGGAGCCTAGACTTTAATCCTGGAGGCAGAGATTTTTCCAAGTCATGAGACCACGTCAATGAATTAAATCAGTAGAATTTGACTTGGAAAACTTCCGAGGCAGTTACGGGGATTATCTAATTCAAGCCACAAGCATAGGAAATTTGCAGAACGGTTAGCTTTGTAAGTTTTACGTCTCAGTCTGATGATACACTCAAGCGTACCACAACCGTTTCTTTCCATATTGAAGACATGGACATGCGAAATACCATGCACTGTTAGCAGAGAGAATGGAGAATAGACAGAGACAAAAAGGACAGAAAAAGAAGGTACAAAATGATTGTGTCTTTCACGCACGACATCTCCACGACTTCTTGATACGTGACACCAAGTTCTCTTTCAACAGGCCAAAGATTTTCTTTGCCAGGACCTGTAAATGTTATGTTCTGATGGATAAGAGATTCTTTCAAGCATGCTGTTGTATCAAGTTCGATATAACAAGGAGGAACAGACAAGGAAAATATAAAGACAGGCAAAAGTGACTCAATGCTTCACATTTATTATTGTAGTTGAAAAAACTGGAACTGAAAAGTGTAACCAAAACAACGATCGACTGTTATTCGAGGCAGGGCTTCGATTATCAGAAAGATTGAAAGGCACCAGTCAGTCAGTCAGTCAGAGGTCCCTCAAGCATTCTGAAGGACCTCATTTAGCTCCCCATTTTTTTGCATTTCCAGAACAATATCACATCCACCAATAAACTCGCCCTTCACATACAGCTGAGGATACGTGGGCCAGTTAGAGTACTCCTTGAGGCCTTGCCTGACAGTCTCATCACTCAATATATCGAAACTACCAAATTCTAAGCCTGCTTCGTTAAGTGCCTGCACAACCTTTCGGCTGAACTTACAGCGAGGCTCACTTGGGTTTCCCTTCATAAACAACATGATTGGATGTTCCTTTGTAAGTTGCTCTAGTCTGGACTGTATATTACTCCCACCTGCACTTTCTTCAGTCGGTTGATCAGGCAAAGTACTGACAACTGCTTCCGAAGTAGTCTTCTCTTCATGAACAGCAGGTTCAGTAACCACTTCTCCTGCCGCTTCAGAAGAACGATGCTCCGAGTGGGCTGGCAAGACACCCTTCTCCTCCAGTACCTGACACCAATTATTGAAGTTCCAAATATTAGGACACTGATATTAGAACCAGCTTCGAGTGTTGAGAAGAGGCAACTATCACAAAACACAACAAAGACAATGCAACACGTTGAACATAACATAAAAGAGCGGATATAGAAGAAGACACTAACCTCTTTAAGCTCTCCATTTTCCTTCATTTCGAGAATAATATCACATCCACCGAGGAGCTCTCCCTTCACATAAAGCTGAGGATATGTTGGCCAATTGGAGTAAGTTTTCAAGCCTTGCCTCACAATATCATCCGTTAAGATGTCAAAGCTGCCAAACTGTAAACCTTCCGCAACCAAAGCGTTCACCACCTTTCGGCTGAATCCACAGCGCGGTGCCTCTGGCGTACCCTTCATGAATAGCATGATGGGGTTGGAATTGATCAATTTCAAAAGCGATCCTTTCTCAAACTCGGTAAGGCTCCCAGCTGCAGCACTGTTACCAGATGTCTCAGAGGAAACATGTGGAGCCAGGTCTTTCTTGACTGCTTCGATCACGTTCGACCCAGCCGCTAGTCCTAAGCTTGCTGGAACAGCTTCTGATACAGATGTATTATCGCCTGCCCACTTGGCTACTTTATTGGCCAGTTCAGGGGCATCTGCACCTTGTAGCTTGTCAACCACCGTGCCGTCCTAGTAATCCCAGAAGAGTAAGGATAAGAATCAGAAATATATGAATGCCATGAAATGGTAACTCAGAAAGATCCGTACTAAATCTAAGCTTACACACCATCAAAGTAGTCAAACGTAGGAAGATTATCAAATAACACAAGATGCCAGCAAATATGAGACAGAATGCCTCCTTTGTGAACTGGGTTACATTATCCCATTACCTTCATAAACAGGAAATAGGGAACCGCACCGACATCGTAAGCATCTGAGATGTCCGCCTGCTCCTCAGCCTCCACCTGTTTTGGAAAATTATTAAAAACGATCCATTTTAGCATGCCCGACCGCATAAATGTTATTGCACAGTGCCACTTGATCCCACACATCCACACACGACTAGCTCTGTTACTGAAGAAGAATCATTAGATTTGATCTTGAACTGTCCATACCCTAGAAGTTCATTTAAGGTGATGTGTGAAGGTTGATCTATGATCCCATGTATTTGTGAAGCAATTGCAATGACGACGAGCTAATAAGAAATGAAGCATGCTTACAATTGCAACTCAGAAGTAAAAAAAGAAAAAGAAAAAAAGAAAAAAAGAAATAGTATTTCATCTACAATTCATCTTGCATTTACACTGAAATGCATGTTCAGAAACGGGAAGAAGATGGATGACGTACAGGCGAGAACTAGGGTTGAAGAAGCATGAATGGATGGTAAGAAATTCATGAAATGAATTCAGCATGTAGACAAACTGGGACAAACAATTACATAAAACAAAAAGTGGGACAGACTGTACAGAAATTAGGACGACAATTAGAAAGAAACATTACCGTATTTGTTAAAATAGCAGATTGGCTCGAAAAAGGGCACACAATTGACGCAAGAAAAAGGTGGAGGGCAAGGAAGGTACTCGAAAGAAGTGAGCTTGAGGACAGTCGACAGCGAGCTGAGCAAGCACAGGCTCCATAGCTTTGGAGGGCTCACACCATGAAGCCCAAAAGTGTAGCACCGACACGCCACTCTTTACTGCAGCGTCCAATTCGCTCTTTGAGTTCAAACTCTTCACGCCACCCGTCATCTCTTTCCCCCGCCAAGGTTTAACCTCTGATCCCTCCCCCTTTCGTCTAAACCTCTTCAGCAAACCCAGTCCCCTTCGTCCCCTGAGCCAATTTGCAACATAAAAACCATCAAAACCATCGTCTCTGTGCACTCTTAAACACCCCCCCCCCCCCCCGGATCAAACCAAGTGCACTTCAATTCTCCTACCAAACCCCACGCTACATTGGAGATTAATAAGAAAAACGCAAAACTCTCACCACTGTGCCTCAACCCCGCACGATCGCCCTCAATTCACTGCACCCAAATCCAACACGACAACTTATGCAATCACAAAATTCATGAACCACCCAAGAGGAAACTCAGAATTGCAGAATCAGAGCCGAGATTCAAGCACAGATGAAGTTTCCACGAATATACCACAACAGGAAGTGATTGAAGCTGGGACAGACAAGAGAGAGAAAGAGAGAGCGCCACTCTACGAACGTATCAGAGAGAGAGATGCACAGAATTGTTTCAGGATTCTACGACATGGGATGGCAGAGCAGGACATGGAAACCAAGACACGATGTCATGCCCCACGATTCCTGCAAAATCCTGTTGTGTGTGTGCATAGATGCCGAGCCTTGGCAGCCTGGTGGGCACCCAGCGGAGCACGGCACAGCTTCAGGTAGGGACCGGGTTTAGGGTCCAACGCTCCATCGCCGCTTTTGACCGTGCATCGATGGTCGTAGGGAGTCTTTGGTGCCCGGTCTTCGACCACGGACTATCCACGGTCTTCGGGGGCACGTCTGAACTGGTTCCTTAATTACGTGCCTGGTGCCAATCGAATTTCGACCTGTTTTTGTTTTTTTTCTTTAAGTTCTAATTTACACAACTACACACACACACACACATATATATATATACATATATATAATTCAATTTCCGTGCTTTATTTTTGGAATATCATATTATTATTAATCATCTAGGTGTAATAAAAAGTAATATGATTTGAATGGATGTGTAGATAGATGAACCTAAAAAAAAAATCTCTTATTTTAATTTAGATAATAATATATTTTTATTTTATTTTATTTTAGGTTTAATTATTTGATTAAGGTATAGAAAATAAAAATTTATCTTTGGATATTTTTAATAAACAAAATTCTTAATATAGCCATAATATTTATCATGAGATAGTAAAGTGGTAAGGCACCATTTATCATAAGGTTTTATAATAAGTATTATTAAATTAAAAAATAATAATATTATTTAATATAATATATTTTTAATAAAATATATTATATTATAGAAATTGCATATTGAGCATTATATTGTCATGATAAGAGTTCCAACTTTTAGGTTTAAAAAATAATATATATATATATATTATGTTTAAAAATTTACTTAGAGAGATAATGTGATTTTTTGAAACCATAAAAAGAAACAAAGTTTATAGATAGAAGTTCCATCTTTTTTTAATTGATTGAATGATTTTTTTTAATAAGAAAATTTAATTCATCAACACATATATTAGTCATAGGTAATATTTCACAATTCATAGTCAAGAATATTATTGTAGATTTTTTTAATTGATTGACAATTTGATAAATGTTGAAGAACAAATAAAATGAAGTCATAATACTTAGTATCAGCAAGATTGCACACAAAGAGAATATGGAGTAAGATATCTCTTACTTCCAACACCTGTTATAGGTGGTGGTTGTTGTACTAATGAAAAAATTCCATCCTTTGATGAATACATCTATCTAACATTCTATTGAGACTATTCATTAGTATTTTATCTACTATAAAAATATATCTTTAGCATATTCTCTATATTCTTAAGATCATTGGTCTATTCATTTATTTTTTCTCTTTTCCTTCTTATATATCAAGAGCCAATCCTTTAATTAATAGAAATTTATCTAAAGTAATATCTTCTACAATATTACTTATTTTATTTTTATATTTATTTATATATTTTAATACTCCCACTTTGCTATTAATCAAAGACTTTCAATTCTAATGCCTTTGTTAATATGTGATGTCTATTCTTTACTAGTGCTTTTCTCAATAAATCAATAAACATGTCTTTTGTTGCATAATATTTCATATCAATCACTCTCATTTCAATCTTCTTTCTTATGAAGTGATGTTGAATGTCAATGTATATGGTCGTTAAATGATGCTTTGGATTCTTTAAAAATATAAGATATCTTTGTTTGTCACACTTCATTAGAGTTGCTATCATTTACAATACTCCAATGTCATTTAGAAGTTGTCTTAGCCATATTTCTCTATTGAACCATGGCTTATTGCCATATACTCTATCTCTATTGTTAATCTTGTAATTATTGATTGTTTCTTGTAATTCCATTAGATAGCTCCTACTCCAATAAAGAATATATATATCATGTTATTAATCTTCTATCATTTGCATCTCTAGTCTAATCCGCATCACAATAACTATACAAACTAATGTTATCACCTCTAAGATAGAATTTGAAATATAAAGTACCTTTTAAGTGCCTCATGATTCTTTTAATGGTTGTCCAATGGATTGCTCTAGCCTTTAACATGTGTTGACTCATAACACTCACTGCATATGCAGCATCCATCTTTGTGCCAACTATTACATACAATTGTAAATCCACTATTGCATTGTATAGAATACCTTGTATTTGACCTTCAACTTCAATAAATTCTTCATCTATGAGCTTTATCAACTTCAAATTGGCTTCCAAAAGTGTTATAATAGGCTTATACTCTTCTACATTAAATTATTTTAATATTTCTTTAATATACTTGCTTTGGCTCATTTTAATGGTCTTTTTATCATGATCTCTCATAAACTCCACTTCTAAATAATAGTCAAGCTCTTTCAAATCACTAATCTCATACTTATTTTTTAATTTTACCTTCAATTAAACCATCATTTTTATAGTATTGATTAAGATGATCAAATTATCAATATAGAAGATGACAATCAATATGAAGTCACTTGATTGCATCACATACAAGGAATGATCAAATTCACTCTTTAAAAATCCTTCATTCATTAAAAATGAATCAATACGTTGGTACCATGTCTTTGGAGATTGCTTGAACCCATACAAAGCTTTCTTCAACTTACAAATAAGCTGTTATTTTTTTCTTTTATAAATCCTTGAGATTTATCCATACAAATGTCTTTTTTTTAAATTTCCATTCAAAAAAGCCATCTTCACATCCATTTGATATATCTCAAAGTCCATTGTTGCTCCAATTGCAATAATAGTTCTAATGGTGGTGAATTTAGCCATGAGAATAAATGTCTCATTGAAATCAATATTAGCAACTTATGAATGGCCTTTGGCAACCAATCTAGACTTGTATCTCACAACATTGTCTATTATATCTCTTTTGGTTCTAAATACCCGCATACAACCAATTGAAGTTTGATTTGGTAGAAGTTGAGTCAATTCCCATGTTTCATTGTCCATGAGCAATTTATATTCTTCTTCTATGGCATTCTCCCACTTCATAGCATCCATAGACTTCATTGTATCACACAAACTCAATGGATTAGCAAGGAATGCAACATTGACATGTTCTTTACTTATTTGAGAAAAGATGTGATTCTTCTATTATGCACCAAGTTGTTTTCTATCTCTCAAATGATATCTTCTTTCACTTGATGAAACTTCACATTCTTTTATTCTTTAGTTTTTTTTAAGCTTCTTCTCTCTTCAAAAATTGCTTCTGCACATTCAAAGGTTGGTACTCCTCATCATCATCATCATCTTTAACATCTTGATAATCTTCATTGTTAGTTTTAGCAATTATAGGCATACTATGGTCTACCTTTTTCTGGCTCTTTAGCTTGATTTGAATTTTTACCATCATCAATGTCATCATCTTTTTCTTCTTTCTTTACTAAAATTTAAGATGTATCCACAAACAAAACGTTACTCTCACTTGGACACATTTCCAAGTACTCATAAGCATTTTTATACTTCAAAAATTTTACATCATGATTCTTAATGATCTTCTTGGTTTTTAAACACATTCGCCTATATGCCTTGGTATCTTCACAATATCCAACAAATAAATATTTTGTACCTTTTGCATCAAGTTTAGATTTTATACAATCTGGTATTTTTGTATAAGCAATATATCTAAAAATCCTCATGTATAAAACATAAGGTTTTTTGCCACTTCAAGCTTCTTGTAGAGTCATTGATGTGAGTGCACTTGTTGGACACCTATTCCTTATATATGCCATATTTACCATAGCTTCTATCTAATACTCATGCCCAAGATTTTGTACATGAAGCATATTCCTTGCTATCTCAACAATGATATGATTTGCTCTTTCAACAATTCCATTTTATTATAGAATGTAGGAAGTAGAGGATTGTCTTGCAAAACCTTGAATCTTAAGAATTTATCAATATATTTTGACATATACTCACCTCTATTATCCATGCACAACAGTTTGAGCTTGTATTTACATTGTTTCTTTAGAAGAGCCTTAAATTCCTTAAACCTTGAGAAAAATTCATTCTTGACTTTAATGATATAAATCCACATTTTTTTTTGAAAAATCATCAATAAATGTGACAAAGTATTTTGTTCTTCTAATTGATGGTATCTTCATTGGTCCACAAACATCAAAATACATGATTTCGAATAATTTGGTAATATGTATTGTAACTCCTCTTGGAAATGAAGCCTTTTGTTATTTGCCTTGTATACATCCTTCATAAGCAAGTGTCAAGGCATTGTGGTTGAATTGACCAAGATCCAAGTTACTTACCATGGATTGGAGCTCCTTCATGCTTTTGGCATTCAAATGACTAAGTCGTTGATGCTAGAATTCAAACTTGTCTTGATGTTGTGGAAAATTTTCAAATGTTGTCATTTCTATTCTATTCACCTTCTTAAAATTGATGAAGTAGAGGTTGCTATTTCTAAGGCCTTTGACAACATGTTGTGCACTTAATGTCTTCACAAAACATCTATTTTTATCAAATTGAATCTTACAACCATATAATATAAGTTTATTCATCAAAAAGAGGTTCTTCTTCATCTTTGGCACATATAAGACTTCCTTCAATCTAATCCTCTTGATTTGGTTCTTCATGACAATTTCTACAACAATGGATCCAATTCTAATAGCTTGTACCATGCCATTGTCTTCCAACCAAACTTTGGTTGCTGAAATTTCTTCATAAGTGTCAAATAAACATTTATATAGTATCATGTGCTTAATAGCATCCAAATCTATAATCTACTTAGATATAGCAACCATGGAGGCTCTTTCACTTGCCATAAAAGCATAGCTATCTCCATCAAAGTTATCACAAGCATTGTTTGCATTCTTTCTTGGCTTTGTAGCAATTTTTAGCTAAGTTACTTGATTTTCTATAAATATAATAAATTTTCATATTTTTTTTGAATTATCATATTGATGAGAATAACTACCTTCACTTTGTCTTAAAAATAGTATTGAATCATCACTTTGAAGTTTTTTTTTTTTCTTCTTAGTCACCTCATGGCCAAATCTTGACATGACATAATTCATGGTAAGGCCTTTCATATTCATAGATTCCAATGCCACAATGAGGTAGTTGTAGGACTCAGGAAGACTTATGAGCAATTTCAATATAATGTCCTTATCATCAACTGACTTGTCAACAACTACTAGTTGATTTGCAAGTGCTTTTATTTTGTTAACATTATCTATGAAGTCATCTTCTTCTTCTTTCTTTACCATTAAGAACTTTCTCCTTCTTTAGAGAATATTAACAATGTTTCTACTCTCATAGATATTGCAAAGAGTCTTCCATTCTTTTGCTTGTCCATTGCAAACAATTATATGTGAAAAGTTGGCATCATCCAAATTTGATGCAATCATGTTAAAAGCTTTCCTTTCAGAATGTTTATACTCCTTTTTCACCTTGATATTAGTATTATCATTTGAAAATTCTTAACTTTCATCCATAATATCCCAAAGGTCCAATAAAGCAAACAAAAGTTCTATTTTCTTCTTTCAATGGTAGAAATTGTCACTCCTAAAATTCTCAATCACTCTCAAACCTTCAGCTTCACTTGAAGTCATGTCTAAGAAAAGGGTGTATCAAAAAAAATCAAGAGAGAAAAAAAAATCTCAAAATTAATAAGAATGTATTGCTACCTTAGTAACCTAGAATGCCATCTTTGTAAGTAAACTAGTGATATCACTCTTAAATCACTCTTAACTTCACTTATAGGACTTCTTATAAGTCTTATACTCTATTTAAATCTCTTATATAAGCTTTGCCATCCGTCAATCACCCCTCTTCTTTCATAAAACACTTCTAATGTCATAAAACATTTCTTATCACTATAAGAAAATCTTAAAGAAAGTTTACTACATAAAACCACAATGTTAGATATCAAATAATGTAAATTAGCAAAGAAACATAATACAAGTGTTTTAAATTATCATTCTAAGGTATGTATCAATCTTCAAAATTATCAATGCACTTAACAACAAGTAAGAGCAAAACTACACTAACAACTAGATGCAACAATAGAGTTAGATGATATCAAATCCTAACATCAAAAACAACCAAAAGATCTACTCCTTACAATAAGTAAAACTTTAAAGAACTTTAAAGCTCACAATTAAAGGTAAGTGGACCTATAACCTATTGAAGAACAAGCACTATGAAGTCACAACACTTAGCATCAGCAAGGTTACATACAAAGAGAGTATGGAGTAAGATATCTCTCACTTCCAACACCCATTACTTATAGGTGATGGCTGCTGCTCTAATAGATAACTTCCATCCATTGATGAATACATCCATCCAATTTTCTATTGAGACTATCCATTATTATTTTATCTACTATAAAAATATGCATTTAGTATATTTTTTATATTCTTAAGATCCTTGCTCCATTCATTTTTTATTTTTTATTTTTTATTTTTTCTTATCATCACGGACATATACATTTATCTCAATAATTACTTATATGATTAGGTAGAAGTAGGTAAATATAAATTAATTTCATAAAGTCTTATAAAGAAGCTTTTTAGAAGCTTCATAGATGTGGTTTTGACTTTAGATGTGTTTATAGATTGGAAACTTGGCCAACAAGTTAATTCCATATAGTAGCTTGTGGAACAAGCTAACCATGTGGCGCATACATAGATAACTTGCCTTATAAGTTAAGACATGTGGCTAGCAAAGTCAACATGTTTTGGAGGTCCTATAGAACATAGCCACATAGCTCCTAGTTAAGAATATATATGGAGGCAAGAGTGAAGTCTTCTTATACACTCTTGTCAATGTCGTTCTAGTCCTTAGTCTTATTTCAAGACTTTTTAGTTTTCTTGTTTTTTGGCAGCAGCCATTTCAATTAATATTATATAACCTTTTGAGTGACTTTTTAGTTCTCTTCAGTGACACAAGAGTGTATCAAGCATTCTCTTTCACATTTATTTATATATTTTAATAATAAATATATAGTAATTCTATTGAAAATATGAATGAATTTTTTAGTGGTTTTTACTAAATATTAATATTTTATTTTATATATACATCTTTAAAAAAATATGAAATATTTATAATTTAGATTTTTTTATTAATATAATAGTTTATTTTTTTAATGCTTTATTTTTATTGGATCATGTGATAAATATTTTATTTTTTATAATTTGAATTTTTTCATAAATTATAATAGAATTTCAATCATTTTTTTACTATAAAAATATAATAGAATATAATAAAATATCATATATAATGGATTTTTTTTAATTATAATTAAAAATTCATAAAATATATAAAAATAATATATATTTTTAGATTTAATTATTCTAAATACATAATAAAACTAAAAATATATCTTATTATATAAATATATAATAAAACTAAAAATATATCTTATTATATAAATATATAATAAAACTAAAAATACATCTTATTATATAAATATATAATAAATCTAAAAATATATCTTATTATATAAATATATAATAAATCTAAAAATATATCTTATTATATAAATATATAATAAATCTAAAAATATATCTTATTATATAAATATATAATAAATCTAATTAATTTTCAATGTATATTAAAATATAAATATATAATAAATCTAATAAGTTTTTAATTTATCAATGATTTACAGATACCTGTAAAGTCAAATCCATATCTAAGAGCTTTTAAAGAACTTCTCTATAAGATATTATTAATTCAAATTAATTTTATATAATTCTATTTAATTCTTTTCATCTTCCTAATTATTGATATTTATATTGATTTTGGTGATTTATTCCCTATTTTAGGAACAAATTTTATAATGAATGTAATCACATGTTGAAAAAATTTAAAATATAATAAATTATATTTAGTACAAATTTTGATCTTTTTTCTTTTTGAAGGTAGTTAATAGGTATTTTTCAAAATTGATAATATTATATATTAGAACAATAAGACTACTTTATTATTTGATTATTATTAAGGTCTATTTAATTTTTTAAAAATTAAATATAAAAATACCATTAAAAGTGGTTTCTTTTTTTAATATTATCACAAAACATTAAAAGCCTTTTATAAAGTTATGATACCAATTGCATTATATCTTATCATCTATTTAAAATATAAGATTTTATTCTTGAAGGTTTTTAGTTCTTTTATGTTTTTTTGAAGGTTGTAACAATTTTAATGGTTTTTTTGATAGCTTAACAAACAATAGATTTTGAATTCCCTATTCGTATCCTTAATTTTTTTATCACAAATTCAAAGAAACTACAAACAATGATAGAAGATAAAATAAATTCTTTATTAAATCTCTTTTATTTAATAGTAAATAATATCATAAATTTTTATCTTTATTATAATAGATATTAATAAAAAAAAATCAACCTTCTCTACTATATTTATAAGATTCATGGATGGCTTCCATGTGTGTTCATTAATATCATGTCTTTGTTAAAGTAAAAAATATTCTAACTTCTTTTAGAACCTTTTTGAGTCTAAAACTCTTCTATTTTAAATTCTCGATTGTTATTACTCTTATAGAAAGAAAGAACAACTATCTTCTTTTTAATATATCCATTTTTTTATATGACTTAAGAAGAAATACATGAAAAACATGAAGGATCTTTATAGATTTTGGTAGATGTAATTGATATGCAATTGAAGTGATTTCTTAACAAATAAGAAATAGTCTTAGTCTACAATTATCGAACTTTTTATAGAGGCAAATAAACCTGATGTAATTATAACAATGTAAACATATCTTATTGCCAATGTAGAATTAAAGTTTTTTCTTATAAATAATATCTACAATACAATTTTATTATTCATGAGAATATATTGATTGTGTCTTTATTTTCATATATAGCTCTAATAGTAAAAAATTTAAAAATTCTAATACAAGATTATTAACTTTTGAGAAGTCAAAAGTATCAAATAAAAAATAATGACCATAATTAACATAGATATGTGTTTATTCAGAAAATAAATATATTATGTCATTTTAGGAAAAAATTTCCAATTCCAAAAAAGTTGTAAAATCATCTTGGTAGTAGTTGATGGTGCATTGAAAATATTGTTCTAATACTTGATTTACTTCATGTATTATTGACCAATTTTAAGATAAAATCCCAAAGTTAGTTTTATGTCTACTTTAAATAATTTGAAAAAGGTTTTTTAAATTCTAAATAAAAATTGAGTCTTTCAACTTGATATAATAGTTTTTGACAATTCATACTAATAAAAGATGGTTTCAAGATTTTTTTATTTTTTTATTTTTTATTTTTAAAATTTTAATTTTTTACTTATGATAATTTTTTGTACATAGTAAAAAATGTGCCTTTTTATTAAAGCAATATAATATTACAATTATAGAATCATAAAAACATAGAATTAAAAGATCTATGATAAAATCCATAGAAATAAAATACTTAGTTGTTTTACTATAAATAATAGGTAGAAAAGTTGATTAGATTAATAACAGAGAATTTATACTTAAAAAAATATATACAAATTTTTCAAAATTTTTAATTATCTTCTATATTTAAAAGCATCAAAAATGTCTTATTTAAGAATATATTGTTGTATAAAAAATGTCTTGTTTTAAAAAAATTATGATGAACTTAAAGAACACATAAGAATGTTCTATCTTTAAGAATACATAAGCATTCTTTGGAATAGAGAAAATTGTCCTTGAATTTAAACTTAGAAGTATCATAATATTTTAAAAAACTATTCTTAATGTCATGCATAAGAAGATCATATAACATACTTGAATGAATTTAATAAAAAAATAAAAAATGAATTAACAATTAATGTTAATTTTATTGCTTGAAGTTAAAATTTCTTTGCCTTTAAAAGAATTATTTATTATTAATTATAAGTTACATTTCCTTCTATTTGTACAAGATACAAATATCTCATTAAGACGTTAAACAAATCTTATTGTTTTTATGGCTAATAAATAATATTATATACAAATCTTCATAAAAGCATTGTCTAATAAGTTTGGTGATGATTTAAAATACATGCTTGCATAAATACTTTAAATTCTGGTGATTTATATAAACAATTATTAGATTAAAAACACCTTTTTAATAATGGTGCTATTTTTAAATTGATTCTACAATTACAAAACATTCTTTGTTGTAGATCTCATAGTTGATCTTGGTTGCTAAAAGGTTTTTTGAATGAAAAGATATGGGACAAAGTTTTTCATTTGCTTATGTTTGTGACAATATTACACCAAAGGCAAAGTTTAATGTACTTGTTTCCATAAAAATGGCTTAAAACAACTAATTTGATATAAAATTGGTATTAAAGTAATAGCTATTTTAAAGCTATAAATATTGCTTCAATTTCATTGTTCCACTTAAGTCTTTCTTCACAAGTCAAATGTATAAGTAAAGCTGTAATTTAAAAAAACTCTCAATAAAAATTTGATGGTTATTAATTAATGTAAAAAAAAATTGACTTATCTTAGAATTCTTATAATTTTTCAGTCCATAATAGGTCATTTGACATGTGTCGAATTCACAAGAGATATGTCTAACTTGCAAGATAAGTTTTCAACATGTGACCAATTTATAAAATAAGTGGTTGATATGTGCCATATATAGCCAACTTATTAGTCAAGTTATCAATTCATTGATGACCTAGCAATATTTGTAAAGTCAAATCCATGTTTATGGAGCTTCTCTATAAGATATTATTAATTTGACCTACTTTTATTTGTTTCTAGTTATCTCTTTTTATCCTCCTAATTACAAATGTAAATATTGATGTTTGTGATAATAACCTCTTATATGTAGAAAGTGTCAATATCCTCCTACCTATTTGCCAAAGTTTAATTCTATTTTGCTTCTAAAACAAAAAAATAAAAAACAAAAGTATATAAAAACATATAATTAATATATAATTGATTGTTATATCATTCAATAATCATTTAATCAAATAAAAAGATGGTACAAAATCTACTTTGATTTTTTTTAAATAATATATATTTCACTTTTAGAATAATTTTTTTTTGTATTATATTTTTTGTACTTTTAATGATTTTTTAAGAAATTTCACAAATTTATATTTTTTATTCAAAATAAATAAATTAAAACTTACATAAAATATAAAAATGAGACAATCAAAGAACCACAATAATTAAGAACTTATAAATTTAATATAACAATAAATGATTTTGGTAAATAGATATCTTTTTTTAGTCACTACTATATTACAAATAATTTTAAAATTATTCAATTAAATAATAAAGAAATTTGAACTTATAAATGATAAATTAGTAACAGAATTAATTTAATTTGGATTACTAAAAAATAAGTTTTTATTGTTAATTATAAATTGAATATAATTTAAAATTTAACAATAAGTAAATAGATAGAAATATTCAAAAAATTTACGTTATGTAATGTGCCAAATGATATGAATATATATATATATATATATATATATATATATATTTTAAGATTTTAAGGTTATATTTTTATTTTTTTCATAACACTATTAAAAATATGTAAAAAGTAAAACTAAACCTGATGATTTAAATTTAATTTTTATAATAAAATTTTATTTAAATTATTTTATTTTTTTTAAAAAAAGATAATAATAATAATTTTAAATTATAATTGTTTTAATGTTTATTCAAATAATCCTAAATAATGATATCTTAGTATTATCAAATCATATAAAAATATTATTTAAAGATTTATGATAATTATTTTATTTATTTTTTATTTTTTATTATCGCTTTGGGAGAAAAACATTATTGACTTGTATCTATATGTGATGTTTTTTAAATATTTTAAAATTTATAAAATTACATATTATTTGTCATTTTTTTTTCTTACTATTTCAATTTTAAAGCTATAGGAATGATAATATAATATTTTTTAATTATATTTTAAATTATTATTGTTAAAAACTATTAAATAATTGATTTTAAAACAAATTAATGATTTTTTATATTTAAAATAAACTTATAATTTTTGCTTGAGTACTTCTTAATATAGTTTTATTTTTGCAGTGGATATGTATTATAGTATTTGTTGTTTAAAATATATATCTATATATATATATATGTGTATGTGTGTGTATATATATATACACATATATACATTTTTTTATTATGGATTTTTTTTTATATTGTACCTAAAGCTCAAATCAATTTATTTGAAGTGTAAGATAAATTTTAAATTTATCCAAGGTTGTGCAAAAATATTATTTTAAACCTTAAGCATTTAAAATAACATCACCACTTTATGTCAACCAAAGGAGTCATAACATTCTCAGATGATTACTTGAAGGTGATAATTAAAATTATATTTATAAATATTTAATCATATAATGAAATTACATAAAATTTATGTGTTTTTATTTTTTTCTTAATTAAGTCTAAATTTTTTTTAGAATAGTCAAAAAGAAAGTAAAATCATGCTATAGTTTTTGAAGTGTAACTTTCATTAAATTTTTGAATACAAAGTGAAGAACTAGATTAAATTCTTAAAATTATATTAGAATTCCTTTAAAAGAAAATAGTTTTACATTAATACTTAATAATGTGTACCTTCAAAATAAATTTGTAGGTAAAGACTTATCTAGTCTATGCTTAAAAAGTCTTTTTAAGAAATGTATAGACTTTTGAACTTTGTGTCAATATTAGAATCTTGTAGAGTAGCTCATTACTCTTATTAGCATTTGTAACTTTATTATATGGTGGTGGGGAATTTTAATATCTTTTAAGATACTATCCTAAACTTAAAGGTTGCAAAGAAAGAAAAAGTCTATTTTTTCTAATATAAGTTTTAGATATCACTTTGGGTTTTTTTTTGGTTTGCTTGGTCTTTTAGTTATTCTTTATATGAATGCAAGTTGCACTTATGATTAAAAAAAATGATTATTTTATATTCTTGTCATCTTTCAAAATTCAAATATCTTTCAATTTGTATAGAATTAAATTGTTATATTTTTATAGTAATTTAACCTAGATTATTATATATAATTGAGATATGATGCAATCCTTAAACTTTCATACTTCTATTTATATATTTATCCTCTCACAACTTATTTGTGTTTTTAAACTATATCCAAATTCACAAAACATACATAAAACATAATCGAAACATACAAACATACAACTGCTTAAAACAGCTAGTATGAAACTACAACCAAATTTACACAGACGATGATATAATTGATGGAAAGAAAAACCACAGATAAATTTACATGTGCAATGAACCACATTCTTAAAAAAGCCAAAGATTATTGCAGACAAATACTACATCACATTCTACACAACAATACTTTTTGCAAAACAACTTTTAGCAAAGCAACACCTTGCCCATAGAATAGATCCGCTTAATTCGTTGATTGTTGATTGAGTGATCCATTATTGCCTGGCCCTGTGAACTATCTTTCTTCCAACATATTTTGCCTAGATACATACCTCATGCTGGAGTTTTTAGTAAGACAAAGATATTGTATACCATCGAACCGAATCCAACAGAGATAAGTGCACTACTCTTGAGACATCCTAAAAGTTCATTGTAATTAACAAAAATACTCTCGTGAGATCCAACAATGGAAAGGTACTTCATATTCATAGCTTTATATTAGGTACAGGGATACATTCGAACATAGATCTTACATTTTCGAAGACTCAACATCATGATTCAGAAGGAAAACACAAAAAGAGTAGAGCACGAGAGATGACCCATTCTGATAATTAATAATTCAATTGACTTCAATAAGACTGCCAACTCTTGGCAAACAACAAATCCTGTAGTCAAAAAGGAGCGTAAGATAATCTAGTTCTTCACTTTGTAACAAAGTCAATTAGGAACAAAGAAAAAGGTAAGCCTAAAGTCATGAGCACAATGTTGCTTAGCTGCTGGTCATTCTACAGAGCAAGTGTGCTCAACTTCGTCTTAAGAAATCAAGAGAATACATATCACAAAATATTACAAAACTGTGAAAAAAGAGATCTTTTGATGTTCAGGTATCAATCAGTGTGATATGGGTTTACGATCACACACAAAAATTTGCTTGTGAGCTAGACTACAATGCATAACAATGCAAGAGAAGGTTCAAGATTTTTTGAAAAACCTTCCTCCTTTCTGGCCAACACCTGTGCCAGCAAGACCGGCTGCAAGCACGGATTTTGTGTCGGGGCGCCATGAAAACTCCTTCAGCGTCAGGAAACGATCGCAGAGAGCAGGGCTAAGTTCGGAGTCCCGAATATTGTCACAGAAAGTGACTCTTAACCTATTTAAATCCTTGAAAGATTGCACCACTGAGTCTACTCCCGCAGTTGTAACTAGAGAGCATCCCTCAAGGCTCAGGAGTCTAACCCTCTTGCAAGAAACTGTTAGGGCCAGAGTATCGTCATCTAAACCCCAGCAATCCTTGAATTCAAGCTCTCTAACTACAGCACACACGGCCAGCAAAGCAGAAAATCCAGCACGATCTCGCAAATCACATCGCTCAAGATGAAGGCGCTCTATGGCCGAACATCGACCCAAGCGGTCATGTGGACCAGGATTTCGATCGATCTGCTTGCAACCTTCCAGTCGTAATGTTTTTAAGCAAGCCAGAAAGGACAATGCAGCCACCCAGCCCTCGTAGAAACCTTTGTTTGAGAGGGTCAGCTCTTCCAACATCACACAGCACTTGCCGATAGCCGAGATGCCCTCGTAACTTGCTTCACAGCCACTAAGTTCCAACCTGACTAGTCGTCGAAAGGTGTGACTCATGATCGTGAGGCCAATATCCGTGAATGTGCAGTGATAAAACCCTGTGACAGATCCAATCAACCGCACTATCTGCAAGTTCTCGCAATCTGCTATGGCTCTCAGAGTCTCGTCCGTGCATTGGTACAAATCAAGCTCTTGAAGAAGCGGGCAATTCTTAGCTATACTCGCTATCCCGGTCTCTTCTGTCTTCTTCTTCAGATATTGTGTTCCCGATTTGGGCGTTTCAACAGAGCAATCCAAGTTTCCAGTCAGGGTTCCTCCATCAGTTTTCAAATCCTTCAAGACGTCTGCTAAAGCATCGCCAAATCTGTCTTTCGATTCTCTTACTTCTTTGACAGGTGGATTCTTCTTGTCTGAATCAGGTGTGCTAGGATTCTTCATGCTCTTCTGTTTCGACAATGTGCGAGACATAGACCGAGCTCGGCCAAAGTAATTCCCCCTTCTTACATCCACTACGCAGAGTCGTTGCAAACCAGGATAGGCATCGGCGAGGAGCTTCAACCCTCGGTCAAGCTTAGCGGGGGACAGCTGCTGCTCCTCGATGCAGCGTTCGATCGACGGCGGATCCACGGCATCGTAATTGAGCTGCACAGTAAGGCCCTGGTGGGTTAGCAGAATGGCGGAACCTGTCGGTTCTTGTGGAGTCACAATACAAGCGAGCGACAAATCCACATCAGTCAGATTCGGAAACCGCTGACAAATCCTTCCACTCTCCAAAAACGTCCAGTCCTGCACTTTGATCGCCTGCCTTAGGGTTCCGTGTAACCGCATCCATCGCTTGCACACAAGCGCGTGGTGCGGGGCGGGCGACAACCGCCGCAAGATGTTGAGCAAAACCTCATCGTTCAGTTGACAGAAAGGATCACCAGGTGGGGGTTTCCACGAGTCGTCAATCTTGTTCCCCAATCCTTTGCTCCGCATCGCTCCCCCTAGCGCAGCTTTTAACATACCTTCACCTCCCTCACTGTGCCACTCTCCTAGCCCTAGCACAGCCTCCACCATCAGCCCCCTCCCAAATCCTCAGCCCCGCACTCTCCACCCTCGCAGCAACCTCTGCTTCCCCTTTCCACATCCCTCACTGGAGTCACCTCCGCATCAAACCCAATTGCCTAAGCTCTGTACACTTCGAAATGCCTCCACCAATCGCTGCATTGAATCCCTCCTCACTCTGCAAGCGACCAAAACCTCGTTCCCCCGTCGATTGTGAACACGTGATCTTCCTGAGCGCTGAAATGTGCAAACGCTGCACAGCGTTGCCACGCCCGACTACGGGAAAAAACTCGCAGAGTTGGTCCAAAATTTAGCAATGACTTGTGGACCAACTTATTAGCCACGCTTCTAAGCACAACACGACGAGGTTCCAAGGGAAGTAACACTCCGCGGTGACCAAAGGCTTGGCACGAATCTCAATGCGTCCACAGCCTCGTTCCCCAGTGTAGGGATGCGTGGCCGCGTCGGCGGCTGAAATTCGCTCGGGTCCCACCTCGGTGAATTTGTGGCATCCAAATCACTACCCCAGAGTTGGAAATGCAGCTGCAAGATCAAATCAGTAATCGCGCGGGACGTGGTACAATCTGAAAAAAATAAAAAAATAAAAAAATAAAAAAACTTATAAAACTCTAAATCATGATACAGCATTCCAGAGGTTTATTTTCTACAGTTGGACATTATCTCTTGTGCTTAGACAAATGTTTTGTTACGTTTTATGTTTCCGATCCAATTTCCATGCCTGCGCATTTATACCGTTTGCCCTCTTGCACCCACTATTTTAATTGCAATGTACATGTGTTTGAGCCCCTCGAAGTAAATTCTCATGCCCATGATACTTAGCCCAGTTTTTGTGTTTCATTGCTTCAGTAATATAATCCACTCTGCAATATTGCTGAAAATGGTTTTGTTAAAAGTGAAAATAAGTTGGAAAGCCTGATTTTCTATTAAGTAGAGTGAGTTTGCAATATTAGGCCTTCCTGCTCAAACGGCACTAGGTAGGAAATGGGATAATCTATCTCCAGGTTCAGAGATAGAAACGAGAGAGCGCTATACCCGATTGCAATTTTGCCGCACCAGCTTTCCGTAATCACCGCACCGCCGATACCACCCTTGATGTCCGGCCTAAAGCAGAGTTTGTTAATGGAGATTCAATCTGCGAAAAGCGGTGACGTTCCAGAGGCTGTAAGGCTGGTCGGGTTTGAAGGGGATCTTTGTGGCTTGAGCAAATTTGGAGCTCTGCGTAATCTGCATTTCATCTTAAAAGTCGATCTCGTTGCACTTCCGCTATCGGCACCTCGTGGGAGTTACAGTCCGTTGGAGAAGTTCGATTGGTTGGACTTGCAGCGAGTGGGAGAATTATGAAGCCAATTTCGTTACTGCTGCTGTGCAGCGTGATTCTGGCAGCTCAGGTGGCGCGTTGCAGCTCTCTTGTAGCATATTGGACCTTGTGATGACGTGGGGGCGTGTTGAAGAGGGATCTTGTGTTTGGTTGTGCGGGGTATTAGGGTGGATTGGTTTTGTGTATGATTTTAGTTTTTGCACTAGTGAATGTGACTTGGTGTGCACTTGTAGGGTTGTGGTTGTAGACTTATTAGAAATTTGCGTACTCGATGTGGGGATGAAGGATTTGGCGGTTTTGTGGGTGGTCAACTAGATAGTGTGCATCAGTAAAGTTAAAATTACGCTATTTGGACAATCCCCGGGTGTAGAATCCCATTCTGTCACGTAGGTGAGGTTATTGACCTTATATCTCTGTACCCTTTGTTGTGTGGTTGTATATTTTTGAGAAGTGAGAAGTGCTTACCTACGTGAGATTCGCAGTTGTCCGTTGTCGTAAGCCTTTATGTAGTGTAAAATCTACCAATCCATGTGTCCTCTTTGTCAATTCATATTGCCGTGTGGAGTTATGATGGATTTGTGTTTTTGACCGGATGCCGCTATCTTTGAGGTTGATTGTCCTTTTCACATTTGTGATGTCGAAACTTTGTGTATGGAACCGTGAATGTGGATGATTGGGTGGAGTCTTCTAGGTTGCTATTGATTTCCTGTAATTGGGATTGTTCACTTACGTCGGGTTTGTTTATTTGATTGCAGGCTGCTAGGGTCGAGCCTGACCTACTTGAAAGCAAAAGACTCATCCATCAGGTAACCACATTTGTGTTAGGGTTACCTGGAATCATCCGCGGTCTACCTTTTCATTCTTTGCTGACAATTTCTGGAATTTGAGTGAACTTGTTTTGCACACGTCTTGCATAATTACTAGAAGTAGGGATGTTAGTGTAAAATGTTTATCCTCCACTGTAACACTCATTTTGCTCTGTTGTGGATGTGCAGCAACTACTTGTCGACAAAGTTAATGCTCATCCGAGAGCGACATGGAAGGCTGGTTTCAATGATCGTTTCGAAGGACACACTGTACGTATCAATCTGCTGAATTTTCTTAGTCTCAGAAGTTCACTCAAGTTAGTACATTTTTGTGTTATTGGCGATGTTTTGTGGGTGAAACGATTTAAAAATAGGAGTTTCTGTAAGCGTTTTTTAACCGTCGTTTCTGAACGATGTGCATTCAGATTGAGCATTTGAAGAAGATATGCGGTGCCAAAATGACACCCGCAAACGAGTTGGAGCCCTCGATTGAGAGGGTTACTCATAAGCACAAGAAGCTAGTACTGCCTAAGGAATTTGACGCTCGTAAACACTGGGGTCATTGTTCGACTATTGGAGCTATTTTAGGTGTGTTCAGATGTTTTGCAAGTTTTTATTCGAAGTTGTTATTCTGCAAGTTTTTCGGTTATCGCGTACAATTCGGGTTTCTTGGTTTTGCCGTGAAACGCTAATGACAAGTGATTATGTTTCATGAGGTAACATTGTTCACTATGTATGCGAATGTGGCTATAGTCTGACACATGAGCTAGTTGGGTGTGTCTGCTGATATTGTTGGTAAAATCATGGTTTATTTCAGATCAGGGCCACTGTGGATCATGCTGGGCTTTTGGAGCAGCGGAATCATTGACTGATCGCTTCTGCATTCACATGAATGAGGTAAGTAATCAACTTGAAGTCTATTTTAACTGTGATACACATATGCAATGATTTTACATTCATCTTCATTTTGGGGTGTTTCGATCGGAGACTGGCACATTGCTGGCTGAATCCTCTTGGACATAAAGTTCATGTAATCTCGACCTGGTTTAAGTGAATGGGGGTTGATAGAGTTTGAATTTTCGGTGTTGGTGAATCAGAGTGTGTCACTATCAGAGAACGATCTCCTAGCCTGCTGCGGATTTGAGTGTGGCGATGGTTGTGACGGTGGGTACCCCATCAGAGCCTGGCGATACTTCAAACGCACCGGAGTTGTGACAAGCAAGGTACTGTACCTCAGCTTGTACCCTGTGAACAAAAAATTCCACACAGTCTTCATATCATCCTTGTTTTGAACTTATTCTTATTAGTCTCAAGAATCAAAGAAACATAGACTTGTTGGCCGCATCGAGGTGCAACTGTGAGTTAGAATGGAGTGAGTGGATTGGGCTTTTCGTACCTTTCTTGACTTTTGCATTTACACTAATAATTTTAAGTCAAGAAAGGTCTCGATGTTTGAAAAGAAAATACATAAATACTATCCTTATGTATATGATGATTAGTATACATGCATCATGTGCTTATCGTGGGCACTTCGTTGTGTGTGCAGTGTGACCCATACTTTGATCAGATAGGATGCGGTCACCCAGGTTGCTACCCTACGTATCGCACACCCAAATGCGTGAAGCATTGTGTGGACGATGAGCTTTGGGTGAAGTCAAAGCATCTTAGTGTGAATGCGTACGAGGTATCTAAGGAGCCTGAAGATCTTATGGCTGAGCTCTACACCAATGGCCCTATTGAAGTCTCTTTCGAAGTTTTTGAGGTAACCGTCTTTATGGATTTAATTTTCCTTTCCGGGGGATAAAATTGTTGGTAAGTTGCAGGTATACTTGTGCAACTCGAATCGATACCATAGATACTAGGATACTCATCAGCTTTGTGAGTGAAATCTTCTGTTTCATCTCTTAAAGGTAGCGATCTGAAGTGGTGACCACGCAGGACTTTGCACATTACAAAACTGGTGTGTACAAGCATGTGTACGGTCGTTACATAGGCGGTCATGCTGTGAAGCTTATCGGTTGGGGAACTACAGACGATGGCGTGGATTATTGGGTGAGTGGAATTGATTTCGTTTTACAGTTGTGGACATTAGTGGGCTTGGCTTAGGGACATATATTATCAATCGGACACTTGCCGTGGCTGAAGTTTTTTTCCTTGAACTGTAGACTATCGTTAATTCCTGGAATACGAACTGGGGAGAGCACGGTCTATTCCGTATTGCGCGAGGGGGCAATGAGTGTGGCATTGAGAGCTATGCTGTAGCTGGATTGCCGTTTGATAAAGGTCTCCACTCTGCCATGTGAGATGTGCTACACCTATGATACGTGAGCGTGCGGATGCGTCTACAATACTACTGAAAATGGGCACTTAAAGCTTAGAATGTGTTCTTTCTCGGCAGGTAAGGAAACACTTCACATGGCAGCCTGTAGCACATAGACTCAGCGGACCAACAGAATGCCTCGGACCATACTGTGATATATTGTAATCTTTGCCATTGTGTAACTATATTGTGTATTATTGCGCATTAAAATTCTCTCAACAGCGTCACATAACCTCTTAGTTGAAGCATGTAGTCCTAACTTCAGTTCACATGTATATTGTTTTCGCCCAAAAAGGCTGTAACTAGCATTGTACTTTTTGTAACATCGTTATTCCTCAGGCCCAACTCAAGTGTGAAAACACAGCTTTTGAACTTCATTAATTGAAGTTAACTCACTTTACTTTCAACTTGAGAAATATACCATCCTCGGACAGCAAGAGTGAATCTTTAGAGGTATATATCCGATCCAGTATATAGTGCTCTGCACCTGCTGTGGTACCATTGACCTGTTTCTGAGATGATGGAATGAGTGAATAATTTACTAATAACTTCTACTTCTTCCCTAATCTCATCTTCCAACTTTCACATCACTTGTTGGTGTTTAAATTGTTGTACGTGCTTAAACTCAACCTACACGTGCATATACATCGTAACCCATGTAACAAAACTTATGTGCTGGAGCTTGCCTTCAAATGAGGCATGTCTTCACTTGGGTTCTCTGATCCCCACTTATCAGTTGATAATATAAAATACGTGGTATATCTCCAGTCTTCGTTACAGTTTCAGTCCTGAATCTTCCTCTGCACACGTAGTCTGTTCACTTTGCTCGGCGTGTCACCCCTTCGATACTAAATTGTTTACCCCCACATGGTTAGCTTTGCAACAAAATAACCATTTTTTCCGAAGGAAGTCCTTGCAAGTGATTTATGGTTAAAAATCCGAGTCCAGTGAGTGTTATAATTTCCTGTAAAACTATTAATCAACATAAGTATGAATGTGACCAATCAGTCACCTTGGGGCCGACGCAGCATCAGAGTTCTACAATCGTTCCCCACTTTTGATGTTGTTGGCGACCAAGATTCGCCACGTTTATGTTCTACTTCAACACCAATGTATTCGTTGTCTGGAATTTGTATTTCTCAGAGTTCAAGTAGTGTGTAATACACCAGCACAATTGGCATGAACACTATGGTCTGAAGTGACACTCTGCACAGCGTTTTTTCAGGAGGCTGATCAGAAGAAAATTGTTGTAGACATATCATGTGACCGATTATAACAGGGTTCCAAGCCTCACCTGACGATTGACTAGCAGAATGAAGCATGGCAAGGCAATCACTGGTAAGAGATGAGGGGTGAATATTTACGCAGTAGTGAAGACGTCCGTATGCAGATTGTAATCCTTAGCAAACACGAAGCTTATAACAGCCTGCGGCAACGCTGCCTGAGAAGAGAAAAGTTTTCGCATGTATTGGAGGTAGAAATCGTCAAAAAAGATTGTCAAGTACACCTCTTTAAGTACATAATAACAAATGAGATGCTGTTCTGCACATTGGAAGAAAAGCAATGTTTTGCAAGACAAGCTTCCAACCTGTAAAAATGCGAAGCGCAAGGTATCACCGCGCAATCCAAGCAGTAACGATGCGACGCCCATTGTACCAGGGCCTACTATAAAACGACAGAATGCACCATAAAAGGCAACCCACCAGGATGCAACAAGCTTCTTCTGACCCGCCATGAACAGTCCTGAGCAGTAAGCACATCGGGATTCAATTCTAGTGCCAGA
Organism: Physcomitrium patens; assembly: GCF_059467195.1. Lineage (NCBI taxonomy): Eukaryota > Viridiplantae > Streptophyta > Bryopsida > Funariales > Funariaceae > Physcomitrium > Physcomitrium patens. The sequence goes on from NC_143423.1 coordinate 5,820,011, forward strand.
ACTCACAACTTGCCCTAATGAATACTACTGCACACTTCAGAAGCCCAGGAGCAAGAAGACTCTAAAAGTAGTTTACTGTATATTTAAATGTACAAATCGAAAGGGGGTTACAGCGGGTGAATGAATACCGATGGAGTACATGGTCAGCCCCAGTGTGATCCTGCCCATAATATCGAGCGAATTTCTCAAAATTCGAAGAGGATCGAAGCCCCACCTGCACTCATCACATGCAATGGTTGCACGGTAGCAGCTCAATGCGAACTAATTCAAGATACTTTTGTCTCCAAAGAGAAGCTAATCTCCTAATTGAAACAGAGTCATGCGAGTACATGACCGTGTGGAGGTTTACTACATGAGGTAGAAGCGAGACTTGGGAATTGAATACCTGCCAGCAATGAGCGAGTAGACGATTCCCATAACGGTGGCGTGAGTAAGCGGTAGCTGCACCATTTTCTTCGCAACCTTAATTGCCATCTCCTTCAAGTTCATCTGGGAGGGTGCCATCTCGTGACCGTGTTCTGTTCCATTTTCTCTCGTACCGCTCTCCCCATTCGCAACAGAAAATGAGTTTCGCTGCCGACTTCCATTCTTGACATGCTCTTCATCTTTATGGGACACTTCGGTTGCTGCATGGCTTGGTTCGTCACCAATTCCAATGCGAAAGTCGTTATGCTCACCTTGCGTCAGCAGAGCTGTTGATTGCATACACACAGACGCCCTCGAGTTGAATTTCGAATGTGGTATAGTTAATGACTAAAGCATTCACGCAGGCTCAAAAGTTCCTAGAGAAGCCAAATGAGAAAGTGTTCAAGGACTTGGAGTCTGGAGGAAGGAGAGAAGGTTCTGTAACGAACCAGGAATACCACTTTCATGACCTTCGAATCCGTGCTCTGCTGCTGATTCCGTTGTTTCACCAGAATGAAGGCTCCGAGGCCCATCATCCTGAACTTGTGCGACGGAACCCACGGCAGGCTGACCCATTTTCCTCACTTCCTTCAGTTCATAAAGAAACAGAGTGGGAAACAACCACAGGACTTGGCCTATGAAGATCGCTGCTATGCCGGATTCAGTAACGGAGTACAGCGGCGATAGCACAGGGATTCCCACGATAATTGTGTTCGGCATCACCGAGAGCTGGAATAAGGTAATCACCCAGTCGAGATTACCGCATTTTGTGCACCAAACCCACGCGCACAATCCAACTGTTCCAAATTTCAGCCACACGGCGTTAGCATGAAGTTGGAAATTTCATTCAATTTTCACTACAGATTAATGCCTCATTCACAGACAACACAGATCAGTTTGTAGTCGAAACAGACAGGGACTGCATTGGATGGTTGTGTAATAGCCCTAGATATGAACGACATCTTTCAAGCATGCTTTCCTCTGTTATCTACATGCTTATCATTGAGGAACGAATTTGAGCAGAAGTGTTGCTATAATGCGGGTGTGGTATGGCAGGAAAGGCACTCACCGAGAACGATTCCGTTAGACAAACAGTATGCAGCAATTAGGCGGTTGTTCATGGTGTAGGGGTTATTAAAAGCGATGATCTCGAAGATGAGCGGTGGCATCGCTATTAGCGCATTGAAGCGACTTATCCCTGCACTTTGCTCCGGCGTAACGACTCCCCACCATTTAAGGGACCCGTATCCAAGAAATAGGGCTACATATAGCGGCACGACGGCACAGAGTACATCGTAAAACTGACCACCTGTCAACATGACGATAACGTTGATTGTCCTCGACGACACCACAAATTCGGCCGCCAATTGCACGGCAGTGTGGGTGATGAAGTCTCGATTTCTCTTCTTGCCCACCGGGCAAATTTCACCCTCTCCTCAACGATTCTGCCAGCTTCCATATACTGTTCAGCGCAGACGTTTGTTGCGTCGGAAATCTGACACAAACATTGTCGACACAACAAACTCCCTGCTCCGTCTACTTCTGCATGGACTTGAATGGATAATCCTTAGGGTATAATCGGATCGCTTCCACCGTGCGCGCCTCGATTCTAATGGACTTGGATTCTTACTCGTGACGTTTCATAAACCACTTTCGACCTTAGTACAATGAACCTCCAATAAAATCTTCTCGACTGCACAATCAGACAATCAAGCGTAATCCAGACCGCAACATGACGACGTCAATATCCCATGGAAAGGGAATTTAAGTCGAGCTCGAAGAACCTCGAGGTGAACCGGAAAAGCCGTTCCCTTCTTGACGCTGCTACCATTTCGTAACTTGCGAAAAGAAGTATCAATTTCTCGGGTACAGGGGCTGGGTCGCTGTTCTGAAAAGGGTTCAACAGTTCGCTTGCAGGGGTTGGTGGAAGATCCTAAGCCCACACCTTTCCGTGGGGACTACGCCCAGATGCCTGTAGGAATGGTGCAGTCGCTCAAGAACCACGGCAATACGACAAGGCGTCGAGATGCCTCACTGTACAATCCCTGCTTCTCATGGCACAAGTTGCGGTGCCCGATTGAGCAAAACAACATCGCCTCTTCGAAAAAGCTCCCGCAAAACCTTCATAAAGGCGAGCACTTGCCAGCGGGTCTAGTGGTTTGCACCTGATTACCTCGTGGCCCCACGTCGCTGTGACAGTGGTCGGATGCTGCCAATGCACATGAATCCACTGCGTTGGCCGTGGCCGTGAGGCTGACTCCTCGGCGATCACAACCTTCACATGCATCTTTCAGTTCGGGACGACTATTGCTGTTTAACAGATCTCCCCTCTGCCTGTCACCTCCAGTGCACACACTGTTGAACATGTCGAGTATTGCGCCCCGAGACCTATACATAGCCGAACCTAGATATCAATAGGTTCATCGGGAATCTGCTATGGTCAAGGTTTCAACCTGACATCGGGGAACCAACTGTTTATGTGTTTCTTGCGAAATAAAACATGGAGTTGTGGTTATCTGCGATGTCCTGTTGTGGTCTTCGTGGTTAATGTGCTTATTGTGGCTTGGCTGTTTTATTGCCTTTCTATTCGTGATGTAGTGGCAGACGGATAGACTCTGAAATTATCATGGTATCAGAGCGGGTCACATAAGTACTAGGGGTAGACAGTGGGTTCCTCCGAAGAGCATGGGAACTATGGACTCCATTATCGCACAGTCCAAAATGTTGGCAAGTCTAGGTAATTATAAGGCTTGTCGTAGCACTACAGAGTGTTTTAGAAAAAGAGGATCTATGGGAAGTCGTAGCTCCAATGAAGAACTCATTTCAAAATACACAGACTAGATCTTCAATAGAGAACGATGAGGCTACCTTGGGTTCATCGTCAAGTGAATAAGGAGGCAGTGAAAGGGGAGTCGAGGAGACTTCAGCGACGACGTTCCAAGAGCGGGAGCAGGGTCGTAGGCGGAAGACACGGGCAATGGGACTTCTGCGACTTTCGCTAACCGAGATGGTAAAACCCTACATACTCCATACCTCCGATCCTGCAGTAGCTTGGGAAATATTAGCAAAGGTATACTCTACTCAGACAATAGCAGATGTGATGAAATATTGGACAGATGGGAAAATTTTAAAATGAAAGAAGAAATGCCAGTTTCAGTATTTATGTAAAACGTGTTTGACATGGTAAACGACTTGAAGAAAATCAACGAGTCCCCTTCAGATACTGTGATAGTACACAAAGTGCTCAAATGTCTACCCATGAAGTATGAGATTTTTGTGAGAATCCTGCGAACCGAGAAGGAAACCCCGTCCCTCGCAAGCCTAGCAAGCAAGTTTCACATTGAGGAAACGGAGATGGCTCTTAGAGCGGAAATTAATGAAGAGGCTCTTGTTTTCAAGATCAGAAATCTGCTAAGGGGCAGGTAGAAACCTTCTTTCGGGGAGAAATCATCAAATGATTTTCAAACACAAGCTCGCAGAGAACCATCTTCACAACGCTCAAACAACAGAAATCTTGAGTAGCGACGGGAGCACCGATTTGATCAGCGATGGCACCGGTGTGGTAAATTGGGACATATCGCGAGGTTCTGTCGAGCCGCAGAACCACAATCCACTGATCGATACAAGCTCAGAGCTGATCTTTCGAAAGAAACTGTTGGGGAATCTTACCCCACATCACGAGAAATCCAAGAGGCAATGAACGTACTCTCCGTAGCCTCTTTGCATGACAAAGGGTAATTGACTGTGGAGCGTCTAGACGTTTCACCAGGGATAAAGAATTCTTCTCTAGCATCAAGGACCCATCTCACCAGCAGTTCGTAGCAATGGCAGATGGTAGGATGCATACCGTAAAAGGGCAGGGAGATGTACAACTTTTCGATACAACAAATGAAATAAATCTCAAGAGTGTTTTGTATATATTGGGCCTAAGGCAGAACTTGCTCTCCGTGGGACAATTTGTATGAAATAATAGGCAAACTTTAATATTCGAAAAAGAGAAATGTATTGCTATTTCTGATTCTTATCCAAAACAGTTCACCGACATCGGGCACTAGAACAGTAAGTCTCGGCTGTACAAGCTTACCCTTGACAATCGCGACAGTTGCAAATCAAAATCTGATTTGTACTATTATCAGGATATTAACAAAACCGACTGTACGGCCTATATGCCTGTAGTATCAGAAGCAAATAAAGGAGCATGTAATATCTTGTCAACCGAAGGCAAGCTGGAATTGTAAAATTCTGAAACTCCCCAAGACATCTCTCGATGAGACTGACATTATTACAATTACAGAGACACAGATTTATGAGCCACCTATATTAATACAAAATGGGAATGAGTAGTCACTCCTCCAGTGGCATTGCCGCCTAGGTCATGCAAGTTTTCACACTGTCTTTATTAAATTCTGAAGAGTTACTGAAATTTAAGACAGAAGGAATACAATGCCAGCAATGCCTTGACGGAAGACAGAGAAGAAATCCAATACCTGAAGAAAGTACTACTAGATCAAGCAAAAGATTGGACTTGACTCATATGGATTTATGTGGTCCCTTGCTAGTGGCTTCACTATGAGGTACAAGGGGCTTTACTATGAGGTACAAGGTATTTTATCCTTCTAGTTGATGATTACTCTAGGAAGAGTTGGATTTATTTTCTCAAAGAGAAGAAACAAACTCTTGAGAATTTCAAAGAATTCAAAACTATGATTGAGAAACAAATAGGAAATTTTATCAAGTGATTAAGAACAAACAATGGAAGAGAATTCACAACACAAACCTTCTCAAAATTTTGTATTGACAATGGAATCATTTGACAATTCATGCAACCTTATACTTCTCATCAAAATGGAGTAGTGGAAAGAAGAAATAGATCTATTTTAGACAAGACATGGTGCATATTGCTATTAGAGAAACTACTTTCATTCTTATGGCAAGAAGTGACAAAAATCACAATATTTTTATTAAATAGATTACCAATATGAATAAATGATTCTAACAAATTACCAATAGAGTTATTTCCAAGTACTAAACCTCAACTGAGCTACTTAAAAGTGTTGGGATGTTTATCACATATGCACATAGGACAATGTTCAAGAAATAAATTACAATCATATTCAAGCATTGGCAGTTTTGTAGACTATGATGAACAAACAAAAGAATATTGTATCTATCTACATTAGTTAAAAAAAAATATTATATTAAGAGATGTCATTTTTGAAGAAATGAAGTTCAAAGTTTATAGCACATTATTATGAAATGATGAAAAGATAAGCAAAAATTATGTAAAATTTCTACAACTAAGGAGAATAATAATTAGATTGATAATAATCAAGATTCCATAGAAGAAGAAATATGAAATCAAAGGACCTCACAAGGTAATAACTCTCTTGATATGAAATATCCTTGACACCATCAACAATCATAGAAATTATTCATATTACATCATCATCTAGTACTCCAAACATCAATTCAGTTTTTAATTATACATGGGAGATAGAAACAGATGAATGGTTCATAAATAAAACTCACAATGATGTTTCTTCTAATGAGCCAAAAGATTCTTTAATTTCTTTAAATTCTAAATATTAGCCAATTTGGCCTTTATCAACCATCATAAGAGATAGACAACAAATAAGCATTCCAATATAGATGAGTGAATATTTTGCAAGCCTAAGGACAATATTTGATTTGGAACTAACAACCTATTAAGAAGGAGTATATCACTAAGGTTGAAAAGAAGCTATGGTTGATGAAATAGAATCTATTTATAAAATAATACATAGCTTCTCACAAGTCTTCTTCTAAATAAATTTGTAATTTCTATAAAATAGATTTATAAAGCAAAATTAAATGTACATGGATGACCACAAAACTATAAAGTTAGACTTATAGCAAGGTGCTTTGAATAAAAAGAAGGAATTGATTACAAGGAAATTTTTGTGTCCATTGTCAAATAAGTAACAATTAGGGCCATGATATCCATAGTAGCTCAAAAAAATTAGAAATTATATCATATGGATATTTAAACTGCCTTTCTATATGGAAATTAAAAAAAAAAAGTGTATATTATTTAACCTCAAGGATTTATAATACCAAAAAAAAAAAAAAAAAAAAAAAAAAAAACTTAGTGTGCAAATTACAAAAGGCATTCTGTAGAATACAATAAACACCTAGAGCTTAGTATGAAAAAATTGACTCCTATCTAAAAAAACTAGATTTCAATAAGAAAATGATAATCACAACTTATATTTAAGAAAATTACAAGGTTATATTATTCTTACTATATTATATATTGATAATTTTCTAATGATAGAAAGTAATATAAAAAATATGACTAAATTCAAAAATTTATTATATAACAAATTTGAAATGCTAGAACTATTTGAAGAAGCAATAACACTTTATTTGAAATTGAAATATATACAAGTGAAAGAGAGAATCTTTATAATTCAAAAAGAATATACATACAATATATTGACAACTTTGAGAACAAAAAATTGTGCATTTCCATCAATTCCAGTGGATGATAAATTAAAATTCAAGGTAAATATGAAAGAAGAAGTAAATCCAATATTATATTGGAGTATTGTAGGAAAATGTCTCTACTTAATCCATAGTCGTCATGACATTCAATTTTCCATAAGAATTGTCAATCAATTCATGGTAAGGCCACAATAATCTTATTTACAAGTAGCCAAAGGAATATTATAATATATTTAAAATAGACAAGGCTATAGTTTATTATATTATAACAACAATGTCATTAACCTTTTTGGATATGTAGATTTGAATAGAGTAGGAAAAATAGAAAAATGAAGGTCTATAACTAATTTTATATTTAATATTAGTATAACATCAATTTCATGGTCTTCATGGAAACAACCAATGGTTGTCCTATTTTCTTCAAAAGTCAAATAGAAAGTTCTAACAGATGGTTCTTGAGAAGCTATTTGGTTTACAATGTTGCTTCAAGATCTACAAATGCAAATGCACCTTCCAATAACTATATGTTATGACAATGCTAACTATATTTGCATAGCCACAAATCTAAGAGTTAATCCAAGAACTTCTCATATTGAAGAACACTATCATTTTACAATAGAGAAAATACAATGAGGGAAAATCAATCTTCAATATGTACCTACTTTAGCACAAGTAGCTAATATTTTTACAAAACCTCTCAGACAAACTTTATTTGGGAAATTCCAAGAAAAAATCAATGTCACAAGTCTACTTAGTATAATCAAATTTTAAGCAAAAAATAAACAAAGAATAAAAAAATAAATGGTACATAATTTTTATATTGAATTTATTTTCTTTTGGATTTTTTTACTGTTATATTATTTATTTTTATTTTTAATTTGTATTGATCTCTTCAAATAAGTTGTTACAATTTTAAAGATAATTTGGACTTGTGGCATGATATTTATATATTGGAGGAATGTGAGTTCAATTTATTTCATAATTTTAATTGTGGTTTTTATATTTTGATTATATTTTGGAATTTTTCTTGGCATAAATGATATTGTGTGGATATCTATGTGTAAAATTAATAGATAGAAGTATCTACATGAAATAAAATATTATATTATATAACAAATGTTATGAGATTATTTACTACTTTTTTGAATGAAAATTAAAACAATTGCACCATTGTAATCACTATTTGAGAAAGTTTTATGAAAGATTACATATCTGTGTTTGTATTTGTGGTTTGAATAAATTTAATTATAAATGTGAGTATTACAACAATAGCAGTTGTTGAATTATATAATAAGAAATTGAAGATAGGATTGTTGCCAAATAGTACATTCATAAGTGGAAATAATTTTGGTTGTTACAATGGAGCTAAAAATATCTTTTTAAAAATTTGTTAGAACTAATACAAAGAATTTTGCAAATTTTTGCACCTCAACTTGAACAACATTCAAATTATTTGAAAAAATAAAAATAAAAATAAAAAACAAAAAATAATAAAGATTTTGATTTTCATTAATTATTGTGTATTAAATGCATAAATTATTTTTGATTTTATATCTATAGATATCTTTATATATATATAGATATATATATATATTATAATTTTTAATAAAAATTAATAATTTATTGAATAAAGTGAGAGAATAAATTCTTCATTAAGCTAGATCTTAAATAAAAGATGTTATGGAAATTACAAAAATAAAATTCTTTCTTCAAAAATGATAAGAATGAGATGTGAAAAAAAATAATGTTCTTGTGATACAAGGTATAGACTAAGAAAAACAAAATGCAACATAAAAAAATAATGACCATTATAAAATGATTAATTTTGATAATTTTTGAGAAATTTAAAATTTGAACTAATTATCAAACTTCTATGAGCCAATTCTAAGAAAATATGTAGTTTGATAAATATATATATATATATATATATATATATATATATGTTAAAAAATCCTATAATAATAATTTAATTGATTTATATAAGAAGAATTCAATCTAAAATTATTATGTAATTGAATTTGGTATTTTTTAATTTTTTTTATTACCTAAGTTGCACTTTAAATGCTAAAAAATATACAAAAAATAACATAAATAGTCTTGAAATATGCCAAAATATCAAGAATATCCTTGTATTTTTGATAATATATAATCTATTCCTTCCTTTTGTAATAATTCAAATTTACTCTTTAATATGATGAGCTATAATCTTTTTATTTTTTATAATTGTAACTAGGACCAAAACATGTATTGCATAGATTTTGATAGGGCACTTTACCTTACATCTTAGGCATCTCACAAAATAGACACCTCCTATGCTTAGAAATCCTAGAAAGGCGTTTCAATATAGAATATGCTTAGATATTGGTTTCATAGGTATTGCAAGATTGAAAACTACAAAAGATGAGATTTATGAAGATGTTAAGGAGATACTATATAAAGAAAGTGTGATAGCTAGAAAAACCATAAAGATTGCTATCGAATTATTTTATATTGATTATGGAACTAATAAAGTAAAAATGATATTAGTCTATGTTTAAGACATGCAGTATGAAAAGATCATAAGTAGGTTGATTGTAAGAATTGCATTTATTATTTATATTTAAAAAAATGAAACAAATTCTTTGATTAAAAAAATGACAAGGGATCAAAACTTGATAATGTTCTATGGTAAAATGTGGTCTTAGACTATGGCTTATAAAGAGACATCTAAGAAGACCACTATTTGGTAATTACTGCATCACACGATCAATGATGTGAGCGATAATGTAAAACAAACTGTAGTGATGTTAAGTACATGAATCTCGAAAGAAGAAAATTTTTATATAGGTATTTACTAGAATATGTATGTATATCCATGACATTACCTCTCTTTTTAGGAACAAGTTTCACAAGGAGCAATCATCATATATTAATGGAATCCAAGATGTGACAAATTGTATTTGCCACATACTTTGATCTTTGTTCTCTTCAAAGATAGTTGATAGGTCTTCTCAACTATCAATAGTATCCCATACTAAGGTAAGAATACCACCCTATTATTTGATTGTTGTTGAGGCCTTCGTAACTTCTTTCAAATAAAATATTTAGAACATTATTAAGAGTTGCTCCTACCTCTAATAAAATCATCAAACATCAAAAGTCTCTTCCAAGGTCATGATATCAAATATGTTGGAACTTGACATCTATTTGAAGTACATGTCATTTTTGAGGATCTTTATCTTAATTACGTCATCTTAAAGATTGTGACAATTGCAATGTCTTCTCTCGGAAGTCAACAAATAAAAGCTCTTGAGTTGAATCTACTGCTTGTTGGTTCTCCATCTTCTTAGCATCACAAATACACAGAAGCTAGAAAGAAGGATAGAAGATAGAGTGTTATCTTCATTTGATCTTGTTTCTTTTATAGCAAAGATTTGTTATTTGCCATCTTGATTTTAATAGATGTTGTCGATGAAAAGCTTCAAATTTCTTTGCTTCATTTGTAAGATTCTTTGTTGGCTCCCATGTGCATTATTGAATTGAGAGAATTTGCCTTAAAAAAGCATTGAACCTCTCGTTGTCACTAATTATTCAATCAAGTCTCAAGATTAAAAAAACACCAAGTTTGTATATAAAATTGTCTCTATAGAGGCAATTACATCAATACATAAGTCCTAAGTACCAAAGATCACCAAAAATATAATAAAAATATTATAAAACCTTGTTTAGCCTTAAGGTGATTTTTTTCCAAACTTCAACAATTCATATCTTACGATCAGACCATCCAAACAAATCCAAAATTAATATAAAGTATTGATGTAATTTTAAAAACTATTGCAACAAATTTTAGCTATAAATTTATTACAAATCTTGAGATATCGCCAAAATCCTAATTATAGCTTCAAATCCTTGCTTACATATACTTATGTACAAATTTTTTTATATCTTATAAAGTAAATATTTAAATACCATAATTTTTTATATATATAGCTTTTTAACCTAATAATATATACTTCTATAAATTTTCAATAAAAAATTCATTCGAAAACTCAAGATATGGCTCCAACCATTACTATCAACAAAACGACTCACTTTACTATCTTTGAATTACATGTACTATCTTCAATGCTTTATAACTTCTTCATAAAAATTTCAAATACAAAATTATTATTACAAAAGATATAGATCTTAAAATCACCCTTGTATTTTCTTCTTTCAATTTCTAAAATCTATCATAAAATTCCTTGTATCTTCAAAAGAACAATAATATATCTTAAAAAGACACCTTAACTTAAAATGGCTATAATTTCATCACCATAATTCCAAATCCTCTAAAATTTATATATAAATTATAATTAAAATCCTAAACTTTACAACTCTTACTTTTGATTCTCAAAATACCTTTTTGAAGTCGCCAAAACCTTTGTTATGGTCGTAGACAACCCGCTGAATATCTATTGGATATGGCCTTTGATTAATAAGAATGAATATCTTTACTTTTTGCCTTCATCCATCTATACTTTGCTTTCATCCCTTCAAATAAGTATCTTAGAGGTTTGGATCTTCATCTTTGAGTCCCAAATTTCTCTTTAAATTTTATATTAAATATCTAAATCCTACATAATTTAAATACTATAATCAATATAAGTAAATCTCAAAATAAATTTTCTTACATCAATTCTCTTTAAATTAACCTACTAACCACTCTAATGCACATCAATACTTATAAATGTATTTTATTTTTTAGTTAATTTTTACATACTATACATAATTATAATATGACAACATTCATTAATAACATATCGACGACAATGAACAAGATATTCCAACCTATTTTGACACTACCTTGAATTTAAGACTTCTTCTACCTTGAATTCTTGATTATTATCCATTTCTATATATGAAGTGGTATTTGTGTTCTACCCAAGATATTCATTGTCTTATATGACTCAAGAAAAGAGACATGAAATATGAGAGGGATCTTCATAGACTCCGATAGATATAATCAATAAGCAATAGAATTCACTTATTCAGTAATAAAAAAAGGTCCAAGCTTACGATAGTCCAACTTATTACAAGGACAAATAATCTTGATATTACAACAAAGTAATCATACTTTTCCACCTATGTTGAATTGTGCTCATTCCTTATGATAGGCATTTGCATTAATTTTTTTTTTTCTTCACCTATTTTTAACTGCATCTTCATTATTGTATATAGCTCTGACAAATAATTTGCCAAATCTTCCACTGCAAGATTATTAACTTATAAAAATTCAAAAGCATTAAGTTGTAGATGATAACCACAATTGGTAAAGAAAGGTATTTGTTGAGTTGAAGAATATATCAAATTATTTTATGCAAGTTGTGCCAATGGTAAAAAAGTTGTTCAATGATTTTGATGATAGTTGATAGTACATTTCAATTATTCCAAAACTTGATTTACTTGTTTTGTTTATCTATCAATTTGAGAATAAAAAACCAAAAAAAAGCTTTACATTTGCCTTTAAAATCTTGAAAAGAATTTTCTAAAATCTTGATATAAATAAAGTTCTCTTATCCAATATAATATCTTTAAGTAATTTCTAATAACGATAGATGTTTTTTAAAAAAAGCTTAGCCATTTCTTCACATGTGATAGATTTTGTACATAGTAAAAAATGTGCCATTTTGGTAAAACAATCTACCACCATAAATTTAGAATCATACAAACCTGAGATTAGAACATCAGTGATAAAATTTATAGAAATGAAAGACTATGATTGTTCTAAAGTAGGTAATGGTTGAAGAAGTCCATAAGGTCAATGGCAAGGAGTTTTAGATTTTAAACAAATATCACATAATTATACAAAGTCTTTGATTGCCTTCTATATTTGAGGCTACCAAAAATCTCTTGATATTAGTTCCAAAGTCTTGTTATATCCAAAATATCTGACTGTTGGAAAGTCATGACAAGTTTAAAGAAGACATAATTGATCTCCACCTTGTAGAATATATAATTGTCCTTTGAAATAAAATAGGTTGTTCCTAAATTGGAACTTGAAAGTATCATAAAACTTAAAAGAATTATTCTTGATATTATAGACAAGAGAATGACAAGATATATTTGATTGAATTTGCTTGACAAACATTGAATCAATAGTCAATGTTGATTTTGTTACTCAAAGGTGAAAATATTTTGATTTGAAGAAAATTATTCTTTGTTGATTAAAAGATACATCATCTTTTTTTAATGCAAGATAAGAACATCTAAAAAGGGCGTCCAACAAACCTTATTATTTTTTGAATCGATAAGTGATCTTAAAATTAAATCTTGATAAAGATATGCTTCAACGAACTTGGTGATGATTCAAAATATGTGCTCACAAATAATACTTGAAGTTCTTGTGAATTATATACATGATGATTGGACTCGAGGCGCCTTCTAAATAATGACACTATTCTTCAAATGAATCCACAATTACAAGGAACTCTTTGTCATGGATCTCATAATTAATCTCATCTATTAAAAAATTTATAGAATAAAAAGCTATTAAATGGAGTTTGTCATCTACTCTCATTTGTGATAATATTGCATCCAAGGCAAAATCTGATGTACTTATTTCTATAAAAAATGCCTTAGAAAAGTCAACACAATATAAGATTGATGCAAAAAATAAACTCCTTTTTTAAAGCATCAAACAATGCTTCGACTTCTTGACTACACTTAAGTTTGTCTTTACAAGTCAAACATGTAAGTGGAGTTGCAACTTAACAAGAATTTTTGATGAAGCTCTGATAGTAATTGGCAAAGACTAATAAGCATTGTACATCTCTTATTATTCTTGAAATCTTCCAATCCATGATAGTCTAGACCTTCTTCAAATCCAATATTAGCCCTTCATTGAAAATGATGTATTTTAGGAAGTCAACTTAAGTAGTGTGGAATATATATTTTTCTAACTTAGCATATAATCTTGTATCTTTAAGTTTTTGTAACACATGATGAATATAAACCTCATGCTATTTGTGTTCTTAAAGTAGATTAAAATGTTGTCTAAATAACAGACGATAAAATCATCAAGAAATTCACAAAAGAAATTATTTATTTGATGTTAAAAAATATCTGGTACATTTGTGAGTCCAAAAAGTATGACATTATATTCAAAATGCCCATACCTTGTTTGAAACGTAGTTTTTTATTCATCTCTTTTTTTTAATGCATACCAATTTATATGCTTCTCGTAGATTTATTTTTGTATAGATCGTTGTTTGATTCAATTGATTAAAAAGTTTTAAAATCAAAAGTAGAGGATATCTATTCATGATGGTGATCTTGTTGAGTCCTCAATAATTCACACATATATAGAAATTCCACTTTTTTCTTCACAAATAATATAGGAGCTTTGGTTAAAGATTTAGAATGATATATGAAATTCTTAGCTAAATTTTCATCAATGTATTCTTTGAGTGCAACCAACTTGTATTATGATAGGCTATAGATTGGTCCAAATAAAAGTTGAGCTCTTTCATGAAGATCAATAGAACAATCATAAGAACAATGCTTTGAAAGAATATTTACGTTCTTTTTTTCAAAAACATTCTAGAAATCTTAATATTGGCTACAAATACTATTTGATGTTTCTTGCCAAAAAAAATGGACATGGCATATAAAACAAAAGATAACCCTTCTTTTGCAACATGCATAAAAGCTCTCACACTTATAAGTAAGAGTTTGGATGTACTAGACTTATGTATTTCTACTTGACTAAGAAGATTTTGGATTAAACTATTAAAAAAATTAATGTTATAAGAAATCCAATCTATTTAAGGATTATACTTTTTTAACCAAGATAATCTTAAAATAATCAGATTGAATGGAGATCTTATTATATTAAATATTATTACATTATTATGATCTTTAATTGCTACATCTAAAGAAACAATCTCATGCATAATATCTCCAAAAGATAGCAAATGACCATCTAATACTTCTATATATATATATATTTAATTTTTTTTACTAATAATATCTCTTATTTTTTGACAAAATCTTCATTTATAAAACAAGCCAAGACTCCTAAATCTAACAAAACTAAGACTTTGTGATTTTTTTATCCTAAATAAACTTCTATTATAAAACAAGGTAAAGGATTTGATGAGAGAATACGACCTTTACTAGGAATTATATAAGATTTTAGCCGCACGGTCCCTATTGTAGTTGAAGAAACTTATTTTTTGATATATCATCTTCTTTGGCAACTATGCTTCTCATTTTGTAGTTGCATTGTTTCTTTAGACAATGTTGAGCAATGTATTTAACTTCTCACAATATAAGCATAAGTACTCTTGACATTGTCATGTCTTTTCTTGCTCTGTAAAGAATTTAAAACATATTGTATCAATTTGCATTGGTTTTAGCCTTGATGAATAAGTTTTTGAAAACTTGGAAGCTTTCGTTATTATTTGATTTGTTCCGCTCTAGCCAAATCATTAAAGCTACTATTTGGACTCATATAAAGACAAAAATATTTATGAAATTGTCAAATTTCTAATACCTTATCAAGACAGAGGATATATATGTTATTATTACCAATTCTAGGAATATATATATATATATATATATGCTATTATCAAGAATACAAGGATATTCTTGATATTTAGGCATATTTGAGAGATATATATGAGATATTTTTTCTTTTAAAATATTAAAAATAAACATGTAATTTCAAAACATGTGTATATATATAGAAAGAAAGAGAAAGAAAGAGAAATTATCTATAAAATCTCTATTTTATTAATTAATAAGAAAAATACTTGAATTATTAAATTATGATTTTTTTATTATTCTAGAAGTTCTAATCATTTATTTTCAAAATTTTTACATGTTGTTAAGAGAAGTAAAAACAGATAACCTTTACATTGTAATATAATAAACTATTTTTTTTTGTTTTATAACTACAAATATTTCTGAATAAAAATAATAAACAATGAGGTTTCTTTCTTTCTTTCTTTCTTTCTTTCTTTCTTTTAACCTTTAATTATGTTATTCATTGCCATAAAAATTCATAACATTTATCCATATGCACCAAACAACAAACCTATGTCAAGGGGATTTTTGGGATGGATTGCATCACACTTTTACAATATTTTATTTATAGAAATTCCTCCCATGTACAGCCATCCAAAGAATCTCCTTCTAATTTTATTAATAAATAAATAAATAAAAATTACCATACAGAATGGTTTATATTTTTCAGAAGTTTTAAGACAGTCTTTTATAAGCAAAATTTCCTGATAAAAATAAATATAATGAAATGATTTTTTCCATTTGAACATATCAACTTACTCAATTTTTTTTTAACATGAATAGACAAAATCAAAGAAAATAAAAATAATTATAATGCCTCCTGAGCTCATTCACAACACGCTGGTCAAGTTAAGATTAAAAACCCCAATTCTTAATTTTTTTAAAAAAAATATACTTATCCATAAGCGGAGCCGCAGCCACAGTTTAACAGCGGCGGCGGCGGCGGCGGCGGCGACGGCTGCACCCACCTCTGGCCTCTTTTTCAACGCGATCGCGGAGTCCATCTAGCGAGCTGGTGGCGAATCAGACACAACGAATGTCAAATCTGAAGCCAAAGTGGCAATCTGAGCTACGAAAGGGAAGCTCAATCGTGCGTGATGGCGGAAACGCACAGCGGAATTTGGACTCCAAGGACTTGACGGTGAGGACTTTCACGTTGTGTTCGAGGCGAGGACTGATCAATTCGTCGTCCACTGCGAGATCTGCTTTGTGACCGATCGCGGACCATACAATGCGGCTGGGATCTCAGCCTTTTTCCCTAGCCACCCACTCGATGCGGTCCGAGACCAACCGCCACCATGTGCCGGGTGTTCGACGGTGCTTCAAACTTTGACAGGAGGATCGTCTCAACTTCCGTCAAGGTTGACGAAATGGAAGGCTTCCACTCTTGGGTTGTTGCAGCGGGCGTGATGTGGGTTCCAATGGTCGCTAGTGTCATGCCTGTGTTGATTTGAACTCTAAAATCCTCCAGCTAGTTGGTTGGTTGCGGCTTGTAATATGTAATGTAAGCGCATCTTCGTGTGCACATTACGTGTCTTTATCTTCTTTTAGGCTTTGATGATGTAGTATGCTTTCATGTTAAGTCATATTGCATCTGAGATAAATGGTTGGACTCCATTTTCCTTACATTGAGGTACCACAGTTGGCAGTGTAACATCGGCAAATGCTTTAGGGTATACTATGAAACCATGCAACAGTCTTTAGTAAAGAGTGGCAAGCAGGATTTCTATATACTTGCTTGGGTTGTAGTGAAGGCGTCCTCGAAGTTTATAGACCATTTATGAACTCTATCAGTGATAATTTGCAGCATCGCTGTGTAAAAAATGTGCAATGGGAACAGTTTTGCATAAAATACTCCAATGTTAATGAACGAATTGCATAACTTGTGCGGATCGCATTGACCTGGTTAGTATATCAAATCGCACCCATTGAAGAAGTGTGTTGCAACTGTATTGATGGCTTCACTTTAACCGGGGACAGTCATTTTCCCAAGGTTTCGCTCCACAAAGATCTGCTCCGCTGGACTTCCTGTAGCCTTCAGGTTTTTGTAGTTCTGCGTGCTTCAGGGGGCAAGCCTTGTGGCGGTGAATTTTAAGTACATGACATTGTTGAGTCCTAAATGAACTTGAGTACAATGTAGTAAATATATCAGGTTGAAGCTAAAACAGGAAAGTGAAGCTGCAATCTCGAATTGAATGAGGTACTTCATATGACACTGAATCCACACAACGCCACTAACGCTAGAAGTGTTTATTTGTGGCTTCCTAAGTTAAGGAATTCCAGTACAATCCTGCCCTCTGAACTTCACAGTTCCTTTCAAAGCTTCATTGGCTTCACTGTAATTGCTTGTAATTATCTGTGCACAAGCATTGTGTAGAAAATCTTCAACAATTTTCACAGAGCATACGGATCGAATGAAGGCTAAGAAGCACCTCAGTCATTCACATTTTGGTTCAAAAATATGGAAAACGCTAATCTAAAACTCTGCTGTTTGTCGACAGCGGACGGTTGGTCATGTTTCAGGGGCAATCCAACATAACTAAGCATGTCCATTTGAACTCCAATAGAGCCTCATTCAGATCAACTGACTTGATTACTATTCTCCTCTAAACAGCTTTATGTTCTTTGCAGAAGTTGCTGGAGAATCCTTGTTGCCTTCACCTACATGCATAGCACGAGTTCTGCCGTCCTTCGCTAGATTGAACCGACGGCAATTGTGCACAC
This sequence comes from Physcomitrium patens, assembly GCF_059467195.1. NCBI lineage: Eukaryota > Viridiplantae > Streptophyta > Bryopsida > Funariales > Funariaceae > Physcomitrium > Physcomitrium patens. Next base: position 5,838,170 of record NC_143423.1, read on the forward strand.
AACCACGAAACAACGCAGTGTCAATCCAGTACAAAACTGGCACCGCTTATGACTCAAAATCAATCTGGCAGCTGGGAGCTTTAATCACAACCTTAACCCCAAGTGGGGTTTGTATGCTAAACATTCTAGACGACCAGGAAAAAACTCTTCTACATTGAAAGGAAAAAATTCATCAGAAATGTGTCGGGATTACGAAGTGTACAAGTAAATTTTGGGACATCTATTACAGAAAATGACGTAAACAGATTGTTGGCTTGTTCCAACTGGGAGTGAGTTGTGGCTGGCCCCATACAGCAGAGCTATCCTAGACATTACGAATACTGCACCTGCATATTTTCCTTTAAATAGCCGAAAAAGAAGTAGTCTTCATGAGAAATAGGAAGTATTGTGTGCATTTCTAGTAGTTCACCATTATGCCTGTCAGGGTTCAATAATCTGTGCTTTTACAACAATATCATGCGAAAACACAAAGTAATATTTTAACAGAAATAATTGAAGTTGAGAATGAATACCTTGTTGGAGAGTTTTAATTAGTCTTTTAAACTCTTGAATGGATGCGTTTGGTCAAAGGGTTGAACATTTTGATGAAATGACCTCTACTAAAGATCTTATTGCAAAAGTCATAGCATTTGAAATGCAACTACTCTGTGACTAAAAGTATACAAATTTAGATGCAAGACAATTTTCCAAATTAATTGCTACAATAAATGATAAATATTCACTATACAAGGATCAATGCTAGTATTTATTCATATTCATGACATTGATTTTTTTTCAGTAGTGTTATAACTACAAACTCTTCTATCAACAATTGATCAGTACCATGCAAACTAATTCGCTCTTACACATTCAATATACCCACATTTTATCAAAGTACTTACCATAACTTCTACAAACTTAACTAATAAGCTCAGTGAAATCTATCTTCATTCGGTGAAACCTAGAGCTAAAACCTCAAAGCTAGGTTAGTAAATTGCAGAACCCTAGTCTCAACACTAATTTCTAATTATGGAACCGCAAACAACTTGGAAGCTGAATACTACCTAAACTCTACACGCTAGAATTGCATTGATGAAATGAATCTAACGTCCACACTAACAGGCTTTTAACGTACTAAAGTTCATGATTCTACATCAACTACATCAAAAATCACATGGGTTTTAATTTGAAACAAAAACAACTCACAAAAAAAACCATGAATCTAATAAATTGGTAGCACCTCATTCAAAGAGCTGTCACTTCCCAGACACCTTGCCAGTAGCAACAAGAACTTTACTAAAAGGTCATAATATACTTATGAAGAGTAGCACTCTTCTCACAGAAATGAGATGCTGCACCATGTACGTATACAAGTGAGCTTGAAGGCACAACGGCTGCAGTCTGTTGCTTCATGGAGTTGCATGAGAAGCCAGTGCACAACATGAGATGCTTCAACACTATGTCACATGATCCTCATATATTGGTGCCTTGGGGACTGGCGGTAGGACCAACTCTCTATCAGTCTCTGAAAAGACCCCCCGCAATACATCACAGAAAGATTTCAAATGCGGGCTCCTTTAGAAAGCAGTACATACTCTAGTGAATTATAACGTCCTGGTTATCTATTCAACTCACTGAACCAACTGAGCAAGATGATACCTTGAAGCTAACGCTTAGTCTTTTGACAGCTCAAATCGGGAAAAATTGTCAAGTAGCAAAATGAAACCATAAAATATGTGTTACATGTGAGCATGTGCATGTATTGTTGCACTCCTTGAAACCCGATGGAGTCAGTCGTTGATTGACACCGGAAATCTGCTGCCGGGATAGCCTTGGGTCTTGGAAAGTTCAAGTCCTCATTTGAAAACATTGGGGCTTTAACTATCCAATTGTTTGGATTGGGACCTAAAAAGCTTATACGTTGGCAATTCTAAGTGTAAAAATCACAGTGAAAGTAGCACCAACTCTTTGTGATCATGATCCTGCTGACAAACGTACATTGCGTTGAAATACTATTCCAGATTAACGGACGTCAGTTGTCTGCAATATAAGTTCTTACTAACGTGCGGTTGTGATAATTTTGATACTTTGGTCCGTCCTCATAATCTTTTTAAGTTTCGGATGCGGTGCGTACAAGAATAAACAGAGTCTAGAAGTCCATATTCGGCATCTAGGTCGTCAGCTTTTACCCCAGTAATTGTAATGGTAACCACAAAAACGTGACTAAGGATGACAATCCATGCACTCTCTGCTCGCAAAATGTTGGGGTCTTCAACAATACGCACATCTCACTTACTTGCCTCTTTGTGCCTTGAATCTCGTCAGCCCCTATTGTGCTCCTTGAACCTTGTAAATTCACAACACATATTGCCAGCTACATCCCAACATTTAGGAACAATTACGACAATTGAACTGCCATACATTCATGATGGGCTACGAGGTGTAAAAAGACGGAGTGAAATAAAATCACTAAACATTGTCCACTTCCAGGCAGCAAACGCTAACCACAAAAAAGTTTTAAAAAATATCGGCTGTCCTATCTGATCAGAAGATCCTCCCCTAAACCAATTCTATTCACTGTCCAGTGGCATTGCATCAGAATGTGGTAAGATGATGTCTCGCTCGGAGAAGCCTCCATGAACTTCACCATCCCTCCGTCACATTGTAAGTTGCGTCAACCGTTTTTATTTGGTACGTCTTCCACACTAGATGTCCGTGCAAGCATTTTGGTCCTGACATGTATTAGCTTGGATTTCAGCCCTCGATGAGCGTTGTTCCTGCAACCAATGATCAGATGTGAATGAAGGTTTGCCTCGGGTGGCGGCGAAGAGTGACATTTATTTCCATGCTGACGTGGTCAACTTGAAAACTGAGTTTGGAAAATATGCATCAATTGATTCAATGGGTTGGGATTGAGATACTATATAATGTAGATCAGATCTCAAATTTGAACCGCATCTGATAAGTAGGCTCACCGGAAGACTAGTGGTAGGGCTGCCTTTGATTCAGATGGGCTACTACTATCTTTTGTCTTCTCAAGTCGACCAATTGATGTGGACTCATGTGAAAGTCATCAATTGTCCAGTTTAAAGCGGGGCTGATGGATGCTGATGACTCCAGTGCCCAGAAGCAGTATCGACAAATTTGAAAAAAAAAGAGACTGATAAGGAGAGAAACAGTGCGTGAGAGATCTGATTGCTGATACCGATGTTTTTCCGAAGCTATTACATCCGGAAAGGTTTCAGGTTTAGATAATGTGATGTTTTACCCATCAGGTTGGAGCTTGCATGTCGAACACCACAACATTTATGACAATTAGCTCCACGTACAACACTTGCAGAGTCTCTTAGACTGGCAAGACCGACAAGTTTCACCCAACCTTCACACAATCCATGAGGTCAAGTTTTCCTCTCCAACAGTACATAATTACATCCGCTGGTTTATTACGAAGACAGATGACAGCTTATGTGGGCATGTAGTACTGTGCATTACTTTATATTCTGTGTAATCTCTTATCTGTGAAGAGCCATCAATAGCAGGTGCTTGTGAATTCTGTCTTGCTAGCTTACCGCACACTGGAAATAGTTTTGGTACGAGACATGCCAATAAACCCACTCTAGATACTATTTAACAACAGTTGTGACACATGAGATCTTGAGGTCTAGTGGGTAATGCTTGTAAGCAGGCTGGGAATGGGAGATTCTTTTGTCGAAGATTGAATATGATCAATTGTGACACGCGGCAGATTTGGTTTCGTGGAGTTCTTGATGTCTCCACAGCAGTCAAGTGCCACTCACAACCGCAATTTGTGATGAAAGATTGAAAATCATTAACACTCGAAAGTGGGGAACAGAGTGTTAATCGAGAAACTTGTAGCTGAGTCCAGCACAAACAAATCCGCCTCAAATAATTGAAGAAACTGCGCCTGCCTGCCTGTACCCATCTATAACCCACTATCGCATTAGTCGGAGCTCTTAAGTGAGGACACCATCTCACACCTTTCCAGTATATTCGTGTGGAGAAAATCGATCTCATCACAGCTAGTTGATTCATCAACAACACTCTGCAGGAATCAGGATTTCGTACTGAACTGAGCTGCCTGCTCGACGACAGAGCTTCAAAAATCGTGCTCATCCATGAGTTCTAACCTGAGAGCGAGCATTGAGAGCAGGATAAACAAGTCCAGCTTGGGGTCGCATCTTCACTGAACTCCGGAGCCTTCAACGGATCTGGAGATCACAATTTCTAGCGTTGCCGTTACTTTCGATTGGCGCCGCATCGTTTGTTCCGCCCGAGCTGGGTTCACACCGCGGAGGGCTCGAAGGTCCTCTTTATATACACACACACTTGTGATTCAATTTGGGTCTTTTATTAGTTTTCTCTGCCACAGACAAATGCCACGAGCTATTTTGAAATGCTCATTTATCACGAGGCATCAAAATTATCATTTATCAAGAGTGCACTATTGTGTAATTGTTTAAAGAATGGAACTTTATGAGAGAAGAAGAGGAAGATGTGCTAAATTACAGGAGGGAAATAAATAAATAAATAAATAAATATGACATATTAGGTGCATGGGCTCCATTTTTTTCTTCTCTATTTAGTGACATTTAACTATGATGAGAAGCTGTTGTTAGTGAGAACCCCTTTTCATTTTTGCTACCCCTACTACTTGGCTTCCTTATTATTCTAACTTGAATTCTTGAATGATAAACAATTATTTCAGGGAGGTGATATTAGACATGAATAATGTACTTTCTTGCCACAAAAACTAATTGTATTTAACAATTACTCCATCAATAATATAATTAAGTAATAAGGTGTAGAATTGTCTCATATACATTTGTAGTACAACATGGATTTGTTTATTTTGTGTTCTTCATATTGTACCACTTTGGACATGGAGAAAGATAAATATAATTATACTTGGTCTAAACAAGTACACTTCTTTGAGAAAATTAGGTGTAGTTAATGTTGATAATGTGATGCGTTGGACAATATAACAATGAATATACTTTTGATATTGTTCACAATGTTTCTCTTTTTAATATGTGGATTGCATCACCATTACTATAGAATGATTGAAGTGACAATAAGTTAGTTTTTTATTTGTGTTGTGTAAGATTTTTATGATGTTTGCATTTTAAATTCTAGGTAAGTAAATTTGATAGTTTGACTCTGTATATTTCATAGATGGTAAATAAATTGTTGTAGCTAGTACCTCAATTGTAAAAGATATATGATAAAATCAACAAGATGAAGTATATACTATGCTCAAGCTATTTATGTGAACTTTAAAATCACCACCATAATATTGTGTAGAACATGGTTATAAACTTTTTGGATGTTTTTATTTGTGACTATTTTATAACCTCCCATGGTATTGTTTCAACTACAAAATTTTCTACCATAATATTTAAAACTATTTGTATAGTCTCAAATATGTTTTTTTGCAACTAATTTTATTTTATAAATTTTTTAGAATGTACTTATTATCTATGGTGTAAAAAAAATCAAAAGGTGGCCTTGAATCTAAGCTTATAAAGAAGATTAAGTAACTACCACACTCAATAGAGGTTAAATCTTCTATGATTTTTTAGTGTAAATTTGGTACATTTAATTGCATTGATATATTAAACATATTTGTAATTTTAAATAACTCCATTCATATGAGAAGGTACATATTAACTTTAAATTTATTGATATAAGTGCTATCTACGACTAGAAGTGTGGTGTTGTAAGTTTGTTCTTTGTCCAAAAAAATACCATGCTCTTAGTTTTAAAGACTTTATAGCATTGAGAGTAATTAAATTTTTGATTTTTAATGCTATTAAACTCAAATGTTACTCAAATCACTAAACCTACACTTCAATTTTATTTGATCATTTAGTCTAAAAGCTTAACAAGTTCTAAATTTTAGATTTAAAAAATCCTTAAAAAAACCTAAAAATATCTCAAAGTATATTTTATAGTTTACTTGATAAACTTTGATAGAAGTCAACTCCTGATTAGACTATTAGATTTTTTTAAAAATTATAGTAATATCTTTATATGTCATGTAGAAACTCAAAACTTTTGAAAACAATCTAGCATAAAAAATCCTTAAAACAATCAAAGAATCAATTATTATAATTTAATTCTTAACTTTTTCTCAAACTTAGTGTGTCTTGGTTGTCATTTTTATATTAGCATCATAAAAAATAAAAATAAGCATCCAACTTGCAGATCTTTAGATATCTAGGACTTTGCAACTAATCTCAATATATCCAATTCTACTATCTCTTGTGAATACAATCATATATCTACCAATTACACCATTAAAATTACATAAATTTTAGTTTTTTTTAATTTTTTAGTTTTTTTAGTTTTATTTATTTTTTAAAAATTCATAGACTTAATATATTTAATTTAACACCTTGTTTTGTTTTTTATTACTGATGTGAGTATCAAAGAACATTATTCTTCTACATTAGTATATAATAAAATATAGTTTTGGTTTGTGATTGAGAATAATGAAGAGTACTTAAAAATATTTAATTTTCTTCATGTTATTCTTTAAATTTTTATTTTCTTCCAATTAAATTTTTTATGCATGTTTGATTTTTTAATTTTTAATGTAAAATAAATTTTACAATAGGATATACAAAGCGATCACAATCATATTGCACTTGCCATAGAAAGTTCTCAACTTGTAATAATATGAGTACCTTTTGATATTATATTTGATTTAGATACAATTTAAATTAATGATTTCAAGTTCCTTTAGACGATGTCAATATCTTGGAGTCTTTTTCAAATTTTAATAATGATATTAATGTGATTGTGTCAAGAATTGTAGATTCTTTTTTCCAAATAAAAATTTAAAATGACAAAAAAATTGTAACTAATTAATTATTTATATCCATTTATATTGTAAACTTAGTATGCTATACTAAGGTTATTTTTTGAATTTCAATGTTGGATTAATGGTATAAAAGTATAATTTTATAAATATTTATGTATATCTTCAAATTTATACTAAAGGCTTTTAGAAAGTATTAAAAATACCTTTTTTTAAAATTTTCAAAATATTCAAGAATCTTTACTCAAATTACAACTAGTTGTAGTATTGTTTAGATTTGTAAATGTTTTAAAAATAAATTTTTTCAACAAACTATTGCCAAGTTAATTAAAATAAATTCAAAAATATAAAAATTATTTACAAATCATGTTATGGTTACATTAATATCATTTCGAGGAAAAATAAATTTACTAAAATCATTATAATTTATATCAAAATTTTAATAAAAAAATATCATGATAATTTTAAAAAATATCAAAAATACTTTAATTAATTTTAAAATCAATTTGGCTAATTTCTTAGTGACTAATATAAATGTATAGGTATATATATAGGTATATTTATTCATACAAACATACATATATTTATTTTGTTTTCATGGTTGTTGATTTTGATCCAATAATTTAAAATTTTGAATAAATTATTTTACAAAAACAAAAAAATATACAATAAGAGTAAAAAATCATATATAAATAAATAAAGTATAAAAGATATAGTTTTATAATTGGAAATGCAAATAGAAATTTCCAAAAAAGCATGTAAAAATTTAAAATTTAAGCCTTGATTTTAAGAAAATATATATGTAAAAAAACAAAAAACTGAAAGTTATATGATCATTTTTTTATGTTTTACAAACAAAAAAACAAAAACAAAGTATAGAAAAAAATTATTCATTGATCGAAGCTCAATTAAATATATAATTTATGTGTTTGTAGGAATATCAAAATATAAAAGAATATAATATATAATACAAAGAAATAATAAGAACTCCATTTGTAAGAACAACTACTAAAGAAATAACTAATTCAAAATACATTAAAATTACTATGATGCTAGAAAGATGAAGTTAAAATATGAATATACAAAGAATTAAAATTTTCTTTATTTCTTTTTTAAATTCTAAAATTTGAAATACTTTGCTGAAAAAGAAGGTTTTTTGAGGGAAAAATAATTTATTGAAATAAATTTGTTGCCAAGCTTATGATATAAAAGTAGATGCAAGGAAAATAAAATAATATAAAATCATTACATATTCTTGTATATTTACTTTAGAAAAAAGATCAAAGAAATACGTAACAACCATTGAATAAAGTTGAAACTTTCTATTTATTTAATTAATTAATTATTTTCTTCTTAAGAAATACAAAATAAAAAAGTTAATAGACATATTCCTAAAACTTTATGCATGTGATGTTTGCAAAAAAGAAACTAAAAATAAACTTAATTTTTTTTATTGTATATATATATATATATATATATATATGGTGTCGTAAAAGAGGAAAATTAAAATGTTATAATTCATTGATACTAAAATAATTAGATTATAGAAGTAATTGATGTTAAATCATTTATTTAAATTTTATTTGAATTTTTCAAAGATTCTTTTGTTTTAATATTTTCACAAAAATATAGATATATTATAACTTTATTTTAAAAACTCTATTACATAAAGTTGTAATAATTTGTAAGAATAATAAATCAATTTTAATAAAATAAAAAATAGTTTCAAGAGTATTTGTGTTAGAAATGAAAAACCATAATAAAAGATGAAACAAATCAAGAAACTTAAATTTACATCATCAAATAAATAATATTCTTAATTTTAATGTATATTGTAAGTGGATTCCATCTGTTTTATTCTTTTAATATAACTTGAACTTTTTTTTGGACCATTATAAACAAAGATAAAAGATAAGGTAAAAACATAAAAGGTAAGGTAAAAATTATTTATTGATGTAAGGAGGATTGTAGTTCTTTAAATAATATAAAGTTTGATTAAAACTCACATGCACAAAATAAGTAATGGTATTTCATTGATACTCCATCTTCTAAAGCTACACCACCTAACATTTAGTTAGAAAAACGATGTAATCTATGTATGATTCCACGCAAAGCACTTATAATTATTGAAATAAAGCTTCTAATTTTTTTTATATAATTCTTCAATTGAAATTGCTTCTTTAATTTATAATTTATGTAAAATATTTTACATTTGGCTTAAATTTTTTATATTTGTATATAACTATTAAAAATATATACATTAAAGATTATTGTATATTTGCATATTTGTATATAACCATTGCACATATATAAATTTAAGGTTATTGCAATGATTACAGAATCATGTAATAAAAATGTATTATAAAATATTTACCAAAAAGTATTGCAATCTTTTAAAGTCGTGCAATATTTTTTTGGTTGAGAATGAATTTTTATAATAATTTATACCTTCTCAAAAATTGAAATTGATGAATGAAAACACATAAATATATCAGGTTTTTTGAATCAATTTGCAATTCTTTTTACATGATTTTATTTTTTGAAAACTTTTATTCAAAAAGTCTACATTCATACATAACATATATGGAAGATGTGTTAAATAAGAAGATAGTTGTAGGGGGTGGAGATAGAGACATGAGAGCATGGAAATGAGGACAAGGACTAAAAATGGAGGCTGGAAATGAGGCTAGGAACATATTGGGTGATATACTAGAATGTGGCAGATGTGTGGCAGATGTGTGGCAGAGTTCATATTAATAAAGATATCAAATATCAAGACAACATATCTAATAGAATATTTCAATGCATTAAAATTATACAAAGTACATCAATATCAAGCAAAAATTACTATTATCAATACAATATGTTTTTAAAGTTTATTAAAATATTATATTCATTAGCTTAACTTATTGAAACTATTTAAATTTGTAACTTTAACTCAAAGCTCTTATTTAAGTATATATATATATATATATATATATAGATGTACACACACACATAAAGAGATAAAGAGAAAGAAAGAGATAAATATTAAAGTAACCAATTTTTTTATTAAATCAACCCACCTTGGATGAAGAATTATTGCACCAATGTCCCCATTCTCCTTGTTTTCATGTTTCCAATTTCCACCTATGTTTTCAACTGCTCTTCTTTCAAGTATGATCTAGTATTCTTGTAAGATCCTCAGCTTGTAATATCTTTCTAGTACTATTAAGAAAAAAATCTTGCAACAATGCCTCTCCATATGTTGTGCATCCTCTTCACCCTCAACTCGATCATTAAATATGACTGATTTGGGTCACTCCAAATGCTTATGAAACATGAAGAGCAGCAAGGCTTAGCATCTGTTTTTGCAAAGATTGAGTTGAATCTTTTCTTAGAAGATGTTACACAAATTACACAAAATTTTAGCGAGTAAAATTACATCGACATTGGTAGCATGAGCATTGTATACAGATGATAATTTTTGAATGGTACTCCAATGGCAATGAAGAGATTAACAATTTGGTAGGGTGAAATAATTAAGAGTGTGTAGATAGTCCTAGTGGACAGATTTAAAATTCTAGGCCATATTCAGGATTAGATTCTTATCAAAGTGATGGATTATTGCTGCACTCTTGTCATTAAGAGACTAATAATGGAATACATGTCCAACAAAACATTGAACAACTTGATGTATCTATTGAGGAATACCGAAGTGATAAAAAAGTTTAACATGAGTCATTAAATCAATATGGCTATCATCATTATTGAAAGATTGAAATACCTTCACCATATTGTCTGACCTCCACTATTGATGGAAATTTGAAGCTAAATAACATCATGTTCAACACCTTTATGGAAGCAAAGATAATCAATTTTGGCATTGCAAAGGCTTTGAGTAATAACATAATCGGGCCAAACACTTCAATCATTGCCTTTACCAATGGCTACTTAGCTCGAAGTAAATAAACCAAATCCATGATGGCTTTTTCAACGTTGTAGGTTTTAATATTGAGGAGGGATATGAAGAAGTACAATTAGACGACTTAGATTGAAAAAAACAAATTGCTACCTAAAGTGTTGCAGCAAGCAATTGTAGTACAAAAGCATCCTTTGAGGTATTTGATCCTATGATTTTAGAATTGATCAAGACACCAGAGACAGGTTGAGAATGAAGACAAAGACCGAGAACATTGTTATGCCAGAAAGTAATATAATATGTAAAAATAATAAGAAATATTATGAAATTTTGGATTATAATTAAAAATTAAATAAATAAGTAAATAAAATATAAATAAATAAAATAAAATATTTGTCTAATTTGTTTTAAGTTTGTAGTTTAAGATTTATAATTAAAGATAGTAGTTGTAGGATTTATTAGTAAGAAGTATAGATGGGCTTTAGTGTCAAAAGTATAATATTTTGACTTTTAAGCCATCTCAGGTAGGTGGATAAGATGAGTGATAGAGGGCTTCATTTTGATTGATTAAAAGTCATGCTCAATAGGCTTCAAGATTTTGTCTAGAACCACAGTGGAGTTTGACACCACTTTAGGGTGGTCCATTTGAAGCAAGGCAAACCTTTTGAGGCAAGGCAACCCATTTAAAGTTTGAAGGTTGGATTCAAAAATCTTGTCTTTTAGACTAAATTTGGGTGAAAAAAATATGTGATTTAGATTTTGGATAGGAAAGATATGGTTGTTTGAAGTTAGGGTGTATTTTTGGATACTTATTGTTATTCTTTTGAGCATATAGAGACTTATAAGAAGACATTCAATAATCTGAAGGTGGTGTTGGAAAGTTAACTTGAGGAGCTTCATTTTATATTAAGGAATTGATAAATTTCAATTTAGAACATAGTTAAAAGAACTGTTGAAGTTAGTGCTTCAGAACTAGAATTTGTTAGTGAATTCTTTTCATAGAGATTTCAGTTTGGATCATATCTTGAGTTTTTGAATGAATTTTTGGCTCAAAATTTCCTCAAGTATAGATGACTATATTAAAAAGTTGTATATGAAAAATTCATGGTATTTGAGTGTTGGATTGTTGAATATGATGGAATTAGTGTGTAGATGCCTAGAATTTGACATGTTTAGCACTTGCTAGTAATTAGGCAATATCCAAAGATTTATAATGAATTTATGGTTGAATTATTTTATAGAGGTAGTTAAGGATATAAGATAATTTATAGAGAAGTTTGAGTCCAACTAGACAGTTAGATTGAAAGCTATAGGATAATACATTTTCGAAAAAGGATTCTTATGAGAATAAAAGTGGTTTTAAAATATATATTCACATTTTGGAAACTCATGTGCATCTTAGTCTTGTGTATTTGATATGAATGTCTTTATACAGACAAGCTATAAATAAAACTTGTATTTTATAAACTTGCAACTTGTTTGAACAATTAGTGATAGCCAAAGGCCTAGCGCTTTCTTGGAGCAAACTCTCTCTACTACAACAATATGAGAACGGATGCAACACAAGAATGGGGATTTAAAATCTCACACTCTTTAATTTATAAAATATATGTGTGAAAATATGTAGACATATGTGTGAAAATATAAAGACATATGTGTGAAAATATAAAGACATATGCACTAGTATGCATATATGCTTTTTGCTCACTACAATTGTAATTTACTATTTAATTACCTACACTTGCACAAAGAGGTGTCAATTGCTTCACGGTTATCGACTCAATATCTTACCACCCAAAGTCATCCATCCCCCATCGCCACATCAAAACCCTAATTCTTGTGCATTGTCCAAGCCAACGAGCAAATACATTTGCCGCTATAACAACAGACCCCGAAGAAACGACGAGAAATCCTTCTCACCCAACCAGCACGAAGGGGAAAAAGTTTCGAGAATCCTCGGCGCTGGTTAGAGCCAAAAATAATGTGGCGCAGCCGGACTGATTGCGTGTGCGCGCAAGCCAAGTCACGGGGGGGATCGACGGTGCTCGCATGGAGCACAGCTTGTGGGAAGATACTTCTGCGACGTCACGAAATCCCAGTTGCACAAGCAGAAGAAAAAGAAGAAGAAGAACCTGGCATGAAATATCCATCGTCGATGTCGACGATTGTGCAAGAAACTTTGGATTCATTGCCCTCGAAGACGAAGGAATCCTCGACTGGCCTCTGGAAACTTGGTCGCCCACTCGCAGCCCGCCAGCCTTTTGCGCACCCCTCTGCCGCTTTCGCTGTGGCGCTGGCGGCACCGCGACCTCACCATGTGGCCAGAGTGCTCCCCTGTGAGAGCCACACAAGTCGACATCTGGCAGAGCGAATTTATCACAGGGGGTTGATTGGATGGGAATCGGATACCCCACTAAAATCAAGCAATGTGTCTTAATGCTCACCTGGCTTTGCCGGACTCGCGTGCGTCGTTGGATGGATCGCATGCCCTGTGTGGTTCTCCCGCGACGAATCTTCGCTTTCTGATTCTCTCGTTCGTCGTGGAGGGGTTAATTTGTTGCGGGTATGCCCCTCGCCGACTTGGGGAAGGAGGGGTAAGTTTTGACTGGGTTGGCAGTAATCAGGGATTAAGCGGGTGATTAGTAGATCCAATCTGGATTGCTTCATGTGGATGAGCATGCAGGGTGGAGATTTCAGCAGCGCTGAGAGGGCGGGGATTCTTAAGGCGGAAGCCGCACGTTCATGTTCAACGTTTGAAGGCGCGTGTGTTTTTGTGTGTGTGTGTAACGGAGTGTGAGTGGGTTCCTTCCGTTCCTCGCAACCGATTGCTTTGCTTAAGCAGCGGGGTTGCAAGGGTTTTTGTTGGAGTGTAGAAAATTGTGTTGTTATTTAGTGTGTGTTCGGGAAACGTGGTGTCGAACTTGGGGTTTGAGCAGGCGGACATACTGAGACGCGGCGTGTCGTTGCTTTGTGAGTGTGAGGAGGAGTATAGGGCGTGGTTGGTCGTGTGATGGCAGGTGTTGGTCCTGCGTGTGTGAGATCTGTGGCAAGTCAGGGTTTCGGAGCTCCATGCGTGGGGCTGCCGCAGAGGAATAGGGGTGTGAGAGGTCTCAGCGGCTGTGGGTTGCCAGAGAGAGTCTCTTCTGGCAAGTTTTGTTCTTCGTCTGGAAAGGGTGGATTCTTTGCGGGGAAGAAGGACGGGTTCTCCATCAGATGCTCCAGCTTGCCTGGAGATGGTGTTGCTGCAGGTACCCCGAAAACTGTGATTAAAAGCTCCTGTTCCAAAATTTTGCGTTGGTCCGAAGAGGACGTTGTGAGCTCGGGAGGTGTTCCTGTTGTACAAGCCTTACCCGATGACGCAGAGACGCATAGTGGCGCAAATGGGATGCTGGTGGAGTTGCGTGAGACCGACAGGCCGCAGCCAATTGGAAGTGGCACGTATGGGTCCGGAAATCAGTTGAGTATGGAGATGGCTGTAAACGAGGCGCAGACCATGACCGCAACCATGTACAGGCCCAAGCTGCTTTGGTTTACCAAATCTGAGGATGAAGAAAGTAGATTACTTGATAGGACGTTCAACGCTCTCTTGGCTGGGGCTGCCATATCGTACGCTGTTACTAAAGCCGTCACCGTTGATCACGATGTCTGGCATGGGTGGACTGTATTTGAGGTTCTCAAGTATGCCCCTCTCCACAACTGGCATGCGTATGAGGAATTTCTTAGTGCTAATCCAGTTCTGGCGAAGATGATGATCAGTGGAGTTGTGTACTCGATTGGAGATTGGATTGGGCAGGTAATATCGATGTTTCCTCTGGAGTATTCTAATGAATAGACTCTTGACAGGGATTGAATGCATTTCTACTATATGGCTAGGCCGTGGTCTGTTTTCACACAGTACACATATTGTGGCATAAATCTAACATAGGTTCTGAATCATGCAGTGTGTAGAGGGAAAACCGGTTCTCGAGTTCAGCAGAGTCAGGCTTCTGAGATCAGGTCTTGTTGGATTTTGCCTTCACGGCTCTTTGTCACACTACTACTATCACGTTTGCGAGGTATGTGATAATCTCTCCAGGTGACTAAGAAATTTTTGATCATATTGCATTGGTATGTCTGACGTGCCGCGCGCTATCTTCGTTTCAATCTATCAAATTGTTATGTTGAACTTTACGATTGGCTGATCAATGTTAATTGTGGAATTGCAGTTTTTGTTTCCGTTTCAAGGATGGTGGGTAGTCCCAGTGAAAGTAGCATTCGACCAGACCATCTGGTCGGCTATTTGGAATAGTATCTACTTCATAACTCTAGGATTGCTTCGATTTGAGTCTCCCGTTAGGATACTCAAGGATTTAAGAGAAACATTCTTCCCTCTTTTGACGGTAAGGCCTCTCACTCATTTTCTTGAACTTTAAAAATAATAATAATAAGCCTTCTCTGTATAGCACATATTATTATTGTACACACTCTTGCTGAATGTTTTCGCTTTCATGTGACCGACTTTCTCAATCTGACAATTTCCACGCGTCTTGCAGGCTGGCTGGAAGCTGTGGCCCTTTGCGCATCTTATCACGTATGGTTTGGTTCCCGTCGAACAGCGTCTGCTGTGGGTAGACTGTGTGGAGATTCTTTGGGTTACTATTCTCTCTGTATTTGCCAACGAGAAAGCTCAGCAGAGAATGGAAATAAGTGAAGTAGAGACAGTGGCAGTGTTAAGCTCTGGAGACGCAGTAGAGCAGAAACTCCCCATTGAAGATTCCCAATAACAGTGGATAGTCTTGAGTCTCTTGTCAGAATCTCCATCAATTGTGTATCTGTAACTGTCTTACAGTCAAGGCTGTGAATTTGAAACAATCTGCGAGGGAGAGTGGGGGATTTTGTACATAGTAGAGTTTTCCTCATCGTGAAGCGGTGCTGTCCTTTCGCTCTGCTTGTAGAAAGTTGTAGTGTAATGGTAGCTGGTGGGAAATCCTCACTCACAGAGCTGTTTTGGAATTTTTTTAGAAGTGTAACGTATTTGAGGGATTTCATCATAAATCGAAGTGCATGTGCGTTTAGATTTATTATTTTCGAGAGTAACCAGTGATAAGATCCAAGCTGATAGAACGAGGGTCTGTAATACGATTATTTCATCGTTTCATCCATATCATTTGTAGCGTATTGATCACTTGTATTCACTGGTTGATTAGAAATGAATGGAATAGTTATGAAAGGCGAAAATGTACATATATTTGGGAAGAGTTGCTAAGTCTAGAATCATCATCTGATAGAATGTTCCAGTGTTGCTGCATATACTTTTTGGACGATAATTTCAATTTTGATAATTTCTTTTCACATCTCTTCCAACTCTTCAGCACTGAACACAGGATTATCTGCACATGATACACACATTTTTATTATGAACCCATATCACTGTAGAATCTTCTCAGGTTATTAACATACGTCTGTATTTTACTTTCACGTCTTCTTGAAAGTATCTAACTACAATCTCCACCTATCGAAAAACAACAGTGCATAAAGAGCTTCCTCACCAGGATGTAGCCATTATACAAAAGAAGCATACTTTCTTTACTATACATAAATAACAGATATCAATCCTGGGAAGAAAACCCCATTTGGCAGTAAGAGAAATTTAATATATGATTTTATCCCCTGCAGTGAGATTATTCAACGAAATGACAAGAATTGATATGATTACAACTTGTCAAACTACCGCAGCACAATATTTGTCTAACATACTAAATAACATCTACTAGCTTCTTCGATATAGAATTGTCAAATGTTTTTCATGACAAAGCGGTGTCCAACGTTTGTGAAGAACTCAAACTTATCTAATATGCTTTGAAATGGTGACTCTGAAATCTCTACTGCATCTCGGACCAGGCTGCCGATAAAAACATTGGGCAAGATACAATAACAGACTGCAAAGAAAATTCTTGAAAATTTAATGAAAAATTATTAAAGAATATATAATAATCATACAATTTTAAGTCAATCGGACCTGGTTGAATGTAGTTCACTTTGTCTAGATGAGAGTTTTCCCATTTACGAGGGTGATGCGCCGCCCTTCTTTCCACACTAGATATAGATATATATATATATATATATGGTGATCTAAATACCTGCTGGTCCGGTCATCGCACTACCACCGCACCATGTGGCCTCAGAGGCTTCGAAAGTTCCTGGTGGGGAGATTTTTTGGTATTACAAAGAGACAACAATGCTTTACACACCGCAACCTTGCTGTGCTGGCGAAGCAAACAGCTTGGATTCGCTTTTTCATGAGCTCCTGGCATGTCCAAGCGAACCAGAGATGTTTGTGCGCCAGAGATTTTTGAGCTTTATGGGCTAGAAATCTTGTGCGGTAGGAAGAGAGCTGCGAGGTGGCCCACTCGTGGACCGAGTTGGGCAAGAGGCGCATCATTCCTGGTGGTCCCTCTGCTCGTGCGATCTGCTTTATCCGCATCGTAGTTGATCACCTTTAGAAACTGCTTAAACCCCCGTTTTCTAATCTCTCATCTCTTTAGGATTTATTTTGCCCTCTCAAGCGCAATCTAGATCTGGGAGTAGCACGAAAGGGATCTGACATGGTGCAACTGGCTTGCGTTAAGCTGGAGAAACCATCCATGTTGAAATGCACGGCGGCGGCAGTATGGACTGTTTCATGAGCTGATGCAGGAGTTGTGAGAG
The DNA here is from genome assembly GCF_059467195.1 of Physcomitrium patens. Lineage (NCBI taxonomy): Eukaryota > Viridiplantae > Streptophyta > Bryopsida > Funariales > Funariaceae > Physcomitrium > Physcomitrium patens. The sequence continues at coordinate 5,855,578 of NC_143423.1, forward strand.
AAATGGCAGGAGATTGCATAGGAGATTGGAGAAATGGACCCTGAAAATAGAAAAAGTGTTGTGACACAGAAGAAGATGAACCGAGGTAGGGTTGAGGAGGGCGACGAACCGCCCTAGGACTTGATCAAGAGCAATCTTGGGGATTCAACCCCAAGAGGAGATTTGCCTAACTCACATAGTAGTTGAGTGCCTGAAATTGACCCCCTGTTGCATCGGGAGGATGGATATTATTTAATTTGTGGAGATTGAACTCGACCGAGATCTGCGGTGAATTTGTGTGATTTAACAAGGACTCGTTAGCTGAATACTGGATGGAGATGAATTTTGTGTCTAGGCTGACAAGATTGCAGAACTGATTGGACAATGCTATAGGGAAGGGATTGAATGGTCATTTTGTGTAGACGGTGCCAAATCTTGTACAGTCAGCATTGGGCCGAGCTGAATGCCGTAAGCGAGAGTTTCAATAGTTCTCGCCACAGGCATTCGGTAGTACGCTTCAATCAGTCAGAGGCTTTCTACCTCTCACGCTTATCCCTCATGAACGACAAAGTTCTATACCGCTGGTTGCCAGCAACTCATACACTATCCTCAAGAATTGTTTCTTCACCGACATTTCCAGTAGCATTAATTATTGATGTGCCCTCAACTTCCACGATTATTTCACCTTTACCCTGACCACGCGTCATGACGAGGAACGTGCCGGTTCGGCAGAGATGACCCATTTCTTCTCTGGAATAATCAACTGCCACCAAAACAAAACATCACAGAATAGCTAAATCGCTGAATAGGGATAAGGATGGGAACAACCTGCGTTAGAACAGTTTGATTTCTCAAGATCTGCACAGTTTTGGAATGACTGAAAGCATTTGATCCGATGTGAAACTAATCAGGTGCCCATGGTTACAAGGAATGAGGTGAGGTGAAATCATCGACAGAACTTCCGACAGTGCATTGAGAGCGTTTCAACGCTTCCTGCTCATGAGAGGATGCAACGTAGTTATGGCATAATCACAGCAAGTGCTGTGGAGTTCATATTCCTGATAACCGCAGCCCTACTTGAACGCCTCGGTGTGCTGAAGAATGCTTCTTCCGCTGTTGAGCAACATGGGCGTGTGTAACTTACAACCCCGAGACGCCATGCAACTCCACGAAAATTAGCTTTTCTTTTTGCCGTTGCCACTTCTAGCCACTCTACCCTGCGATTTGTGTTGTTTCGTCCTTGCCGCCTTCAAACCTCGTTTGCATCCAGTATTCTCTTTATCTTTTTTGTAATTATTATAGAATAAATCTAAATCAAATTTTAGCTAAAAAAATATCAATGGCCAATGACAAGCATAGATGACATTCTAAGCTTGATTGGATCTTAGACCATTCTTGTAATAGCTATAAATATTGGTATATTAAAGTTGAATTCAAAAAATTGGTGATCTATTTTTTTAAAATTGTAATGTCTAAAAATTTAGTGTTTCAAAAAATAAGAATGGTGGCTAAGGTTTGTAGTGAAGAAAGACCACATTATGAGAAGTTAATGAAGGACAAGTCCTAGAATAGATTGCCATTGATGGCCAAACTCATCAGTATTAGAATCCAAAGAGATTGGATTCTTTGAACAAAGGTTTTATATATTTGGATGAGTTTCATTGGAATTTAGAACTCCTGGGACCAAGAATTTAGCATAAGAGATTATATAGAAGGAAGATGTAATAGAAGGATATAATAGAGGATATAATAGAGGAGTCTCTTTTACTATTCTATTTGGTGGAAAATTAAAATTGGATTCCAAAGAGACCTAAGGCAATTGAAAAGTGTGAACTGCCAATACAATAAAATCCAACAAATAGCTAGAGAAGCAAATTATTACAAAAATCTCACCATGTTGAAAAGATGAGCCATAAAATAATCATTGTCTACAATGTTAGAAGTCTAATAGTTGTAATGGCAATCACATTAATGATACACTTCAACATAGTCTAAGTCATTGTTATGACACTTGTCAACATCCATAATGAAGAAGATCATGATCTAGATGAAACAAATTCTTTTTTGGACGTAGGATCTTGGTCCTAGAATTAAAAAGATAGTTGTAAATGCACAATAGATTCAAGAAGAACAAACAATAGAAAAACAAGCAAATAATAAGCGAGTGATGGTGGTCATAGTGTATCACAATAGATTTATGGTAAGAAATGAATGGATGAGATTTAGCTAGAGATCTCTTCTCTAGTTGGAGCAAAAAGCCTAAAGAATCTCTTAGCATTTGTATTCAAAGAAATATTTTTAGAAATAAATCTTGATTTTTCTTGAAACCATCTATATGAGTATAAAATTACTTATTTAACCTTATCCAAATTCTAATCTTGTCTTGTTGTTTCCACATTGATAGTAATCTCACTAGACTCCACTAAATCAATCTTGAAGAAATTCTTTTTGAAGAAAAAGATTGGATTTTCTTTTAAATTAGATGAATCAATTAGTAACCACTATTCCTACTAAGATTAATTAAGTGGATTGATGTTGATGATAGGAAGTTCAATAATAACTAATTAGTATTAGTGTTTAATGCTAACAATCTCTCATTTAGGTTTGCTAATAGTCTTAAGAATTTGTATCAAAGAAAGAAAAAAATTAATAAAAATTAACTACATTGTCCAAACTGATCATTGATTTCAATATCCTAATTGGTCTAAAATCTAGTGCAAATTAATAACTTAGAGAGGTGTCAATAATACAAAACATAGAGTATTCAAGTTGTAGTTAATATTCATTAATGTCAGTAAGAAGTTATGATTAGAAATTTAACTTATTAAATCCAAACCAATTATTTTAACAATCTTATTTGGCAATCTACTTCTTTGTATTTAAGTCTATAGATTTGTTAGCTTATATCCAATTGGTAGAAAAAATCTAATTCAATAGGACCCTTTTTTAGTCATTGATTCTAGTAATCAAGAAATATAGACTCTAACTTTGTATTCTATTAATAACAACTAAAGACCAATCTTAAATTTTGATTTGATGTATCAATTATTTGTAAAGATAGGAGGCTAGAAACAAAGTTTATGTATATAGAGAAGAAAGAGAATCTTCCAAAGTAATACTAAATGGTTTAGAAATCTTATCCAAATGCATTACAATTTGTCTATTTAATCAAAAAGTGAAGATCACCATTTCTAGAAGCTTCTTTCAAAAGCTCTTATTTTAGGCTTTTATCTTCATAGAAAAATGAAATAAAGGATTGTATTCAATATTGGTAAAAATCTGTGTTTTGGAGGATGAAGGCAAGACACTTATTTCCAAAAACCAATCACTTAAAGGAGTCAATATTCTTCTTCTTTTCTCTATGGCACTTTATTAATCCAAAATTGAGTAGTTTGGAGTTTGTAGAATTCTTTAAATGATTTGGTCAAATCCAATTGTCAACTCAAAAAAGCTCTTGAACACATTTAACTTGAATTGACATCATTTTACAATATACTCAATATAATTCCACCAAAATGACTAATTTGAAATAAATTCTTTATTGTAGAGAATTTGATTACTTGAATTTGATTACTATAATTACTTCAATTTATTAGATTAAATTAGATTAAAATAACTTCACTTCAATTAATACATAAAGATACAAAGAGAGAAAAAATAATATCAAGTCAAAACTATAATAAACAATCAAAATAGAATATAATATTTTTATAAAATAAAGTAAAAAATACCAAAGAAAAGAAGAACTACAAAGACAAAGAGAGTCTTTTAATAGAATCTTGTTATCTACTTGTACTACTTTTACTTAATTATGACAACTAACCATTTTCTTACATGGCTACTTTGCTATTTTGTCTTAATTTGTTCTATCATAGATATCTGATTTTTAAATAGATTGAATATCTCTAACCTCCTTTATATTTACAATCTAAATTTGAATCTAATTTAGAAGGTTTCATTCTTGTATAGATTAGGTATATCCAATTGATTGTGAGCTTTTTATTTCGATTTTATTGGTTTAGATTTTTCTTGTTGTTTGAATTCTATTGATTTAGACCTATTGCTAAATTAACTAGGTCAGGTGGCAATTTATATATTATTTAAAATAAATTAATTGAATTTAATAAACCCAAAATATTATTTTATATTTAAAAACGTGCATTTGTTATGTAGATCATTTTAGATATGTCAATTAAATTATTCCATCAACTAAGAGTTACTTCAATTTTTAAGTTATAAAATACATTTAAAAGATTATTAATATTCATTTACTAAAGTATTAAAAACATCACAATCTTTATTTCATAATAATATAAATTAAGCACCCATTCAATTGTAAACATCTTCAAATCATCAAAACTCAATTTATTTATTTTATTTTATTTTATTCTTTTCTTTAATGATTCAGATGCCTCACCAAATGAACGACAGATGTGCTATACTTGGTAGTTGTTTAAACTAACATGTAATCTATCCACAGCCTCGTTGAACCCATGCAAACCAAGAGGCAAGCAAGTCCAATCCAAGCACTGCTCAAGCCAAAAGCTCAAATAGAAACAGAATAATGTACATGTATACTTACTGAAACGATACTTGATAGTGAGTTCAGCATTCTACCATTAATGTTGTCACTAGGTTGCGTTGTTTTTTGACACGCTTTAATTTCTTACTCTACAACTCAAAGCCGGTGAGCATGTGAGGCAGATTATTTCTGTTCCACTGCTGCTCACATTTGTTATTGTCACCAACTTCTAGCTCCCATAAATCTTTGAGTAAATTGGCAGGGCGAGAGTTGGGGTCACTTCGGATCAAGGATAGCTAAATGCTGCGCTTGGAATAACCGTGTGGCCAACATGTTTCGGATCGGTACAAGCGCTAGAATCACCACTGGGAATGCAAGTCCTGCGTAACCACAACAGCTCAGGTTTACTAGACGTAAAACAGCTGACCCAGAGAAGAGGCAATCACCATTGCGCTCAAACACAATGAGAAACTCAATGATGTGCAATTTTAGTCATGGGTGGAAAAATCTACACTCGAAAGACTCGCATGTTACGAGTGGCAAATTGTGCCTTACCCCATTTGCTCTCCTTTAGGTTCCACAGTGCCCAAAGACAAGCTAGCTGAAGCGCAGTGAACTTGTGAACTTCATGTTTGGGGACTTCCTTTGTGAATTCGTGGTCTGGAGTTAGATCCGGGTGGTATAGCCAAAGCTTGACCCTGAAATAAATAAACAACACTTTTAGATCGAAACTAGTTCATATATAGATGCAGGTACATTTACAAAACATCGCACTTAGTGAATTTATTAGATTTATTTGAATTATTTTCCTGCTATATGGATCGACTTCAGCAGCATCAAATGATTTGAGACAAACATGACAGAAGATAGAGGTCCCTGCCTTTCTACAAACTGGTTGCTGCTGATGATGCTCAATGACATGAATACAAACAGACCGCTAGTGACCTGATTTCACAGCCCAGCAAATATGTTAATAAGCGTCTCTGCAAGTTTCATGCCCTTGAATTCTTGGTATAAAAATAGAATTGAAACATGAATACAATGTCAATGTTAGTAAGTGGATGGATTCATCGTATTCAGTAAATCAGCCGCTGTTGAAGATGGCCAGGGATCATACCGGAAGTGGAACACGTCGCAGAAGTGGCCAAAACGCTAGTGATGCTCCCACTCCCGCCTGTCAGCACATGCCCAACCCACCCAGATGGTCATCTGTATGTATATATGTATGTCACCTTTACAAAACCTACAAGAATCAAGTCCTACTCTTTCCTAACAGTGAGTGCTACAAACACTTGGGTCAGCATGACTGATATCAATAGATAGGCACTCATAAACAAGAGAGTTATACCTTAAGAATATATAATTGTATCATCTTTGACAGCCCTCAAATTAATAATTTGCTCAATCGAAATTATGAAGTGCAGGAAAAGGCAAGTGTAGGGGGGTAACAAGAGTATTACAGAGATCATGAGGCCTGTAAGACGATTTTCCAGCACACGAGGCCCACTCTCTTCTTCCTTGGTGGCTTCGTCTCCGCTGTTGCAAAGAATCTAAGCTCAGAGACTCTGTTGATTTTCAATTTATTTTTAACTGAACCATTTTTACTACCTCATAAATAGTTTAAAGCTTCTATGACACACCTCGAAGCACTATCAAAGATACTCTAAGTACCAGACCGATGTGCACATAATCCTTGTTCTGAAAAAACTGAAAACTTACAATTTAAATGAGATTTCACCTCAACTTGATTTGCAGTGATGTGGAAGGCCTACCTAGCACTTGTGCTTTTGGCTGGAACAATTAAGCTTCGGACATGGTTCAAAGACGGCACAGCCGAGGCCACCATCCAAGGCAATCCGAGTAAAGATGCTACTGCCGTAGTCACTGCCAGAGCATACATATGATGTATCAATGTCCTGAGGAATAATCTATCGAATAGAAATATAACAGCCTATGACTTTGATGATGAAGCTTCGGATGATGCAATTAAGAAAAGTGTAATGCTTTGCATCTTGTATACGAGAGCTTAAAACAAAACACATATACTGGAGTCGCTTCCCAATAACATGTCATTCTTATTGCAATTGCAGACTTGATACGTGATGCTTCGATGAGGATTTTACCTCCAACTGCAGCCAAATCAAGATTATATCCTGCGCTCTTTCTAAGTCGAGGAGAGGGAAAATTGTTTACAAGACGGGCTGTCATGGTCTGCAGATTTCCACAGCATATCAATTAGTCGCCCTAGAGGTCAGCAAATCTTGGCAATCAACAAGATAAAAGCATGCATTGCACCATTTTCCAATTAAGTACGGTCAGGGAAACAAGCAGCCTGTGATCCTTCAAGTATCTTAGAAAGCAGGTAATTAATAAGGGGGGAAATGAACCTGATCAAGGAAAATCAATAGACTGACACAAACTGCAGGAATAGCTGATGCAGCAATAGCCCAAGAAGGTATGCTGAAAAGGGGCACAAGCCAGCCCTGACGGCCTGCGGTTGATGCTATCGTTGATGCTGCTGGCATTAACGGTAGAGGTACTGTTGGAAAGAACCGAATTGGCACCATTGACATAAGGAAGATTGCTAATGGAGCCCCAAAATCAGCAAGAACGCCAGAAAATGGCCGCAGCAACAAACGTGACGTTCGCAGCTGTGGACATTTCCAACCCACGAGTAAATTAAAACTTCAATTGTAAAGCCTTGGCATGAACAAATGATGGAAAAATGGCAACACAGGTTACTCATTAAGGACGTAGTCCATTTCAAAACAAACATAAAACGAAATTAGTCAGGGATTCTGTGAGGACATGAGGTTGGCAACCTGAGTTAGGATTTTAGCAGTTGCGTAGGTTCCAGCGGCCAGAAGAAACGACAGAAACGCAGTCTCAATGGGATAAGAGCTGGCGGGGCTATACAGACTTGAAACACCCTGCATGTAAGCTAAGTGTCATGTGTAATGGGAGGAAAAGTAGCAACACCCCTTCGCAGAAACTTGTTGTGAATCGAAAACGTCAGTTAGACATCGTAAGTTATTGAAACAAACCTTATAAGCTTCCATCATGAAGCCAATGGAGATAAACGTTGTGAATGTCTCGTCCACGAATCGTGTCAAGTACTTGACTAACTGGGTTTCACGCATAGGCCCGCAATTCAGTAAGGAATCATCCTCAATGGTAATATTGAAGCCGTAGCAAAAGCTATATTTAACCCTAAAACGATTGCGCAAAGTAAATTACCTCTGAGCTGGCCTCCATAGCTCCTAGACCGAGAAGAAATACACAAGACCAGATACCGACCCAGCCGTAAATAGGAAGAAACGGCAACATGGCTTGCTTAGTTGCCTGCAAGCGCAGACGTCAAACAGCTCAGTACATAACCTGAAGAAATTGAAGAAAAGTGAAAAGCCCAAAAATGAATCAATCCCATCACGACCGACTTACCCTATACAAAGCACCAGTGATCACAACCATGAAGCCGGTAGGGCCAAGCAAAGTAAGAGGTTGCGCCGCGAATGAAGTATAGATGAGTCCTGATACTGCATTGTGTACAGAAAGAAACAAAAAGACAACGACGCGAAGAGAGGGTCAAATACTGAGATCTTTAGTTGCAAAGAGGTTGGAAGCTGAATTCGTAGGATCTCCTGAAAAATTCACCATCTCAATCTGATTGTCAAATTACACAGCACTACTGATGGCATTACAAGGGGAAAAGTGCGCACTTGCACAACTTATTATGGTCTCCAGAAGCCCCATATGGCAAGCTGTTAATCGTGAAATCATCCTGAACATGAATAGAAGAAAAATAAGTCGTCAGATATGTTTTTCCTTCTTCTTAAATGGCAAGACCCAGATTATTCAGCAATAAGATTATTCACTTGCAAAGCCATGGAAAGACTAACAAGCATAAATCTAGCCAGGACATCGCCACTGACCCGCCGAAGGCAAAGCATGGGGCGAGCGAGGCGAAGATCATATACGCAGCCGCACTCAAAGCCTTGGGGTGGAGTCCATCCGTGAAGTCAGTGGCGTATTGCGGGAGCCGACGTTCAATGTCCTTCATAATGCCACTTCCGAAACCTCGTGCAATATTCTCCGACTCGCCAAACGATCCAAATGCGTCGACCCCAGCCGTTGCTGACGAACACCTCACCGATCGCTGTTCTGTGTCAGGAATGTCCCGGTCTGGCTGGTGGAACGAAACCAGCCTTCCTCTCAAGACTCCACCTGAGCTCCATGCGCTATCTAGTGCTCTGCATGTTTTGGGAGTTGCTGCAATCGATTTCTCGAAGCACTGCGCTGTGATTCTGGTAGACTGCTTGCATCTCGATTGTGTTCTTTCGCGATGTAGGCGTGGTACAGTCGTTGAAGTATGGAGATAAAACGGGTCTCGGTTTGTTGCAGCGGAAAATTTTGTAAGTGCTCCTGATCCGCTACTTAACAGTTTCTGGTGTAAGCAGTGCATTATCTGGTAAATTAAAACCAAAGGAAATCACCAGTATATGATAGAAAATGAAAGCGACGACACCTAGCTGGCTGCCATTTTGCCCAGGTACCATTCGCAAGGGACCCATTAGTTTCTGCAGACCCGAGCATGCGCTAGACTAATTTTCTTGAGGTTCTCTCAGCGGAACAATTTTTTGGCAGTTCATTGCAGCTCATCCTTGTGAAAGAAAATGATAATTTCAAGACTTCACAGCTATGATAAGTCGCAACTAAAACTGCCTCGTTTTCCAGGACCGTGAATTCCTCATGTTCTGTTGACGATCGAGGTTCCCAATCGAACAATTTCCAAGGTTTAATAATTCAATCGTGGAGCTAAGAGGCGCAGCAGGCTGACATTCAGCTCACACTTGAAAAAAGGAGCCTGTATTCTTCATAAAAAAAATTCACAACGAGCTCCAACTCTACGCCCACACTAATCAAACCTTGGGCACCACACCGCAACAACTACACGAAAACTCCAACGGACCCCTTCCAAAATACACACTCCCACACAGCGCAAACAAACCTCGCACAGCCACACACAACCCACGACTTACCTCCATGGCACCCGACTCCACACGCAAATACCCGTCGCCAAATTATGGGTCGATCCCGTTCCGCCTTGCAATCTTCCGCGAACCCTCCCCGAACCTCAAAACTCATGCATCTGCATCGCATCCAATCGCCACCGACTCAACCCAACCCAGTTCCTCCCAAATTTCCAAAGACCCAAAACAATACTAAGCTCGAGAACAACCACGTCTCAGTCCCTTTTCGTCGACCGGCTTCCGGAAACCTCAACCCACCAGCAAACCCACAAACTTGCAGTCACCATGCTCGACGATGCTCCCCGCAGAATAACCAATTGATTGGGAGATTAGTACAACGGGAAAATATTTGTTTATAGTGGGAGGGAGAGAGCTACAGGAGCATTCAGCAGGCGAGGCAGTTGTCCTACACAGCATGGACTGAGCCAGATTCTGTTGGCACTGCAGTCCTGGCGCGTCGCGTCGCGTCGCGTCCCACCCTCCATCGCCGTAGGGCTCTCCTTTTTCAATCAGGGCTCTCCTTTTGCAACCAGGGCTCTCCGCCACAGCCCGACACGCTGTGGCCGCGGAGACGCGGCGGCGTTTATGGTGGAGACGCCGCAATCTTCTGATAGCACACACGCCTCCTTGGCCGTATCAGAACTGGGCAGTTCTGGTAGTGGGCCTTATCAGTATTCTCGTGATTCTCCCTTTGCGCCTTCCCCTTTCTTTCTCTTAATGGCTTCAGTTGCATGATGAAGTTGACACCGCCAAACAATTTTCATTTACCTTGTGTAAAATTCGATGGATGTATGTGTAACTTGTTTCAATTTCTGGGGCTTATCCAAAATAAACTACGAACTTTGTTACACTCAAAACGATGCAAGAGATCTTACAATATTTTGTATAGATGTATATTTGTGTGTATGTATAATGGATGAATATTTGTGTATATGATATTTTAGTGTAATATACAGAACTAAGAAAAACCCATCTAATATAACATGTATACCAAGAAGATATGTGTATTCAAAATTATTGATGTCATTCTTACACTTGCAATTTGATTTTAGATTTTATTTTTATAATTTTAAATTTGATATTAATAAATATTTTTTCTAAAATTATCTGAATTATATAACATTTGTAATGAATCATAACGAATGTACTATAAATGGATTTTATTTTTTGAATAAACAAAATTAAGCATTATAAGTGGGTTTTTGGAAGGTGTTACAAATAATTCAAAATTTCATCTGAGAGACATACATTCCTTGCATTTTTTGTTTATTTGCAATTTCAATCAGATACTTCGTATAAAGATTTGAAAATTAAATACTTGATGCAGTATGAAGATGAATACATATATAATAACTATTTTTAACTACCTAATTATATAATAGCCAGTTGATTTTATACATTTATTGTTCCATTATAGTATAAAACAAATTCTACAAAATTTGATTTCTCAAATAAAAATTAATAATAAATAATTTTTTAATTTTTTTTAAAAAAGTAAGCATGATAATGTTGCATGTAGAATACAAATATTTAATTCATTGAAATTTTAACAAAAAACTATTTTTATCACAGAGTGTTTATATTCTTAACTTATCCTTTTTGTCATCTAGTCTCAAATATTAAAAAATAGGGTTGCTATTAAGAACAGAGGTTGGAAAAAAACAATCTACAGACCTCAACAAATTTCATCCATAGAATTTGTGCAAACTCTTCAGCACAACTATCTATCAATTGATTTTAGGTATATAATCACAAATTTACATATAAATAAAGTATTAAATAATAGTATATTTCTGAAAGTGTGTTTTCAGGTTTTATTTTATTTTTCAAACTTTCCATAAATTTTCCAAACATTATTTATTTAGGATCGTTATTCTATTAGAAGAAACTTAAAAAATAATTATCATAAAAAATCTCATTTATTATTTTTTTGAAAATAAAAATATTATTTTAACAATAAAATAGAAATAGATTTCATGGAATCAAAAATTTCAAAGCACCATTAAAAGTACTTCAAATATAAAATAAAATACTAAATTAAAATTATTATAAGAAATTAAATCTACAGTGTTTCTATGATTTATTTTATGGTGCGTTTATAAAAGTAATATCTAAAAATATATTTCCAACAGCCTATTTACTTAATAATGTTAATATAAATATGCATATATATATATATATATATATATATATATATTTTGGGCTTTTTGTATATATATATATATATATATATATATTTAAAAAGCCCAAAAAATAAAGTTTTTTTTTATCATACTATCTTACAAATTCTGTGATATAAATATTAAAATGATTATACTAGAAGTATAAATATAAAACTATGGGCGGAACTTTAAAATTATAAAAATAAAATATTCATAAATATTAATCATAAATTTAGAAACGACTAAACTTCCATTTGCGGATTTAAATTCATGCCCCAAACCAAAACCATGAGATACATATATCAACATTTTGTATCTCTTTTATTTTCACAGTGATAGGTGTGTGTGTTTTATTTATTTAGTCCTTTTATTCCTTTTATGACTGGTTTAATGATTATTTTTTTAGAGTCAGTAAAGTATATTTTTATAATTCGTAGTTGTATTGTTTATGTTGTAATTTATTATTGTATTGTCTCTCACTACATACATATGTATTTTTCCAAATCATTGAGATGCCTCTAATGATGGTATGTATATGTATGTATAAATGTACTTGTACAATTGTAGCATAATTATTGTAGAAATATTTGTATTTTATATTTTATATAAGTATATACTTCTTCTTCTTCTCTCTCTCTCTCTCTCTCTCTCTCTCTATATATATATATATATATATATATGTACACTTTAGGAAGACTTTGTTAATTTGTACAATAATTATGCTACAATTGCATCTTTGTTAATTTGTGAATTAAAATATAAATATTCAACTGTACCAAATTCCTCACAATACAAATCTAATACATTTGTACAAGTACATTTTATATTTGTATTTTATATTTTATATTTGTATTTTATATTTTATATTTGTATTTTATATTTTATATAAGTATATTTGTACTTTATATTTTATATAAGTATTTTATATTTTAATTCACAAATTAACAAAGATGCAATTGTAGCATAATTATTGTACAAATTAACAAAGTCTTCCTAAAGTATATATATATATATATATATAGAGAGAGAGAGAGAGAGAGAGAGAGAGAAGAAGAAGAAGAAGTATATACTTATATAAAATATAAAATACAAAAACATATAATATATGAACTTTAAAAATAATATAGAAGTACAAGATGTATCTAATAAAATTGTGGAGATTTTTTTAAATGAATACAAAGTACTCTAAATATATCCAAATTGTATTAATTGGGCTTTTACATTTAAAACTAATCTCATTGTCTATGATTCATATCTTTGCACAATGTTTTTAATTATTCAAATTTCAAAATTTAGAATTATGTTTTAGTTTGTTTAATTCTTTTATAAAATATAAAATATCTTATTTCCCAAGCTATTGTAGCATAATTATTGTAGAAATATAAAAAAGACAAAGAGTTGTTTTTCACAAGTTCAATATATATATATATATATATATATATATAATAAAGCAACCCAAATTTTGACTAAATCAACCCACATGTTTAAACCATCATTGTACCCTTTCAATCCCATTCCTAGCTGTTCTCTTATTCCCAATTGTTGCCCCCCGTTCCTAATGTTCTCAACCTCTCGCCCCTATCCTTAGCAATGGTTGGGAATAGAGAACGGCTCAAAATAGTATGAGCACAAGAGACCTTCATCCAAACAGATACACAATCCAAACCAACGAATGTCGACGATATAATTCGTCAACATAGTCGACTTCGTTCATCCACACATGAGACCATTCATCAATACATTCATCCATCAATCGGCAAACTAGAGCGGCAATGGGCGATCAATGGAGGAGGATGGGGCATTTCGCAGACTCAGTGAGGCACAGAAGAAGGGGGGAGGAGAGACGAGGGGCAATTTTGGTAGGGTTTTGAAGAATTGAAGAGCACGATGGCGATTCCTGTCAACGGATCCGCTGCTGGGTCTTCGTCGCCTGGTCTCGGAGCGATCCGCACCGCCATCCGCTCTCTCCAATTTTCTCAGCTTGCGGATCTTCTGGACAATTTGGAGCTTGAGGCAATTCTTGCTGAGTTTTTTTTTTTTTTCTTTTTTCTTTTTTCTTTTTCCTTTTCCTTTTTAGGGTTTATGTCTTTGTGATGGATTAGTATGGTTTTGTTTTGTTTTGCTTTTTTTTTTTTTTCTTTGGTTTTTTTGGATGATTGCTGCAGCTCCGATCACACTCTTCGAGGATGATCAATAGCTGACGAGACGTCTCTGGATTGTGTTTGGAACAGGGAGGTTTTAGAGGGAAGAGTGGTCGTCGATAAATTTTGATATTGTCGGCCTGTGTTTTGTAGATTGCAGCTTCCGGAGCATCGAAACCCGAAGACTGGCCTTATGCTGTGCACGTTCTTTCCCATGTTGTGAATCATGACTTGTAAGGAGCCTGATGTTTAATGTTGATATATCGATTTGTGCTTTACCTAGTGATTAAAGCGTTAAAAAGCTCGGGAGTTGTGACCTAAATTGATGGTTCAGCATTGCTAATGAACGTCGAAATTATTCGTATGATTCTGCATAGCGGACCAGTTCCAGGAATGTACATCATGTGCAACACCAGTATTGGAGTTTTATTTTTTTTTGTTTTTTTTTGCTGCTGCTGTCTCTAATTGCGCAGCGTTGATATGTCTTAGAAATAGTGCGAGATTTGTCTGGAAACGAACTGCTCAGACCATCAAAGAAAGTAGCCCAGAATTGGTAGCAGCGTGGAAAATTGTACAGAACATGTGGACTCATGATCACGCTGGCGTGTACAAAGCCCTAAAAGGTTTTGATTGGAGCGAACAAGTGCAACCGGTTGCTACTGCAATTAGCAGTACGTATCCTATTGACAGTGGGAGAATGAAATTAAATGCATTTTCCTCGTTTTTAATGCCTGTAATTTGATGAAGGAGAAGGTTTGAATGTCTCTGAAAGCTGCAGTAGAATGAAATAGCGGCAGCTGGTTTGCTGCAAACAACAAGGTCGGTGGAAACTGAGCATGCTCTGAACCCTTTATATCCTCCTGTGACAGATGACTACTCCTCCTGTATGCTGAGATTACTTTCCACCGCCTACTCCACTGTGAGCGTTGCTGATGCGTCTGGCTTCTTAGGATTGTCGGAGAACGAAACAGTCACTTGTGAGCCTTCTATTCGAATAGTTCTTGAAATTCGTTTTTAGTAACTTTGTTTAGGAAGGTAGTATATATCATATTCGCCTTGTTGTAGAAGTGGTCTTTTACTAAACATTAGTTGTGCAGACAGTCAAATTTCCTCTAGCGAGGATTTAGCCTTCCACAAGTTCTGTTGCACCTAAGTGACCTTTCTTTCTGATGACATTCATGGTTTGACTTACATAATTTTTTGTGGGTTTGCAGTCTTAACGCAACAGCATGGATGGGTTTTGGATCCAGCTTCTCAAATGTTGACAGTGAGGCCCATGTCCTCTGTGGTCAACAAGAAGGCAGACTCAAGCCAGTTACAAGATTTGACTGAATATGTCTTTCACCTGGAACATTGATAGGCACGTTTTATTCCTAATTTTGCGTCATGGTAGGAAATTGGTCTTATTGCTCGTCAGACAAGGAAGGAGCGGAAAGCAATTGCAAAAAGTGGATATATGGAACTCCGCAACATGTTCGAGTTACATCATCTCTACACTCTATCCACAATTCCGAACTGTATGCAATCTTATTCCGTATATTTTGGGGTTTTATGCCTGACCGTGACGTTATGTCAGGCTGGTTGATGAAAGTGGCTGTGAGGTATTCTGTTCTAGAATAACAGGATAGGAGCATTCACTGGAGAGAGCCAGAGTTCAAAACAGTTCCCGAAAATGGTGATCTCTCACATGGCGGATGTTTGCATCTAGGTGGTCTATATCGCAGTTTCTTTTATGTAAAAACACACTCACCCCATAATGAGCCAATCAGTAGCAGGAACTCCTTCACTCTGCTTGATTTCTTTAGAAATTCATGGAGTGCAGGACCGCCTTTTGGAAGATAAAGCAAATACACCCAGAGCTGTTGACATCACTCTTCAACGTCAACTGTCCATACAAAGCATATTCAGGTACGACGTACCCAAGTACACAATCTCTAGAGGCTTCTTGCAAAGCGTCCAAGTTGGAGTTTTAGCCTCCAAGTGATAGACCCACAGTACCTCAACTCAGATGGATCGTGAACCCGAAACAGGTCACAATGGCACTAGTTACCACAACACCTCACCCGAAAGAAAAACAAATCGCCCCGTTGTAAACAGTAAAATCGTTCAACTTTCAGATTTCTCATTTAGTTCTCCACAACTTACAACTGAGGGTCAAAAACGGGAGGATCAAAGCGAAAGAGACCAGACACCGGCACGACATTAGAAAATGACTTGCTTCAAATATTTCGATACCGACGAGAAAGACCGGAGGAACCTTTCTGAATCGTAAGGACAGTATCCGCAGACTGACAATTGTCCAGCCTCGACAAGCTAAAGCTTACCATTCAACCGAAACAGACCTAAGTAGATAACGAGTCGGTACTGCACCCATCTGCTGGTCTGCTTAGAAAGTTAACCAAGAGAAACCCTGCAGCTCTCTTCGCAGAAGTGAAATTGACATCTAAAACACGTTTCATGATTTATAATCGACAAGAGTCTCGTGTGAACTATGAGCTGAAGAATCGACTTGCTGCCACCTAAAAGAAAGTGATGTCACGCGCCCAACCACAACATGACAAAAAAAAGTATAAGAAATATCTTAACAAGATTGAAAGCAAATCTAATTTAGTTTATTTTTATAATGATGAACCATGAAAAATATTCATCTATACAGCAAACTTTCCAATTGACGTAATAGTTGGTCTACATGTAAGAGCATCATCTTGGTACACGAGATAACAATCTCGCACTCAGAAGTGAACTTTTTCCGAATATAATGTACACGACTTTCTTTTTCAGGAGACGTCTAGCAATGAAATAGCACTACTGGCCTTCTAATGACACCTACACCTTGAACTCAATACGATGACCAGTCAATACTAGGAGCAATAGGGGAGCTCCTAAGGTACGGAACAACAAACTTTTTAAGCTGGACGTCGTTTATACTTAAGTGGTCACCAGGAAAAGCAATGTATGTCACTCGGCCCGCTTCGTCCAAGGTTCTAAGTCCAATCCAGTCCTCCTTGTATAGATCCGTCTGCATCCCAAGGAAAAAAAATTGTGATTTCAATTAGCACTTAAAACATTATCATAAACTCGTGCTTCAGTCACTAGATTCAAGTAGTGCTACCGTTACGCCCAGGAAAACCATGGGAGCTTGGAAGACCTACTGAAGAATGGATGTTTGCAAAGAATTGCTAAAAGTTATGTTGGAAAGAGACAGATAACATCATCGGTTCAAAGGTTCACTGTCTGAGAAATTCAGTCATGGAAACGTCCAAGGCTAATTTTTTTGTCACCAAATTTTTGAGATTGAAATACACTTACCCTTTCAGGAGGTAGTACAGTAGTGAAATCATTCTCACCATAGTAACCAAACCAAGCTGTTTGAGGAGGAACTAAGATAGCATCCTCCTGGAACTGCAAAAACGAGCCATCGATCGACGTAAAAATCAGAACATACAACTCCTGAGCTTCACAATTCATGGCGCTTGCATGATAAGAAATTGAAATTTTCAGACGTACATAACATGGCTATTTCAGTCGAGAGAACATTCAACACTCCAGGGAACATCCAACCCAAGACTGCAGGCTTTCATCGATGCTATTGAGTGATAAAAAACAGATGACCAATTTTGCACCTGTGGTCATACCATCGAACACATATGAACTGATATATTGTCCATTATATGGAAACAAAACAAAAGACTAAACCATGCACTTACAAGTGAGGAAGAGACTTACCATAATCAACACCAGGTGATTAATACTTTCGAATCTCTTTTTGTAGGTTTCGTTCCGAGTAGAAGCTATCTCATTGTTTAGTTTCGGTAAGAACATTGAACCCTTATAATAGGCAGCCAAATCCTATACAACCCGCGGCCAAGTACTCAGCCCGCAACGTGTCAGAATCTACGTGATCTATCCATCAGGGAGCAGAGAGTGTAAACCAAGCAACTGTTTCTTTCTCATTCAGCTTGTGATGACTTCAATGTTCTGACACTTGGAAGACCGACAGGGCATGAAATTTGAGATGGAACTGATACTCACGTTAGGAATTTTCACGTAGCCACTCGGAGCAAGGTGGTTCTGTAATCACAACATGAATCCAAATATGTTACTAAAACTCAAGCCATATCAGCCCCGATCTAACTTTCGATACCATTCATTGGGCTTTGGAAACTGAAATGCACATGAAATGGAACAGCGTGGTCGAATCGGTTGGTAGACGAATTCGTACCTGTACAAATGATGAATATACACCAAGTCTAATTAGTGCGTCCGCCAATTTACAAAGGGACATGATCTGTGCATTTCCCCACCCCCAGCATATAGAAGAACTTCTTGTTAGACTGGTGAATCAAGAATACTGCTCAAAGACTGACCTGAAGCAGGCACGTGCAAGCAAAAGATTAGAGGTGACTGACAGGTAACCACAACTAAACTACAGGGTCTTCATAAGTTACCGAACACCCTGGTATTGATGCAGTTCCTGCATGAGGTCCTCCCAAGGATACGAAGTTGTGGACCTGTTCAAATTGAGAACATTAAGAGAATCTTTCAAAGATTCCAAATAACCATATGGAACTTATTCAGAAACCTATCTGATAGCACTAATACTAATCTGTCTTAATCCCACAACAGTTCCTCCATTTACACTGATGCAAGAGCATGCAAAAATAATAGCGTAAAAAAAATTTAGATATAAGATCGCCCCTTGTAGATGAAATTTGTCGCTAAGGTCCTCTTGAGATGTCTTGAGGAATAGAAAAGAGCAAAAGGATGTAAATGAAAGAAGCGTAAGGTAAAAGGAAGAGCATAACATGAGATATTACAGTGAATGTTCAAAACTTACAGGTGGTCCACCGTCACAAAATTCAATCACAGCACGAGCCACGACATTTCCCTGCACAAACATCATGAGTAGTTACAAATAGAGTCCGAACAAATCCTTTCCGCACAAAGTCAAGCTTCTGAGCTGAGCCACATTAGATGCTTGCGTTGTATTCTCGCCTGTGATAGACCGACAACGTTGTAGCCGCCTCTCAGTTCTGGAATCTTTTTCACCTGGCAAAAAAGGAATAATATAAAATAGAATAAAATATTGCGAAATTTAACAAGTTCAGAATGAAACATATGCAGGTCTAATGACTTATCCTATCTTTGGACCAAATCCTGAAGTGCACACATTTAAGCACTGGCCGCAAGAAAGCTGATCTAAAGATGTATATAAGTTGAAAAACAAAGTCCCATGCATGCAACAAAGTTTAACAGATTACAGCGTAGGAAATCAGGCAATACCTGCTCGCACACAAGGTCAGCCTGACCCCCCAACCCCAACAATATTGATCAGTATTAGTATTTCACTTGAAACCGTAGGTTCAACATTGAGCTTTGATCATCACACAAATAAAGAAAATCTTCACATAACCATGGTTACGAACTATTCACCTGCTTGTCAAGGCGCATAAAGAACGAGTCACTTGCTCCATTGCCTATCTCTCTATGGGACAAGCGTAGTAGAAGAGAGTGAAAAGACATTCACGTGTTAGTCCGCACATTTTAATCGCATCCTGGGCACAAACAAAAGGATGAGAAGAAACTGACGCTCCTGTTGACAGACTAAAATACCTCGTAAGTTGCCTAGAAGGTGCGTATGAAACTACACCGAATTCAGAGAACGCTACTTATGTGAGATGCCCCAGATTTAATTAGAAGGTGTTGATTGAGCATCGTACGAACTTCCCATGCAAATTCGCCTACATAATTGAAAGCATAGAGATAGAGTACAATCCAAAGCAGCTGGGTTACCGATTGATCTATGAACAAAGTCTAAGACGTTGTCGTTGTCCAAGTCAAAACAGTATGTCTGCATCTAGAAACCAATACCAAGCATTGTGCTGTTTAGGATATCGATACACCCAAAACATGTCTTACATGCAAAATCCAAAAGCTCCAGACTCGTTGATGAGAAAATTAGTAAATTCGTACAGCCCTTGGTTCCTACATTCATCTCCAATGCCTGGTTCAAAACCACCTCTTCAGCTCACAATAAGAAATAGTATTCAAGCATGCATTAGTTTATAGAATTCTGGAGTAAAAGACATTCAATTCAAGCCAGCCAACAGGCAAGATAAATTGCAAAATTTAACAGGAAAATGAACATAATACGAAGGGCATTACTTTTGCGTCTTTCCAGGCAAAACCAGCAGTGACATCATCGCGTAATTGCTTCGAAGGGCATCAAAGAAAAATGGAAACCAATCGCTAACCGTGAAGTGATAAAAGAATATTTTCTCATCTTTTGCTAAATGATATTTTCATTCCCGTCTGAGTGGGTTGCTACAAGTATATTGAATTTATGGACTGTTCTCGCCATGACCACAACAATTGGACAATTATGACTCAGTTGGACCGTGTAGAGTGAGATAGCAGCCTGCAATTAACGATTCCAATTGCTGCAAGACAGGAAATGCCAGAATTCCACATTCACGCGAGACTGAACAACTCCGTTCCACCATACAGGGCATTGAAAAAAAAATATAAATAAAAACACGCATATTACGACAGCTGAACAGGTCTAAAACCGCTCTGTCAAAGACTTGAAAAACTATTCAACATCAAAACCAGCAGCGAGATGACGCGAAAAAATACCGTGAAGCACGATAAACGGGAGCGGCTTCTCCTCGACCGCAACAACGAACGCGGGAAAAACAGATATAGCGAGCAAAAAAACTAGCACGGCATTCCTCCCCTTGCTACCCGTTCCCTGCTCCCCCATCGCCTCCGACTCCGATGCGACACCAGGCATTGGAGACATCATTAGAGAGATGCCTGGTGATGCACCAGGCAGTGGCACCAATACACGCTGCGTTCAACAAACTTCGCCCTCGATAGTGGCCACTTATCGCGCACTCCCCGCTTCTCCACCAAAAACGGTACGTATTTGTACACGAAAACGACGACGACGAAAACAGAAACGAGCTCTGAGGAGTTCACAAGGGAAGAACCAATTCCTTGGTATAACTAAAGAAAGGGATTCTTCTTCTGCGATGGATTGATGGTGAGCTGTGATCAGAAATCGAAGGCTAGGTCACGCAATTTATCGACGCAGCAGCAGCAGCAGCAGAGTCCCTCGAAGGAAAAGCGCTAGAGCGCTGGATTTCCACTTCGAACACGACGTTCCCCTCCCTCCGCACCTCGGGAACACGTCCCCGGGTATTGTTCCCCTCCACCCTCGGGAGCTCGTTACGCTCTTCCAGGAACACGTCCCCTGGTGCTGTTCCCCTCGGTTGCAGGTGTGCATTCTCCAGACTTTGCTCTCTTTTTGTGTTTATTTCTTTGAGTATTAGTTATAATATTTGATTAAGTGTAACATTTTATTATGAAAAAAAATTTAATTTTAATCATAAAAAATTCATAACTAATTTATTATTATTAATTGGATTCATTAGAGTCGATAGAAAGTAACATGCATTAGGTTGTTTGGAATTAGGAAACAGAAAGTTATTATGACTCAATGGAAAACAATAATAAGAATGATAATATTTACAGAAAATTATATATTTTTATTTCAATAATATGATTATGAAACTAATAACTATGATTTTTTTTTGAGAAATGAAAATATTTGAATTTCGTTCACGTTTAGTTTTTTAAGGTGAAAATGTAAGAATTGGAACCAACCATGTCAACATTTTAGCAAGGAGAAAATGTAAAGCTCCAAATAAAGATACATAAATACATGAATTTCTTTTTTGGTATATAAGAAAATGTGCTAATCCAATGTATATATATATATATATATATTATAAGAGTTGAGTAGATGCAATTAAAGAAGTTTTCCATGTTAATTCATTTAATATTTTTACTTGCAAAGCTAAAATCTCATGGATTGGCTGTTACAAATTTGTTGTTTAAGTATCTAACGCCTTGCTTTTTAAGCTTTCCAAATTTTGTTGCTAAAGCTAGTAATAACTTGCCCTTCAAGCTTAAAGAAAAATACAAAATTTAAGAAAATATATATTGCTTGTGGAAGTTTTATCTAAAAGGTTGTAACTCAAGGTTCTAAATAAGTAATGATCTGTGTTCTAAATGAATACCTAGAAGGCTCTCAACAACCACGAAAAGAATAAATGATGATATAGAGGGTTTATTATCTATATTGTAAAAGATAGTTTTCTAAAGTTGATAACAAAAAAAAAAAAAAAAAAAAAAAAAAAAAAAAATGTATACAAAAAAAGTTTACATAATAATATTTTTTACTAACTGGAATAAACATAGTGTTGATTTCAAACTAGAGTGAAACATCTCAAACGTATTCATGTACATTTTGATGCTTTAAAGTATGATTGGTATAATATGTTCAAGTAAAGTCGGAATTACTTAACATGACCTGCACAACTTCCAAAAAAAAAAAAAAAAAAAGCGTTGAAATTCTGAATTTTTTTAAAAACAAAATTTGTTGATTTCTCTTTTTAAGGCTCGCAAAAAAGAGCTTTTTATGTGATAATAAAATATCATACATACATGCATACACTTTTGTGTTTTCAAAAATTACATTTATATTTTATGATGACTTTGTTTACAAGAAAATTCAAATTGTATGGGGTTTAAGTGGAACAACTTAAACCTCTATTTTAAAAAAAAATTATATCAATAAATAGTTTTTCAAAGAACTACTCGAACAGATTCTGTTGGAAACTGTGCAAATTTAGTATTAGAAAATTTATTTCTTATATATTTGTTAACTATTGGAATTTCTCTTATTAGTGTCTGAAACCACCACTATATTTATTTATCTATTTAGTTATTTTTTATATCATTGCAAATAAGAAAATATATATAAACATAACCAAGTACAATTCTTAACAGTATCTTTATCCGGTTCACTTATGATGTCAGAAACATTGTTTTAAAACGTTTGGCACCAATACTTCCATGATATACATAAAACTGTACACAAAGAGATAGATAAACTTACATAATTTACTTCTGTAAACAATCTTAAAACTGTGTATGAGTTGCATCTTGAGACACTTGTAAATTATCACTGTATACTATATTTAATTATATTATTTCAAGGCTTGTCAAAGTAATTATATATATATATATATATATTAATGATGCCAATGTTTATATTTTTCCGAATGTAGAAATTCAAGTGGAACAACTTAAAATTCAAATTATGTCCTCTCAAACATGTGTTTTTTTAAAAAAAAAAATAAACTAAACATTGATTTTAGTATAAAAATAAAAAATATATATTCTTTTATTAACTAACTTTGCAAACCAGTTCATACACTAATTTAATTATTTTTCATTCATTCATGTCGTTCAATTCTATTTTATCATTGACTTGGACCAAATTAAATAGTGACCCTTTCAAATATCACAAATTTTTAGTGGAAAATATTCTTCCAAAAAACTTCCCAACAAATGAGTTGAGACCAGTGAGCATATTCCTAAACAAATATGTTAATTATGCCGACCTGTTGCAAAGTAATTCATCAGTCAACCTGATTTATTCCACATAGTTCCAGTTCTTCAAATTATTGTGAAAGAATTGTTGCCAACAAACATATAACAACCATTATTACTATTAGTATTACTATTACCTTTATTATTATTATTATTATTATTATTGTTTTCATCAGTACAAAAAAAATTATGCATACCATCAACAGCTGAATTTCAATTTAAAGCATAAAAAATATTAAATTCAAAGTACATGTACAGAAGGGGGTCTAATTAATTTGCTGAGTTGGGTATGGCTCATCAGTCCAAGGGGAAAAGGATGAAGAGGATGAATGTGGTGAAAGTGAACACATCCGTCCATTCCAAGTTTATTTCATACATTCATCCATCAACGAAGCCTGCTCCCGCATCTGTAGGGACACGGCAGCTCATCGTTCGTTGTCCGTCATACGAAAGCCTTGAGCTCAACCGAAGCCCAGTTGATCAGCGTCTTCTCAGGCTTGCTTTTCGGGTCCCTTCAATTCTTGCACTCCTCACGAAAGGCTCTTTATTAACACGTGAGAGCATGGAGGGAGTGGGAAGGAAACGCTCAATCCTGCCACATTTGGATGAGAAACAAACCGCATTGCACAGGCATCTCCGCATGCTCGCCTGCTGCTTGTGGGTGAAAACGAATCCCTAGAACCAGGCACCGAAGATGGAAGGAAGGGCACGACAAGACAGCAGGACAGGTTGTAACGGTATTTAGGTGAAGCTCAGTTATAGGGCCCACCTTGCCAAAATGCAATTTTGAGGAGTGGGATAAGAGAGAACGATTGAGTATCGTGTTGTACTGGAAGATTCCTTATTAATAGGGGGAATCGATTCAAGGATATCTGCAGATGGGACATGCATGCTTGAACATCACCAATAGTTGAGTCTCTACTATTTTGTTATCAATACAAAGGATCCTGAAGTGCCACCCTCACAGTTTATTTAAGAACCCTCGGTATCAGAGGCAACAATCGCAAAACTTCTTCCAATTTTGTTAGGACAAAAATTTGGATCTCCTTAGAGAAGGGCAGGGGGGGGGGGGTGAGTGGGGATGTGGAGCACCGTCCACTGGGAACCAGTATCACTAAAAGTCGCTATCGCAGAAATTCATTCAACTAAAGGGATTTTGAAGTATGTTGGTGTGGCAGTCCCAACCGAGCAGGAGCTCGAAAAGAAGTGTCGCACTAGAACCCAATACTAAAATGTGAACCACCCACCCTAAATAATGGCGTGTCTACTTGGATCTAGACAGTGGCAGCTTGCTTGTTGGCAAACTGAACACCCTTCTCAATGCTGCCCTTCAACTCTGTCTTCAAAGCCTCAACGGCCTTCTTCTCGTACTCGGTCAACCCGTTCAAATCCTCACTGATAATTTCCTCGACACCCTTCTTTCCGAGCTTCAGCGTGGTGGCGAAGAAAGGCAGGTCCGTGACCTGAGAAAAAAAAAGAATCACACGAAACTGCTCGGTAAATTGTTGTCCTCGCTACAAGCATAAGTGAATCAATAATTCTCCAACTCTGATATAACATTAATATAGAACATTGATTGCAGAAAATCCACGGAAAGATTTTAACTCTTGTGCTACATGGAGAGTCAGAAGTGTGCAAACCTCGGATTGGACGTAAGCGCACTCATAAACATCAGAGTCGCCATCCATTGCTCGCATGCACGATTCAGCAAATCTGGCAGCAGCATACGCCTGTATGCACAGAAGAAACACAAAAAATATACGGAGATGTAATAATTTTACTCGTTAACTCATAAGCTCAGAAAATGCAGAAACCTGCGCAATACAACTATAACATTAAATTGAGACCACGACTCTTACCATTGAAAGAGTAGCAGATCCAGCTCCGGCCTTAGCGTCCACAACCTCAGTACCGGCATTCTGGATACGCACGGTCAGCTCCTCCACTTCCGCAGGTGTAAACTCAACGGTGGGCTTTGTCTTTGAAAGCAAGGGAAGTATAGTGATACCAGCGTGACCACCGATCACTGGAACATTCACGTCAATCAGGCGCAAGTTCTTCTTCTGGGCCACAAATGTGTTGGCCCGCACCACATCCAATGTGGTCACGCCGAAGACCTTCTTGGGGTCGTAGACACCTTTGGCCTTGAGAACCTCGGCAGCAATTGGAACCGTGGAGTTCACGGGGTTGCTGATGATGTTGATCAGAGCCTATTGCAGCGACACAGAGTAATTAGACTAGTAAATTCTTGGCACGATGAGATCGCACAGTACATACATTTTTGTGGCAAAGACTCATCAAACAGGAATAATGATACTAGCACATAGAAATCAAGATCGGTAAAAGTGGTAGCCGAAGTCTCACGTTGGGGCAATTTTCCGCAACTGCTTCAACGAGACTCCTGACGATGCCGGCGTTGATGTTGAACAAATCATCTCTGGTCATGCCGGGTTTGCGGGGTACTCCTGCGGGAATGATAACGAGGTTCACGTCCTTCAGTGCTGCTGCGAGTTCTGCTGGACCAGTGTAGGCAGAGACCTGAAAGAGTAAACAGACTCGCCGTCAACTTCCTCAATATTTGGAGGATCAAAGAACCATCCCAATAGAATAAGTCACATTTTTTCACAGGTTACATCACAATCCGCAGCCTTCCGATCTTCGATTGGATTCAAGGGTTAAATCCAGTTGAGAAATAGTTACCTGCGCAGGAGTGTTGCAATGACTAAGATCCGCAGCAACTCCCTTAACATTTGCAATATCGTACAGGCGAAGGTCGGACACAAGAGGGGACATCTTGATCAAGAGGGAGAGAGGTTGACCAATCCCTCCAGCGGCTCCAAGGACAGCAACCTTGAATGTAGAGGATCCGGACTTGGGAGCAGCAGCCCCAGACGCATCGGCACGCACCTGCACAGGCATGCCTCGCACGTCCTGCCTCCAGGCCACATCACCCTGCACGACGATGAACCCACCTCGCAGCGATGAGTTCAGACTTGACAATCTAGACGCTGCTGCCGGTCTCAACGAAGAGAAAGAGACGCTCCTGCAAGAGGCAGACGATGCACACGAGGCTGCGATGGAGTTGAGTCGCACTCCATTGGCGGCAGTAGCGGCGTTGAAGGCAGTAGCCGTGGATGCCATGGCTTCCGAACTCGCTGAAGCCCTACCCCAGGAACGCAGCCAACACTGTAATGTAGGCAAAAGATTGCGATTCCGCTCGTCTTCTCTGTACTGAAAACAACGACGATAGGTGAAGAAGGCAAATAGAAGCTGCACTTGCAAGAGCCAAAGTGGTTTCCGGTGGTCTTTCCACGGGGTTAGGGTTGGTGACAAGATCGAGGGACACAGCTCCACCACTAACGCAAGGGCCAGGCCTTCTAAGTTTGCACTAATCTATAATTAAAGAATCAAAACTACGACGCATCAAAGTACACAGCAACTTTTCAGAAGCCTTTTCCGCTTCACATCTGGTAAATGCTCATTTGTCACATAACTTGCAAGCCGCGTGCCAAAACCCCTGGTCAGTGTTCTCAATCACCACGTGTTTAGATTCCTTTGGAACAGTGATGCCGGCGGCTCCACATTGCGGGCTCGGTTTCGCTACTAAGAAATCACTTAGTCCCAACCAAGTAATTTGTCAAGATTTGCTTGATTGCATTCTTTCTCGTGTGAGGAGGTCAACCACGGTTCCCACAACCGCATAGTTAATTCTTGATGTTGGTGACAGTTTTATTTGCCCACTTTACAATCTGAGGAGTACTGTTTGATTCTGAATTGAAAAAAAAGCATAGAATGCAAGGAATGCATTTGCAGGCATAGAACAGGCGGTAGAGAGTTTCAGCAAGCGCGGAGGGTAGTCAATATTCCTAGCGCATGATTCGTCTTGTGGGTCAGTGGGAAAAATAGCCACAGTCGTCTCGCCTAATTCACCTCATCCGGAAGTTTACTGATCTGTTCCGGCAAATTCTCTTGGGAAAGCAGTGAGTGGCGAGTTGGGTATCAAAGGGATTGACACGAGCGAGCAGGAGATGGAGGGCCGTTGATTTGTTTACACGCCATAGCAACTTCCTGAGGTGATGTACAATTGTGAACTTTTCTAATTGAAGACTGTGGCGTCTTTTACTTTGTCTGCGTGCAATTGGAGCTGTATGATGAAGGAGCTTGAACTAAGATTTATATTGATGAGTTCAAAACTGCTTGGATCAGGGTTAGGTTTTGTCCAAGGAGGCTCAGATGAATGGCACAGTAAGATAGTCACCAGTCACTCATAATAGGAATTAATTGTTGGTCGGTGCAGTTAGCCTTCCCTTCCCTTGAAGTGGCTTCACAGGCGTAAACCAATAGAGCACACTCATTTCTCGCAATGTCCTTGTCGGAGTTAATTCACATTTAACATTGCTGGAAGCTGACATCATTAAGTAGGTGTCTGGCTTAATCGAAAATCCAACTCAAAATCCGCGTCGTATCACGAAGTAGTGTGTTCCATTCCCACTCGCTTGTGATTTCTGAAACTCCTCGTGTTGCAGGATCCAGTGAATTCATGCGATCAACCTAGCTACTGGTTATTACTTGACCGATTTGTATGGGATTAAGTTAATGGGGAGGAGGATACAACACCGACAGCGAGAATCCCGCCGTTGGGTTTTTGTTTTAAATTAAAGCGGCAGAACAGGTCTACACGAGACGTGAAGGTAGCAATAAAAGGACCATCTTGGTAAAAGCAAGAAATGTGTCTGTACGTAACAAATTGGTCGGGTTGAATTTTGAGACTTGTTCCATTTTTAACTTATCGCAATTAAGACGACATTCAACCGTAGTTTATAGAAACAATGAGCATTAAGTAAGGCAGGACGGTGTCTGTTTGACGAAGGTTTCGGTGCAGTTTTTATTTTTTTATCAAATTCATGTAGTAATTTAAACCCTGTGTAGAATCCCATGCATTTCAATTGAGAACCCTGATGTTGGTCTTTACTGCTAAGTCCGTCTCTCATGCGTTCTCGCAGGATTGGAAAGTGATTCCTGCAGGATGCCAGAGGAGCTTGACGCCAAGGTGTGGAGTGACTTGCCAGCAGAAATTCTTGAGCACGTGTTGAGACGGCTTCCATTTTCTACATTATGCAAATTTAGAACTGTCTGTAAACACTGGAACAAGCTGCCGACAGTGTGCGCCGAGGAGCCATTCCTTCTCGGCATCCCCTGCAATTGGTCGTGGTCTGATCGTGTGACGTGCCTCCGCTACAGCCCGATTGCCAACAAATGGGATATCATCGACCTTTCTTTCCTCCCCGCGCTCATGTCACCTCCTCACGTGCTGAGGAGCTATACGCCTCATATTGAGCGATTTTGCTCAGATGGCGGCCTGTTGTGCTTGTGGGGCAAATTAGTCGCACGTGAGATGTTATTATATCCCTTTGATGATGGTGATAGTTATGAAATGCTTGTGTGCAATCCCTTGACAAAGAATTTCAGAGCTTTACCCCCATTGAACTGCTTATATCAGAGTAGTATAGACCTTGTAATGCAGGCGGATAGTTCTGGCAAATACAAAATCTTTGCAGTAGCCCTTGTGTACACTGGGGAGCGTGGCATCAGACTGCGGCATTACATGTACGAGTCAGTGTCCAATTCTTGGGAGCTGCTTCTTGACTTGAAACGAGACTGCAGTGACGTTTCATTACTACGCTACTGCAGCATCATCTTCAAAGACGTTTACTACTGTGTTTCGGGAGGGGATCGGCAGCAATATGAACTCCATGCGTATGACATTAAACAAGAGGATTGGGTCACTGTTGGCGTGAAGATGAAGCTTGATCCTAAAACCTCTCAAGTTTTCTTCGTTACCCGAGGCCCCGACTTGCTTCTGATGGCTTGCATTCTTGAGGGGAAGTGGCGCATCAGCATCACCAAAGTTGACTTGGATATCACCGTCGAGACAATAGACCCACACTGTCAAATCTCGCTTCCACCAACCTTTACTTGGAAGGGAGGGGTTGGATTTGAATATCTAGACTCCATCATCTTGGCTTCGAAGTTGAAGGACGGATTCATGGGAGTCGATCTTCTCTCTCTGTCTGCAGATCTTCAAGAGGTGAGGTCCATCACACCGCTGTATGTTGTACCCACATCAGAAAGGTACAGATGCATGATCGTGGCGAAGGCTAGCTTCGACATGCGAGCCACCGTCCACCTAGCTCCAAACGAAGACTTAGATCTATGGTGATGGACACGCATCAGCTTCTATAGCCAGTGTGTGGCGAAGGTGGGCTCAGCACACTCTTCATGTGCTTTTCATTGTCATTGAATTTGAACTTCTATTTTCTAGTTTTGTGGATGCACTACGTTGGATTCAATCCGCAAACATCTACCCCTCTCTCCTTGAATTCGTTAATTATATGTCTCTGATGAATTCAGGAAACAGAGCGGTGCTTCCAATTTATCTTTTATTCTTTATTTTTTTCGTTTTTTCCTTGAGGTGGTTGGAACTGTTCATGCTTGGGTGTTTAATACTATCTGAAAGATTCTATCATTTTTTGACATGGACGAAGATGCTCTAGCGGCTCAACTGGGAATGGTGAAGAAGTAGAATGATATCTATAGATTCTGGCAGCATCGAGTTATGTGATTATATGAATAAAAAATAATTGAAGCCTTGAAAAATCACACCGGTATGCAAGTATTTTGTTGAAATTGATGATTTGTACAATTTTTTACGTGGTTTTAAGAGCGATATGCACTTGAGATAGCTCAAAATATTCCTAGGCAGTTCAACGTACCTTATAACGATTATTTCATCGACATTTACTTTTTTCGAAAACTGTTAACTTCAGTCTTGGTTTGAAAGAAACTCTATAACTTTTTATCAGAATTTTAAAACATTC
Source organism: Physcomitrium patens (assembly GCF_059467195.1). Taxonomy (NCBI): domain Eukaryota; kingdom Viridiplantae; phylum Streptophyta; class Bryopsida; order Funariales; family Funariaceae; genus Physcomitrium; species Physcomitrium patens. The sequence continues at coordinate 5,885,752 of NC_143423.1, forward strand.
TTAAAAGTTACATGGAGACCATGTGCGATCTTGTCAACGCAGTTGTTGCATCAAACTAATCAAGTCACTCCCAACACATTTCGAATCCTTGCTTTGACCGTGTGTAACTTTACAGTTTCTTAACATTTCTTATACAAACATTCTTTCGTATTCGCTACAAGGTGTACATGGCAACGGATTGGGGCAACTTAATACTCGAAAGTAACATTGAACTGTAATCAAAACTAAACAATGGTCATGACGAAAATGCTACAACTTCTCCAACAATGGTGTTAAGGGGTCAAAACCTGCCCACAAATTGGGTGTTTATAGAGGCACCTGTGCGAGAACGTGGTGGGGGAAGATATCAACAGTTAATGCCGTGCATTCATAGATAACCGAGTCCTAACCCAGTCGATGCGGAAGACTGATTGTTTATAGAAATTTTACTACATTCGGTTCCAGGCCAAAGCACAAAGAACAAAAATGTATAATAAAAACATGCTAAAAGAAAATTTGGATTAAGCACCCCAACTACCTCACGCTACTGTTCCCCGCCTCTTCGACTCTACTTTCTTTAGAATTTCAGAATTCTTTTTCTTATACTTTACACTTCGATTTACACCGGTAACAGAGGTGGATAATCCGTTCAGAGAGTTAGTATTCTTCGACCTATCTGTAACTTTGGGTCCTTTCAATGTAGCTTTTGGGGCATGCACGGCTTTGGTCTCATCACGAGACTTCTTATCGGAGGCATTCGTCACCTTCGGACTGTTAATACTGCTAGGTATTTCAACAGCTTTAGACACTTTCACGGTACTCGCAACAATGGGAGAGGCTGCAGTTGCCTGCTTGTCCGAGCCGTTTGCGAACATTGCAGCCCTCCTAGCCTTTCTATTATTTTTGGGTGTTTCCGCATTCGAAGGAGCTTCAGTTCGGTTGGGCGGTTTCTTGTCTGAGCCATTCGCGATTCCTTTAACCCTCCTGGCCTTTCTATTACTTTTAGGTGTTTCCGCAGTCGGAGTAGATTCAGTCGTCAGTGCTGAAGACTCGATGGATGAGGACGCCTGTACAGCCAGATGTCGATTCACTTTAAAACTCAGAAAACACCTTTTTCTTCTACGAAGAGTAAAAAACATAACAATCGATGAACGGAAAAAGTATAAATTTACCAATCCGGCACAGACAATCTGTCAGATACAAGCTACGAAACCTCAATTCAAACCCATATATCTAGGGATAGCAAGATTGCATGTAGACTACACAAACTGCGATATCCGTCTGCAATGTCCAGGTCAAATACATTATAGACACAAACACAAGAGAGATATCAACGAGCTGCCAACAATGACTGAACCTCAACTTTTGGCTCAGTTAACCTTTGACTGATAGCTTACAGCACTATGCCACCTTCTGTCAGCTCGTAAGAACCCGGGCAGCTAGTCAGATCGGCCTTTGTTTTCCTCATAGCCATACAAACCTTTCAATAGAAAAATAAATACAACAGATGACGCTCTCTGTCAAGAAAACGACCATTTCTACTTCGTCCACCTTAGGACATACAACATGTGTGAGCGGGATACCTTGAGTTTAGCGCGTTTCCTTCGATTTCTTCGACCGCTGCTCGCTCCACTCTTTACAGGTTCTACCTTTTCCTAAAACAGCGAGTCGAAATCAGGAACTCGTCTAAAACAACACACGTTCTACTGAGATCATGATCAAGAATTGAGAGGAAGAATAGCGAGAGACTCTTCATCCATTGTAGGATGCACCTACTCACCTCAGCGACCCTACGAATGCGCTCAAGCCGCTCAGAGTGAGTTTCTGCCTCATCCTCTTCTTCTCCATCACTATTTAATTGAACTTTAAGCTTCCCAGCTGCGAGACGTTTAAGTGACTTGGCGTGGCGCTGAGGCAGCAGTACACCAAGGCAGCACAAAAAACTTAGGGCTCAGCACACAATATTATGACTATAAAACTCATCCAGCGCAGGACAGCGGACTAATAGAAACTAAATAAGCAACTTCGAAAACTGTCACAAACCTTCGATTGCAAATGCGCCTTCATTGTTTCATCAGATAAACAAAGGACCTTCACACAAAGCCGACATTTCAGAACTCCTCTAATTCGTAAAACTACGCCATCTCCAACAGGTTCTTCAACGTTTTCCGTCTTGGTATGCTCCTTGCCATCTACCGAAGCCTCAGCCGACTTCTTTGACAAGAAATAACTACTATCGATTGGTTGAACTACTTTGATGTTCCTATCTCGAAAAGCACTCCACTCCTCATCCTCAGATTCACTGTCTCGCATCTCATCATCGTCGTCCTCGTCCACGTCCGAACCCTCTTCACTCGCAGCTGCCTCATCATCGGACGAGCCACCGCTACGTTGTGCGACCTCTTCATTCTCCTCATCAGAGTCGTCATCAGAGGTGCCTAAATCGGACTCGTCTGACGACGAATCTTGTCCATTGTCCGCATGATCGACAGCGTAAAACTGCCGCTTAAACATGATGGAAGATTTTCTCTACCAAATCCAGACCTCCACAACAATTCACGCTATCAAGGGACAGCGTTCTCCTCGGAAGCACACAGCAAGTGCTCCGCCAGAGAGGCGCTCAAAGCTCTAAAACCTCCATAAAACCCTAATAATCCACCCCGAGGACGCCGCTGCCCGTTTCTGGTCCCCGCTCAGACTAGGGCAGGCACCGGGTAGGCTGGTTAAATAAACGATGCTTGACCATATTCCGATTGTAACACCGTGCCATACATGTGTGTGTGTAAATAAATAAATAAAGATGATAAATTTGATGACGTATTTCTAAGTTTTTTGTAGAGGAATTTCACTTCTTAAATATTCGTGAGTAGTGGATGTGAAAGATTGTGCATAAATTCTAATATCGTTTGTGGTCAACAAGTATTTTGTCAATTAGAAATAATAAATGTTGAGATGATATGTAATATTGTTGAATTCAGATTTCAATACAATAAAATAAAATAAACCAAAAAAACCAAAAACAAACAATTGAAACATTCCATTACCAATAGAATTAAAATCAAATGGTTTGACAATAATAGCCTTAAATAACAGTGAATTAGTTTTAATCTGAAGTTTGGTATCTTTAACTTTTATTCATGAATTGAATCAATTACATAATTAGATCTACATTTGATGTAATTCTTAGATTGCTTTTTAAAACGATTTTTTCTAGTTATATATATATATATATATATATATATATATATTTTTTTTGATAATAGTTAAGACTAAATATAAATAAATTTAATCTGTGTTGTTTCGTAAATAAAGTTTAATGCATTGAATTAGCAAAATCAATGCATTGTCAGAAACACGATATACTAAAATTACAAGGGTTGTTTATATATATATATATATTTTTGTGGATGGTTCAATCACTGTTTTAAAATATGTTTGTCATCTCTGTTGTAGTTTCAAAGTGCTCTTACTTACTTGTGTTATTTTTTAAACACTGCAGTTTTTTGAACAAGTACAAACAATAAAAAATAATACAAAGTGTTTAATATCTAGTTTATAATTTTTTTAAAAATAATACAAACAAGTAATCTAGTTTATTATTTTTTATATTTAAAGATAAAAACACAATCTCACCAAAAATTATAAACTACAAATAAAATAAATATTTCTCATGTATATCAAGTAAAAAGGGCACATTTATTTTTTGTATACCTCTCCCTCCTTGGTTATTTTGGTCCCTCTCTCAGTTGATCATCTCATCAGTTTGTTTGAGTCTACAAAATTACTTTGCCACCATTAGATCTATTGTTCTTTACTTATCCACTCTCACACAACCAATGACCAACTTTGAAGATTATCAAAATAGTCAAGGCACGGTACCACAATATTCATGACGTAAACTATATATATATATATATATATATATACACACATATATATGTTTAATTATTTGTATTATATTATTAATCATATTTTATCTTTGGATGTAATCTATAATGTTTTATACACTATATATATATATATATATATATATATATTTTGGAACCTTTATATGCTTCTAGAAGTTTCCATTGAAACATTTTATACTTCTAGAATACTTTGTAACTTGTAAAACTTCATCCAAAAGCTTTCATAGAACCTAGTTTTTATGATATAAATAAGAGAGGAAGACAGATTATTTTGGTCTTGCTTATACAAGTTTTAGAGCAATTCAAGTATTGTTTTGTTTACATATACTTTTCTAATTTAATATCTAGTTTATAATTTTTTATAGTTTTTTTGTTTTTTGGTCTTGCATTATTGATTATTCTTTATCCAACACTATAGTATATGTTTCACAAGATTGTTTACCATGTGGTTTGTAAAGTTTTTGAATTTTATTCAATCAATTTTTTTCATAATGATACTTGAAATATATTAAAACCTTATAAATTTTTTAGAATAATAAGATGATTAAAATTATTAAAATTCATAAACAATCAAAAAAAATCTTTAAAAAATAATAACTAACAATTCATGTTATAAAATCCAATATTTTCTCTATATATATTATATTATAAAATGATTGAAAAAACTATCATCATAATCAAGTTTTTCCCGGAAATAATGATAAATTATAATAGTGTGTGTATTTATATATATAGGAAGTTGCTAAAGTAACATCCCTATATTGTTAATGCAACACCCCTTTGGATTCTCATGATTAATTTGATCTATCTCATGTCCCCAATTCCTATCTATTGTCCCTAGTCTACAACCTTTCCATCCCCATTTCATGTCTCTAGTCTCCCATTTCTAGCCCTTGTCCTTTGTCCCAATTCTTTCTTGTTTTAATAGAGATATTTTTATTTTTATTTTATTTTTATATAAAAATATTTTATAACTAAAATATTGTTGATGTTGCACTACAATCTTCAAATTTCAATCAAAAGATAATACATTTTATTTTATTTTAAACACTACTAGATTACTTAATTGTAGACATGTAAAATCTTTAAAAAATGAATTTAAATATGAAATGTGCAAGTGGTTTGAAATATACATCATGTATAAAATCTATGGCTAAAGTCTTTTGGATTTGAAGTTGGTTTTCCAAGTAAAACCCATGAATTGCTTTGATAATTGTATATTATTTTTTATAAAATGGGAATAGGAACAAGAGATGAACATTGAGAATAGGGATGGGGGATGGGGACAAGGAATATATTGAATTAATTATAAGAATCCAAAAGGATGTTGGGTTAGCAACATGGAGGTGCTGCTTTAGCAACTCTCGTATATATATATATATATATTGAACATTTTATTTTAATGATGTTATTAAAAAATTCTAATATCATGACTGATATGTTTTTTTTTTTTTTTTTTTTTTTTTTTCTGTTGCATGTTTGAATTATTGTAATTAACATACTCTTCTATGCATAAATCTTGTGTAACCATGGAATAATTTTTAAATTCACAAGATGAATATTTTTTCATTCCGATAATCATTTATAGTCTTAGTTTTATTTTATTTTATTATATTATTTTTTTACAAGACTTTAAAATTTTAAAAAAATTCAACTGTGATAGAAAGAAAAAAGAAAAAAGAAAAAAAATAACTACTACAACCTGCATTTTTACATTTGTTTTTACTATCAGTTTGCTCAAAAATATCGAATTCTTACACATAAAAGTGTTACTTAAATTAAATTTTGTGAATTGAAATGTTGGTGGTAGTAACATAAGTAAGACCAAAAATCATCTGAGAACTATACAAAAATATAATTCAATTTCCTGATTGCATTCCTTTATCGAGATGTAAGAACTCACACGTAATCGTCCCTCACATTTTGAAACGGCCATTGATATTAAACATAAATCATTAATTTTTATTTTTATTTTCATACATCTTAGAATTTGCAGTAAAACATAATGAAACTTTGCAACAACACTCTTCCTTGTATTAATTTGCTTTAGCTTTACAAGTCAACCATTACTATATTCATCCATTTAACAGCATTGATTTTTCAAAATGTAATGTTAGGCCAATTTTGGAAATTTCTCAAAAAATACCAAACACAACACAAACTTATCACACTTGCTTTATTTGGAATTATTGACAAGAAACAGCTTTTATAAGTCAAGTAGAAGGAGTTGCATACTGGTATGTATCCAAAAAAAAAAAGGGAATGAAATTCACGAAGAAAGTATATAAGAGAAGAGGCCCCCCCCCCAAAAACGAATTGGGTGGGGATGCTAATGGCAGCGGTGATAGAGGTAACAGCGGTGGTAGATAAAGCCATTATGGGCGGTGAAACACGGCTCAACCAGCGGCCATAAGGGATCAATCTATCACCGTGCTACCTTTGAAGTGCCGGCTCCAGCTCTTCTATCTCTCCGACACCCATTGTCTCGTTTTCGCTCTATCAATTCGCCCCAGCATCATTTCCACAGCTCGTGTGTGTTTGATTATTCACCTTGTGAATGCGCTGGCTGATTGTTGGAATTGCATGCGTCTTCGCGGTAGACAGGTCTATTTAGGGTGGGAGCGACATTCTACTCGAGAGAACATGAACAATCGTTGCAGGGGACTTTCGATGGAGCGTCGGAATTGGGAATAATCTGGTGGGGAATGTGAAATTGGGTGAGAGTGGAAGATGATCGTGACAATGGCGGCACCCATGTTTTGAGTGAGGTGGTAGAGGGTGTGAAGCCGAAATAGAAAGAAAGTGAAGTGTGTGTGTGTGTGTGTGATGAAATGAAGGAGAAGGGAGAGTCAAGTGCTTTAGGGGTGGTGACTGTCGTAGCAGGGTATGGTCTGTGCTCGAGCTTGCTCGCAGTGATTAACAAGTATGCCATAACCTATTTCCCCTTTCCGGGGTTGCTCACAGCGCTTCAGTATGTGACGAGTGTGGTGGGAGTGTGGGTCGCGGGGAAGATAGGGCTTATCCAACACGACGCGTTCGTGTGGTCCACAGCCAAGAAGTTTCTGCCGGCGGCGTTTGTGTTCTATCTCGCAATTTTCACCAATACGAACCTGCTCAAGCACGCCAATGTTGACACTTTCATCGTGTTCCGATCGTCGACGCCCCTTCTCGTCGCCCTCGCGGACTCTCTGTTCCGCAAGCAAGCACTTCCCTCGGTGCCCACTTTCGCATCGTTGTTCGTAATTCTTGCGGGTGCGGTGGGGTATGTGCTCACCGACTCCTCCTTTACGGTGACCGCGTACACTTGGGCTTTTGCATACCTCGCGACCATCTGCACAGAGATGGTTTACATCAAGCACATGGTGACAGACCTGGGGCTCAACACATGGGGCTTTGTTCTGTACAACAACCTCCTCTCGCTCATGCTTTCCCCCTTCTTCTGGATCGCTATGGGGGAGTACAACGACATCGCGAATGCTAGTTTCCCACCAGTACACCGGACGGTCACAATAATTGCCATCACCTTGTCATGCGTGTTCGGATTGGCAATCAGCTTCTTTGGATTCGCTGCTAGAAAAGCTATTTCCGCCACTGCCTTCACAGTGACCGGCGTTGTGAACAAGCTCCTCACAGTGGTGATCAATGTCTTGATCTGGGACAAGCATGCCAGCCTTCCCGGATTGGTGTGTCTTCTGGTCACAATTTTCGGAGGTGTTCTGTACCAGCAGACTACCACAAAGCCTAAGAAGCTACCATTGCCGCTGTCACCTCGAAAGCAAGAAGGCGATGAAGAACAAGGGCTTCTGGAAGGCTATGCTCTTTCGAAATTAGAACTTTCAAGACAAGATTCCAGACGGAAGGACAGAGCCCCTCCAACTGATGCTTCTTGATCCTATATAATTGAGTTTGGATATCATTTGTGGTGCAGTCGAATGCCTATTACCTGATCTTGAGAGATGGCAAGGATTTGTACATAATTTTTATTTTTTATTCCATTAGCCAATCTTTCGGCTTAATTTAGATTCTCCTTCAGCTGTTGAGGTTGCACAGGCAGTTTTCAAATTAGGACTCGCGTGGGCGTCCTTACTTTGAGTACATATCCTCGTTGCTCACCGGGCACCGGTGTCGTACTATCTGTATGCTTGTGTAGCTCGGTTTCCTCGTCGCGCGTGACGGTATTATTATGCTCACACGTTACGAGAAAACACCAGCACAGGTGATGTGCTGGAAAGCATCCGCAGTATCTAATCTAGGCATGGTAAGATGGGAAACGTGTCGGTACAAATGTTTACAATATCCGAACTCAGTAGGTATCTACAGCGAAGTGACACATGAAAGCTTGTGCTTGAAACATCAACTCACACGAACATTAGCATCTCTAGTGGGGTCTATTGCTGGCAATGCACTGCGAAGCAACAGAGGCCTTCACCATGATCGTTGATATTAACTTTAATTGCAGCTGCCATCTTGTCTGCGATTTCTTTGTCGAGACATCGGACGACGTTAGTCTCGATACGCAGAAAGTTCGCATGATATATGGGCAAATAGATGGAAAAAATTATGATTCTGCACTCAACTCGCTTATGTCCTGGGGCCATTGCATCCCCAGATGGACTTGAGCAGTGTCACAAAAGCCAAAGTTCTTTGCCCTTTCGCGTGAGACAAACCGTCGTAACGATGGTAGTGGGTTGAACTTGCATCACTAATGCAAGACCACTCGGAAAGAGACGCAAAGATACACACTACGTATTGCCACTGCGCAGAGCTTTACTCAAGTTCTTCTTTTACTTCCCGACCCCTGAGCGTCACTCGTTCTTCACGTTGCAGTGGATCGCCATGATCACCAAAAATTATGGCATCACTGTTCACAGGGAACAGGTAAGGTTGTGGCTTGGCGCACCGCATCGCTCTTTCTGTTCCTGCACTTTGATTTTGGGAGTAAAACTGCGACTTCTCCGATGTATCTCGAGAGGGAGTGTGGAAAGCTGACCATTTGAAGCTCTGCAAGTTTACTCACACGTGCTTGGACAAGTGCATGGAAAGAAAGAGAGTTCCAGTTGTTGCCGTATTCATCTGCAGTTCCAATTTTTCCTTTTCATAGACGGGTTAGAATTTGGATAGAGGGATTGAGAAAGGAGCAATAGAGGGTTTCGTCAATGCGTAGTGCAACGCCTGTTCACATTGTGAAGTGAGGCGTGTGTGACTGAAGTTCTAAAAGGGGTTCGCAGTTTTTAAGGGTACGGAATCTATATACGTTTCAATCTCGCACTTGCATCAGTAGATAATAGATGTAGAGTCATGCAGCGCAATTGCGTGGTAAACTTCTGACTTAATCTCTGTTCTAGAAAAAAGTGGTGAAGCAGTTATAACCAGTGACGTTTCGAGGTAACAAAAAACACGCATGTTTCTAAATACAGATTTTAGTGTTCCTAATTTTAAGATAGCTTGATGAGCAGCCAAATTCGTCCTCAAGTATTTTTTCATTTCGATAATTCTGGTGTGATTCAAGTACAGGGAGGGCTGTTCTCAATATTGTAGAAAACAGCTGAAGGCAGCAAAATACCAAGGTTAAGACATAAGAACTTAAACCACGGTCAGCGTGTTCTACTTCCATTTGCACTACTTTCTCAACAGTTTGGCCCTCCTTTGCCTAGTCAAGTACAAGAACCATTTGCTATATCAATACATCAATTAATAATAGCCACCAAACGAGCGAGATATACACAGATATTCCTGTTTTCAGGACATTGCAAGCTTTAGAACAAAAAAAATTAGGAGGTGCACAAACCAGACTGTTTATTGAAAAGATTTAGTGAGCACAGGTGCCTATCAAAACCCAGCTCCGTGAACTGATTCACCCACTGTTGTGCCTACTGACGGGCCACCAGTCCGATAAGCGTTCAAATGCTCGATGGTAAGACCCCCGATTTTGTGAGATGTGATGCCAAGGTCTGCCAAACCCATTGCTATTACCAGAAAAACACGAATCAAGGATCAGTTTGCATAGAAATAATTTATAAAATAAAAACAATAACACTGAGGTACAGTGATATTTCTTGTTTACACTAAAGACTCCAGATGCAAGCACCATCTTGCAGCCACGTACCATATAATATTCGAAGGTTTTGTAAAGGAACAATCAGCACAAACATGTAAAGTAAACTAAGGCAAAAAACAATAAAACTTTCAAACATACCATCTTGAGAGACAATGAGGTCGCACGCCAATTGGTCCAGGTAATCCTTCGAAAATGATGGTGAAAAAGGGATGGGAATTCCTCTCTTCATTGCAAGCTCTCTAGGCATGGCAGCAATCTGAAAATAGGAAGAGACTATACTTTAAACTCTTACCCACCAATCGAAGTGAACAATTACTCCTCCTAATAGGAAATCTGAAAAATTTGAATATAATGCAAAATCAACAACTTCACAAACCATACCTGACAAAGGGGCATAGGAATATGTACGACACGCGGATACTCACGAATTGCCTCAAACATCAGCGCAACCTGTAGTTAATGAGCACGGGAGTTGTAAGATGGATTGCAACGCAAATATATCAACTACATATGCCATTTCGTTGCAAGTAGAAAAAAAAAAAAAAAACAGACTTCACAGGGAATCAAGTCAATTTCCTTACAAGTTCATTGACTGTGAAAACATCTGGTCCTCCTAGCTCAAACGTCTTGCCCATGCTGAAACCTTCGTCTCTGATGGCGGCAATGACTGCTGCAGCTACATCAACTACAAGCACAGGCTGCAACCTGCCATACGCATTGAAATTCAGCACTATCTCTTAACATCCTAGACATTCACGAAGCTATCAGGCAAGGCCAAGCGCAAGAAGGGCAAATGCAACCACAGCAAAAAATGGATAAATAACACTAATAAGTTATCGTGATAAAAGAATGAATAAATAATGATTTTAGAGGATTACTTGCTCAGACCATCTCCTGGTATGGGGACAAAAGGAAGTTTCTTAGCTTGGATGGCCCATCGATTCAGCAAACGGTCCTCAACACCAACCAAAGGCGCTGTCCTCAAGATAGTTGCCTGTTTCATACGTATAGAAATTAGAAATTGAAGTTAAAAATGTAACACTAAAAATATTCTGCACAAGGTGCGAGCCGCACCTCAGGAAAGTTCTGCATAACTGCCTCTTCAGCAGCATGCTTAGAACGGATGAGCCTTGATGGAGAATGAGGATCCGCAGCCAGGCATGACATTTGTACGTACTTGAGAATGCCACCATGCTCTTTAGCCAACTGTCGCACAATAAACTTAATCAGTCAATACCATTGCGTCAACAGTATTTTTCAAGAAATTAAAAATGTTACTTAGTACTGCTATTAATCATGAATGCTCCAGCTTCAATGTGAAGTTGAAAACATTGAAATCTTGACCAAAACTACAATTTGTAATCGGATAACTAACTACCGATGCCATCAAATAGTACTAAACTTATGGATGTAGCATAAAATGATACCTTTGAAATACGATTCGAAATTCCATAGTTGACATCATCAAAGGAGAAATTCCGTGTCTCGTACTCCTTTCCTGCAGTTACATGAATAACAAAACACCTGAGACCTTACGACTCAGCCGGGGAAACGGTAGTCTCAAAAGATCTTAATCAATGTCATAACATCCTTTGAGTACAGTTATGCTTCCAAAGAATCTGACGAGCATTATTCAATCGAAGGTAGGCTCAAGAGTTTTCTACCAATGCAGTTCACAATTACGTTGGAGTTGGCAATAGCTGCTTTGATAGAGTCCTCATCCCTGGCGTCATACTTTATGGGCACAATCTGATAAATCCTCCACCAAAAAAGGGACACACTCATTAGAGGATAGTTACTTCTAAGTCGTTCACGTGCACATAAATAAGACCATGGAGGTCAGCATTAAACGAGCTCCGCAACAGAATAGAATAAAACTTCGGAACTTAGGGCATTGTTGGTGTATGTTGATCGGGTAAGCACCTGTCCGAGGTCTCCCATGAGCTTAAGATGCCTCCATTCTTCGTCCAAACCTCTGTAAGGTACCATAACTTGGGACCCCATTCTTGCTGCCAAAATGACCTATGTTTGCTTTAACTAATGATCCAATATTTGCCATTTCACATTATCAACCAATGTCTCGGATTACAGTATCCGCACAACGTTCAAAATTTTGCAACAGAATAGAAACCCGTTCGACGAACTACCTCGAAGCTCGGCAAATGCTATACCTCAAAATCAACGGAATGAGGACGTACCAAGTTGCTGAACCACATAACGCCCTAGAAATCCAGTAGCTCCAAATACTGTAGCGACGACTCCACTGCAATAATCCCACCGTAAGTATCTCAATTATTGCCCCATATGCACATCCTCATTTACAAAACCCTCCGGTGCCGAGATCCGCTCCACCCGCATAGGTAGCCCCGCGAAATGGAGACGAAACAACAAAAAAAAAAAAAAAAAAAAAAAAAAAGTGACAGTACCTCACGGATGATCTACCGCCCGTGCCTCTCTTCACAGGCCGATGACTACCCGACACCGCCAAAGACGACGACTCCCGCACCCTGCCACTTCCAAATCCCAAATCAAACTCATCGCCCAGAAAATGCCCCTCTTGCTGGTGCAATGCAGCAGCCCAAGCCCGAGCGCCATTAGAGGTGAACTGCGACCCAGATTTCCTGACCAGTGCACCCGCCATAGCTCCCAATTTTCTACAACCCTAATTCCAAAATCATAAACCAGGGCCTTGACTCTGCAAGCACCCCCCTCAACTTCCACTTTCTGGGCTGAGCTCTATGACCCTCGACGTCTTCGGAACGGCTGAAACGTTCTCAACGTTCCCCGTTTCCCGTTCCCCTCCCCCCCTTCTCGGTTCCAGGCTCTGATCGGTCTCAAGGTTATTGGTTGCGGTGGCAAGATTCCGCGCGGTCGACCACACCAGGTCCTATGACCGCTACATCCAAGAACCACCGCATAACGAAGTCATTCATCGTAGATGCCGCTTCGTTTCGAGGCATGAATCTGTTTTCGGTCACGGATTTGAAATCTGGAGGCGGGATTCGCAGTGTATGTTTTCTACGGAGCTCAGTGTTTGCATCGGAAGATTTTGGTAGAGACATCTAGTGGTGATGGAGTGCCAGAAAGTAGCATGAGAGGGATTTGGATTGCTTCGAACTTAGAGTTGATGGCGTGACTGTCTGGAGGTGTTGGACGGGGATTGCCGAGCATGGAGAAAAGATTTGACGTCATGGATGGTGCTTTTCAAGGCGCGGTAAAGACGTTGGATGCCCATTTTGCCAAGGCGGACGCTATTTTACAGGTTTTCTGTGCTTTCTCCGTTTGGAAAATTTTAGCACAGGGAAGACCGCTCACTTGAAGTTTTTCTTCAGTTGGAGTTGTGCAGCTGGATGAGTGTAAGGAATTGGTTGGGATTCCAGGTTTTTGTTTTGTTTTATCAGATGTCATGTAAATATCTGCACTCGCATTTCGAGGATGCTCTTTTAAATTTGTGCTGCGAACGAATTCGGACGTCTGGCCTAGCGAGCCTTTGCTTTCTGAAGAAATTCTTTGCGAGTTAGTCTGATTCTGGGAGATGTAATGGTATACGATGACTACAATAGACGTATTGCGATTGTTCTTAGTGGCTATAGTGATTTTAATTCTGATGGTTTTGCAATGATCCAAACCTGCAGATCGTGCATAGCAAATTGGAACACGAGTTTGAAGAAACTTACCCAGGCAATGTAAGTAGCATTTCATTCAGTCTAACTTGCCCTCGTTAATTAGTAGTCTTACACAGTAATATTTCAATTAACAATTATTCTCCTTGATGTCATGCGAATAGGCAAATCCCTTGAAGTTGCTTGCTCGCACGAAAAGATTGCAGGACGAGCTTCCGCTGCTTAGAGAAGAATGTGACAAGCTTTTAGCTGCCAAACAGGTCACAGCGATTACCGAAATCATCGCTATTTGTTTCTTCTTGTGTTAAATGTACCTCGAACATCAGTTTGCGCTATACGCTCAGGAAAATTATATCCATATTCGTTCTGAGAGTGAAAGCTATGCATCCATTACTGCCGATCAAATTGCTTCAAGCACTACATAACATGCATTCACTGTAATATGCAGGATCTTATAGATACTGCAAGAACTACACTGGTGAAAAACAAGACGTTATTATGTCAATTACAGGCTCGAGCTGGTCTTCTTGTGAGTAGTGACTCAGAGGATCCAGTCTACTCGTCCTTTGTGAAGGTACAAGACTGAATCATCGCAATGCCTTATTAGAGCTACTTACGTTGTCAGAGGTCTATCTACTTTCCTCGAGTTTATTTGCATGTAAGATCCTCTGTCAATTGCAATTCACTCCTTTGCTGTCCGTATTCCAGACGCTTGAGGAGTGGGATCAGCAGATGGAAATGGTTTCAGGTAACCGATCAGTCCATAAACTTGTGTTAGTTGTTTGGTTGTTGTGTTAGTGTTTCTTGAGGTTCAGTGGGATCCGTTCAATTAGTTTCATACGCTGCATACATTGTAAATGCAAAAGTTCTTTTACTAGTATGACATCTGCTCTTGTCAAAGCCGCTCGTGATTGTTCATGATGTTCACAATGTGTATGCCTTGCGAATGCAGTGACAGAGAGCCATCAGTTCACACGTCCTGATCTTAATCTGGAGCTCTTTCGATCTAAAGTGTTTAAGAGGGATGAATAGTCCAATTCGAAACCATGGTTCAACTTTTCAGGTTATTGTGGAGCCCAGCAAGGAAATCAGGCAGTTTCTAATGGGTATCTTGGTGCCATTCTTGGCTTCTTCCTCTCACATTTTTGAGCTCCAATTTACCGTGATCCATTACAGGATCGCAGTACTAAGCTAGTCTTGGTTTAGCATCTCAAGTAGAGTATTTTAAGACACAAAATCTGTACTACCGCTAAGGCCAGCAATGATAGCTATGACCCAGTCTAAACTATGGCAATTCGTCACTTGGACGGTGCTGTAAGGAAGCACAATATACCAGGAAGAAGATGAAGTACTAAGATCCTGATTTATTTATTTATTTATTTAACTATATGTACACACACAGTTGTCCCCCATGAACTAATAACCCCCAATAATTAATCAAAATTTTGAGAGCTGACTCCAGTTAGAATCTAAGTATCTATTGTTGTTTGTTGTTATGTTAAGTAATAACCTCTGACAGTTAATAGTTTAATTAATTAATATTTTGCTAATTGATGACATCAACTAGTAGGGGGACAACTGTATATACCACAGATGTCATATCAACTTTCACTTTCCTTGCATTATTCTTAGGATGAGAGCTGCAGCAATGATTTGTCACCTCAGGCACGGCAATAAAAAGTAGTACAAACAACCACCTCAGGTATTCAGGTATAAATCATATATGAAAGGGGACAGCAAGGAACCGAAAATTGTGAAATAGTTGGAATGTTCTGCATGTAAACTTACAAATTAGCAGGAGGTTGCAAATACATGAAATGAACAATATGGATAATAGAGTGTTTAGAGTGAGAGAAGATTCCATATTATAGTATCTATTACTTATTTACCTGTAACACACCTTAAAATAGTTGCAACCTGGCCATGACAAGTACAGTTTGCCACCCTTACCCTCTTTACTTCAGCACAACAAATAACAGAACACAAATCAATCTCCTCAATGGACTTCTTTTCTTAATCGTAAGAATCGACAACTAGCACAAACTTTGTGTGACAAATTTGAAGAAAGAAGATAGCGACAATTCAAACATCTTATAATTCAATGTATTGGTGTAATAGCAAATTATAATAAAAATGAAACAACAAAAAAAATAAAGAAATCACTAAACCTCACCACCACAATGCCTCAAAGAACGGGAGCGAATACTCCAAGGGTCCTACTCTTGCGGCAATGCGAAAATGGAATCGGTGTCAGCAAATTTCACTGTATACCTCGTCATTCCATGCTCTACCTCCAACATGTTATGGCATTCATCAATGAACAACTCCAAAGATCGTCACTAGCATAACACTATTGCTGACGAGCATAAAACCCATTGCACTGTTCTTATTAGCTTGTAAACCCGCTGCCATAATAACCCACTTATACAGTGGTTGTGTATTCAAGGATTTCACCTCGTAAGAGGTCAAAATGTCACTTCCAGCTCTGTTTCAAATAGAACTTCTATTATGTCATATAACCATGACCATAGCATATAATTTTGTATAAAAATATAAAATCAAATCAATCAAATCACTTCAACACATTTTTACCTCATTCATTAGAAATATTTGTGGAAATAGAAATCTTTTGCATGTTTGTTGTAATTTCATATTTTTATGACTTTTTTCTTTTAATGCACGAAAATATGGTACTTTCATCATAATAATTATACATAAAAAAAAATCTTGAATGCATTCAAACTTTCATAAATATTTGCAAACTTCATTTAATCAAAAAGATTTTAGTTCCAATACTTTTTTATGAGCTTTTTTTTCAACAATATTAAGCAAAATATTATGACGCTTCAAATTATGATGAAAAATGTACATATCATGCAAATAAACATCTCATTTGCAATTTAATTTATATACTTTTCTATAGAATCTTTTGCCTTTAAGTATTATGAATTCAATACTTTTTTATGTATAACGGTAGTTCTAAATCATTCAATTTTCTACCTTTTGTACTATACAAATCTTTCAACATTTATAATACATGCTTTGATAATGTATATTTTGAAAACAATTCTTCTTCATTTGAAAGAATCAATCTTCCATGTAAATGATTTTCATCACTTTCTACTTCATTATAGGTTGCATCATCAAAAGTACCAAATAGTTTATCTTTAAATTTGTAAACATAATGCTTTAATAGCTTATCATTTATTATATTAGAATAATACTTTAAGTCTAAAGGATTTTCATAAAAGTCTATTTATTCTTCAATTGAATCATTGTTACTTATCACCAATTTTGTTCTTTACAATTCTTTACAACCAAATAAAATTTTTCTAATATAAAAAATATATTTAAAAAAAAATCTATATTTTAATCTATAATTATTGCAAGTCATTAAGTAGTCATATACCTTTATAACATGTTCAATATTATTGCATAGATTTTTACATTGATTTTTATATTTAATTTATATATATTTTGTAATGCTTTTAATTTTTTATATTAGTGCATGGTTTGATTTCTAACTATAAGTTGACATGGATGGAAAAAAAAGTGTTTGATAGAAAAAAATGGTTATTACAAATATTAAACCTATTTGCCAACAAAGTGGAAGTATTGTGTCTTGTTGGAATGAATGGAATAGGCAAGACCACAATAATAAAGACTACATTGAATGTTGTGAAATACATATATGATGCTTTATGTTTTGTTGAATGCATTGAAAGTAATAGTAATTATTACAAAATCTCTTGTCGCATCTTAGAATTTTTTTAAGCTAAAAAAATATCAAAAGATTTAAAAGAAGAATAAGAAATGCTAAAACCATACTTAACTAAAAATAAATTCATCTTAGCTTTCACAATTTAAGGAACCAAAATTAAATCAAGAATATTATGAGTATGAATAATTTATTTGTTATTAGTGAAAGTTTATTAATTAAGATAATTTAAGATTGAAAGACTATGGAGTATTTGGCTATTGAAATATATAAACTAAATATTAAAGAATTTAATAAAAAAAAAGTTTAAGATTGTTTATTACTTATTCTTGTGAATACTAAGATAATTTATTTTATAAACTTGTTGAAGTTGGCAAAAAGATTGTAAAAGTATGCAATGGCCTATCATTGAGCTTTAAATTTATAGATGCATATTTAAGAGATAAAAAAAAGTTGAGATGTTAGAAGATTAAAAAAAGATTAAAAAAAGATAGTTGGATAGAGATGAAAAGATTAATCCCCACAAGATTTGAAATATATTAAAAATAAGCTTTTATTATTTAAAGGTTGAAGAAAATAATATATTTTTAAATATATGTTTTTATATTATTTTAATGATGTGTATTTGTAAAGCATGTTGAAAGAAAAAAAATACAATTATGAATTAATGTTGAAGAAAAGATATGATAACTGATATGGAATTTGTAATAAATAAAATAATATACCAATTATAAAAAAAAATAAAGAGAGATAGAATAATAACAGAGCATTATCAATTATAAGACATAAGTAAAAAGATTATTAAAAAATAAATAAAAAATATAGATATATAAATATCAAGTATGAATATAAAGCTATTACATGGATTTTGTAAAAATATAATATACTAGAATATTATCTAAATTATTTATATTAAATTAATAATATAAAATAATTCAGATTTAAAGTTTGGAAATATAATTAATTAATTATTTATTTAGATATTGCCATATATTAGAAGTATATATGTTAAGAACATGAATTAAAAATATCTATAGATTTAATATAATCATATGACACTAGAAAAGAATAGATAATTATTCAAAAATAGTATAATATTAAAACTAGAATAATTATAACTAAAGATAAGAAGACTAGAGATTCTTAAAATAAAACTAAAAACAAGAAATATATTGACAAGAATGACAAAGACTTTATTCTTGCTTCCATATATACTATCTAATTAAAAGCTATATATTATCTAATTATAATTTTTAATATGTGTCCAACTTACAAAAAACATATATAACTTGCAAAAAACATTTTTATATGTGCATCATATAGTCAGCTTGTACCACAAGCAGCCAACATGTACAATAAATAGCTGACTTATTGGCCAAATTATTATATGTTTTTCTTATAATTTTTTTAAAATATTTTATTATTAATTAATTTTTTTTTAAAAGTTAGAAGTACAAAATTAGACATGATAATCATAATTGGTATAAAAATATGAATTTTAAGTAAAAAAATATATTACATTATTATAGATAAATTTTACTAATGACAAAAGAGTTGACCAATTATCTTGATGGTAGTTGATGGTAAATCTCAAATATTATTCCAAAATATAATTTATATATTTTATTTATTGATCAATTTGAAAAAAAAAGTTGAAAATGATTTTATGTTTAGTTTCAATATTTTGAAAAGAATTATTAAAATTCTTCATATAAATTGAATTCTCTATTCAATATAATATTATTTTGGTAATCTATGATAGTAATAAATATTTTTAATTATTTTTTAATTATTTTTTAATTATTTCTTTACTTGTGATAGTTTTTATTCATAGTATAAAATGCCTCATCTTAGTAAAACAATCCACTAACACAAATATAAAGTTATAGAAACCTAAGATGAGAAGGTTTGTGATAAAAGCTATAGAAGCAAAAAACCATAGCTAATTTTGGTATAGGTAGTAATTGAAAAAATCTATAAGGCTAATGACAAGGAATTTTTGATTTTGAATAAATATCACATGATTTTACAAAGGCTTTAATTTTCTTTTATATTTAAGACCACTAGAAAAATTGAGATTAATTCTAAAGTTCTATTGTATCTAAAATGTCTTCCAGTTGAAAAATCATAATGAGCTTGAAGAACATGAAATTAAGCTTCATCTTTTGGAATATATAAGAATTCTTTAAAATGAAAAAGGTTATTTTTGAATTTAAACTTAGAAGTATTACTATTAAAATTATATATAAGAAGATTTTAAAACATGCTTGATTGAATTTGATTAAAAAATATATAACAATAATTAATATTGATTTTATTGCCCAAAGATGAAATTGCTTTAGCTTTAAAAAAAAAAAATTGTTCATCAAAATGTGCATTTTCATCTTTTGGTATACGATAGGACCATCTTAAAAAGACATTTAAAAAATATATATATATATATATATATATATATATATATATATATTATTGATAAATAATATTTAATATAAATTTTGACAAAGAAATATTCTAACAAACTTAGTAATGATACAAAACACATATTTCCATAAAATATTAATTATCTATATAAATAATTATTAGACTAGAAGTTCCTTCTAATTGATGGTAATATTTTTGAAATGAATCTACTATTGCAAGAAGTTTTTTGTTGTAGATCTTATAATTGATCTTACCTGTTAAATTGTTTTTGAATAAAAAGCTATTAAATAAATTATTTCATACATTCCTATTTGTGACAAATTTATATTGAAGACAAAGTCAAATGTATTTATTTCAATAAAAAAATTACCTTAATAATCAATGCAATATAAGATTAAAGTTGTTTTAAAAATTCTCTTTATAGCTTCAAATATTACTTTATCTTCTTTATTCCATTCAAGTTTATCTTTACAAGTCAAATATACAGATGTAGCTTTTTTTAGGATAAATTATGAGGCCATCATTTGAAATGATATATTTTTAGAAAGAAAAATTTATTATATGAAATATACACTTTTCTATCTTTGTTCATATTCTTGTATCTCTAAATTTTTTTAGTATACAATAAATATGAAGTTCATACTTTTTTAGATTTTAAAAGTAGATTAAAATATATTTTAAATAATAAATAAAAAAATGATCTAAAAATTTATTTAAAAATTATTTTTTAGATTTAAAAAAGTACCTAACTTATTTATTAGTCCAAAATACATAATATTATATTTAAAATGCCCACACTTGGTTCTAAATGTAATCTATTATTCATTTTTTTAATATATAATAAGTTATATGCTCTTTTTTAAGCTATTTTAGTATATATTTTTTATTTAATTCAATTGATTAAAAATTATTTATATCAAAATTAAAATACATATTTTTAATAATAATCTTATTAAATCTTTGCTAATCTATACATATCCATAGTGATCTATCTTTTTTTTTTTACAAAATAAATAAAAACTTTTATTAGAGATTTTGAATGGCATGTGAAGTTCTTAAAAAAATCATCATCAATTAATTCCTTAAGTACAACTAATTTATTTTATAATAAGTTGTAGATAGTCTAAATAATAATTGAGCTTTTTTTTGAAGATCATTTGGGCAATTATAAGGAAAATATTCTAAAAGAATAAATATATTTTTCTTCTTAAGAAAATTCTTAATGATCTTTATATAGGCTTAGAATGCTACTTCAAGTCCTTCTTTCATTAGAAGTAGATGTGGCATAAATAACAAAAGCTGACATTTTTTTTGCAGCTTATATGAAAGTTCTTATATCTATAAATAAAAACTTTGTTGTCCTAGACTTATAACTTTTTATTTTATTAGCAAAAATCTTGATTATGTTATGAAAAAGATTAGAAGAAATCCAATCTATTTGAAGATTATATTTTTTTAATTATAATTAACCTAAAATTACTAGATTAGATAGAAATAAAATAATATTAAATATTATTATTCTATCATGACTATTTTTTGATACATCTATGAGATTAGTTCATAAATAATATCTTAAGAAGATAAAAAAAACAACTATCTATGACTTCTATATGTATGAGCTTAGTTTTCTCTACTAAATGTATTTCATCTTTTTTAACAAAGTCTTCATATAACAAAACAAGTTGAGGTTGTTAAATCTAATAATACATAGATTTTGTGATTTTAAGGTCCTAAACAAATATCTATAATAAAAAAAAATTGAAGGTTTTGAAAAGAGAATAAAATATTTATTTGATATTACACAAAATTTTAATTACATAGTTTTTATTGTAGTTGGACAAACTTATTTTCCAACATATTCTTTCCTTTAATAATCATGCCCTTTATTTTGTAATTGCATTTTTTCTTTGCAAAGTATTAAGCAATGTACTTAGATTTTCAATAATATAAGTACAATTCTTTTTGACAATGTTGAGTCTTTTCTTGCTTACTAAGAGATTTAAAACATATTGTATTAATTTGTATAGATTTTGGATTTTGATGAGTAAGTTTTTGAAAATTTAGAAGTTGTTGTGATAACTTAATTTGTTTTTTTCCAACCAAATCTTTATTCTTGGCTTCTTTCAAAAAATTAATTATTGAATATAATGGCTTGAATAATAAATTATTTAAATAAATATATTTTTTGATATTATTAATAAATTTTATAAATTCAACTTGAGTATATCTATCAAGATATTAAAAAAATATTATTTTAGATAGAATTTGACTTATTTCAAAATAACTCAAAATTTTAATCTATTTTTATAAACTTCTCTAATATAATAATCTTTGTCTCACTCATATTTGTAGTAGTAAGACTTTTTGGATTGACTTGTGATGTCAATCTATTTATTTTTTTTAAGTTCAAAATTTCTTAATATAGACATAAAATCTCATTGAAAATTTCTTTCATAGATATAGAAATAATATTTCTATAATTGACATTGATAATAAAAGAAATTTCTACTTTGAGGATAATGATAAGTTCTTAAAGATTTCGAATAATTGCAAAATTATTTTAACTTGGAAACTATCATATATATATATATATATATATATATATCTGAAATATGCTTAAATATCAAAAATATCCATATATTCTTAATATTAGTAAATCTACCCTCAAATGTGATAAGGTATCAGCACTTTTTTTTTTTAGGTATATTTGGGGTCCAAATCATATATTGTGCAATCTTTTTTGATATTTTTTGGCATCTTTTCTTTTGTGAGTGTCTTTATTCTATTGTCATACATACCATCTTTTCATGATGTTACTTCATTTGCAAGCTTGTAAATCCTTTTAACTTCTCCAAATTTAACAAAATTAATATATGTCATTAACAAATCTAACACAAAGGGACTTGAATTCATTGTATTGGTTATGTAGTCCACATGTTGCACATCTCGTCTCTTTTTATAGCTACTTAGGCATTGTAGCTGGGTATTGTAATGCATAATCATAGTATATAAGTCTAACATCACGAGTTATTGGAAAAACTTAGCCATTGCTTCTAATACTCCAAAAGTTTGTAAATGCATCAATTTGTGCATTAAATTTTGATGCTTTAGAACACAATCGCAAAGAGTGGCCTATTTCTATTGAGTCTTGTAATGGCATTGATATGTGTGGTAAGTATAAGAAGTTTTTATGTAGTAACATTAATATTAGATGAAAGAAAAGAAAAAATATTTTATTATAGAAGAAATTAAATGAAAATATTTTAGCAAATTATCTTTAAAATATAAATAATAGAAAAAAGGTAGTAAAAATCAATAAGTGCTAATATTACCTTTTTATAAAAGATACTTCTACTTATTTTAAAAGAACATAAATGAACCAAATTATAGTAAATGAGATATATAATTAATATATTTATTTTAGGAAATAATTAAGAAAAGATTTTAGCAAAATTATCTCAAAATATCAAGAATTGATATTTGAAGATGACTAATTGTGAATCTAAGTCGACATCAAACCTCATGGCACAAGACTTCTTACCTAAGGCGAGTCTAAGATTCTTTAGTTGATCAAAGAATAGGATTTGGAAAAAAACTTATTTAAAGATTTTTAAAAGTTGATTTTGCATGATTTGAATGCATATATAGGTTTGGAAGGCTTTTCAAAGTATAAGATGCATTCAATGGATTTAGATGTTGAGAATTAAAAAATAAGTTTACAAATTTGAGGATTTTATAAGTATTATAGCATATTTATTAGTAAAAAATTTGTAATTTTTTTATTATGCTTATCTTCAATGTGTTTAAGAAATTTGATATTAATTTAATTTTTAAATTAAAAGTTATGGGAGTTTTTATAGGTAATGGTCTTCGATATTTGAAATTTAGAAATAATAATTATTTTTTTGATTTTACAATTAATTGGAATATTTTTATAAGAGCAAAATTTTGAAAAAATATTTAAGATAAGTGTATCTATTTTTATTCAAAATTTGAGGGAAAAAACTAATCAAGTGAAAAAAATAAAAAAATAAAAAAAAAACATTCTAAAGCAAATGAGGTCCAACAGATTTACAAGTTAAGGGCAACAACATTGAAAGATAAGAGTTTAATATTTATCAAAGTCATGGTTGTAAAAAAATAATTATAATTAAATTGGAAAGTCCAAAAAACAATAATAATTTTTTTAAGGCATTGTGACATTTGATTTAGTAGATATATACAAAAGAGTAATTGGGTATAAGACTATGAAGAAAGAATAATGATTAAAAATTTAATTTAGAAAATCTTCTTGCTACAAATGATTTAAATTATTGAGTACTTTAAAAATTAGAATACAAAATAGAGATGAATTATGTAATATATTACAAAAGTTTTTAAATAATTTTAATAATTTTACATTGAGTTATATAATTTCAAAGTGATGTAGGTCAGATTAGATGTAAGTGAGGAATTTGGATGAAAACTTTATAAAAATAAGTACAAAGAGGAGGATAGAAACTAACTAAGACATACATAAGTAATAAATATCTCTACAGCAAGAAGCTTTGTGCTTCTCCAAACCAATAATAAACTTCTCAACAATATGTTCCAGCTAAACTAAGTTGGAAGCTAGTAAAGGTGGAAGATATGCAAGATGTAGTGAATGCAATGGAGATGGGCAAGATCATCCACTTGACACTAATCTTTGACTTCACACATATATCTAAGAGTATACAAGAGATAAGGATAATAATATTGAAAAAGGCATTAGATGTGGCAATAAAGGCAAACAAAGTTGTAGTGTTGGTGATAGGAAAAAAAATGTAATAATGAATGATGTAAAAATAAAATTATAGAATCTTGCCATAGTAAGGGTGAAAATGGAGATGATGGGCACTAAAAGAGATTGTAGTAGAAAGTGGGAATTATTGACACACAAACATTAATAGGAGAAAAATAGCCAAAAATTATTGAAAAAGGCCAAGCTAAAATTTGCCTAGCATATAGTTTGGGCCCTAGATGTACCTAAAAAAAGAAAGTGGTGATATCTTAATATATTCAAAGATAGATTTACTATTATCACAAAAATAAGAAATAAATTGGTTATTATCAAGAATATAAGGATATTCTTGATGTTTTGGGATATTTAAATATATATATATATGTATATATGATATTTTTATTTCTAATTTCTATTAAATATATCATCTATAATTTTTTCTATTTTTATAAAAAATATAGCTTTAGTAAATTTATAAATTAAATTAAAAAAATATAATTTATAAATTTTAATATTAAATATAAATTTCTATAAAGAAAGATAATCTATTATTTAAAAAAAAAGAATTAATATTAAAAAAATTAATTTAAAGATAGTTAGTTTGTAATTTTTAAAATACAAGAAAAGAAGTGAGGTGATTTACTCATTTTTAAGAACAAAAAAAAGGCATTGACAAGAATGACATAGGCTTCACTCTTGCATCTATAAATATTATCTAATTAAGAGATGCATGGGATATTTAATAAGACCTCCTACACAAGTCCAATTTGCAAAAAATGTATCTAATTTGCAAGGCAAGTTTCCTATATGTGGGCCACATCAACAACTCCTATCACAAGTGGTTAGCATATACAATTTGGGCCAACTTGTTGGCCAAGTTTTCAAGCTATCAATTATCTATTAATACTATATAGTCAAATCAACATCTATAAAATATTTAAGAAGCTTCTCCATAAGATATTAAAAATTTTACTTACTTTTATTTACTTCTATTTAGCTCTATTTATCTATGTAATTACTAGTATTGATTATGTGCATGATAGTATATTGATTCAATTTTTTATATCAATCTATTTGATTTGTATTATTATAGAATATATATTTAAATTTTAAATTATTATAGTGGTGATATTTCATGAAGAGATGATCTAAGAAGATTAGATTTTTTTTTAAGTCTATAAAAAATTCAATTAAGTTAAAAAAAAAATCTTTTAAATATATTTGATAAATGTCATGGTAAAAAAAAATAAACAAAAAATCATAGCATGTGCTAAATGACAAAGATATTTGGTGGAGTTTATAATTTTGAAAGTCTAATAATTGAAGTTTTTTACTAATATAAAAGGATTTATAAATCATATATAAAATAGATACATTATTAGATTTTAATATAAAAATAAAATAAATGATGTTCAAGATTTAAATAACACTAATATAAATAAAGAAATGTTTTATTTTTTAGTTATTATTGCAAGATTAGAATTTCTAAATAAAACATCTAATTAAAATTAGTAATTTTTAGAAAATTCATAATTACTAAATAAAGTTAGAAAATATTAAAAAATTAAATTAAAACATATCTTATTTAATTTAGCAATAAATAGGTATATATGTTAAATATATACTTAAGGATTTTTTTTTTTATTAATACTGATTTTAATTAGATCAAAAAATCTTCTACTACATAAATCTTCTTTCACAATAAATCCATTATTTAAAATATTTAATTAAGAAAATTTGAATAAAATCACGATTATTAAAACCTTTTGTAACTTAACAAATGGTATAATATAATCTATTATGAAATCCTATTTATTATACTATTTTTCTCAATATACTATTTAACTATATTTTTTAAAATATTAAAAATTATTTGAAGAAGTATAGATGATATTAAAAAATATCCTTCATAAATATACTCTTTAAATTTATAAATATTACTTTTGTATCTTTATTATATTAAATTTTGGTGTTACAAATCAATAAAAATAAGTAGAACAAAAATAAACCATTGATTCACTATTAAAACCATATAATTTTATTTTATATATATATATATATATATATATGTATATTAAAATGATCCATCTATGTACTAAATAAATCTACTGTAACATTACCATCATTAGAAAAACAGATCATCTCAAAAATCATCATTAAAATCATGGCCCTCATCTCTACCTCTTATTTTTTTAGCCCTTGCTTCTCTTGTTGTCATATAATATGAATTCTTGCTTGAGAATGCACCTTGCACCTAATTTTGGAAGGCAAATAGAAAATGCAACAAGAAGATTTTAACAAGTTTAATAGAATCTTGAATAGCTCTAATTAAGCCTTAACAAATTTAATAAAATTTTAACCAATCCAAAAGAAATTTAATATTTTTAATTAATAAAATATAAATAAATCATAAATTAATATTTAATATAATAATTAAGAAATCTCAAAGAATTACAAAAATAAAAATATTAAAGAAATAATAAGAATTTTAAATACATATTAAAATTAGAAATCCTAAATAAATCCTAAATAATCCTTAAATAAATCATAACCAAATTTAATATAGTCCTAAATAAATATTAATGAAATACTAATTAAATCCTAAATAAATCCTAAATAATCCAAGATAATTTCAAGAAAATCTAAACCAATTTCTATAGCTATTTTAAAAACTTAATAAATAATAATTAAATTATTTATCTTAACTAAAATTTTATTCATATTTCAATCTACAAACAATTGATAAGCATACAAAATTTGAAGAAAATTAAAATCACCAGTTTAAAAGTAAAGCTCTTAAACCACTAAAATGTCAATTGCCCTCCTTCTCCAACCTGGATGTTGATCTTCTAACAACAATTTCTTCTTGTTGAACCATTCAATTACTTTAAAAAAAAATTGGTGTATAGATTTTTAAGTTCAAATATCACTCACCAATTTTTGCTTCAATCAAATTGGTAGATGTTGCAAGATCACGAAAATCCTCATTGATCCTAAATTTCAAATATTCATGACCATAACCTACACATACTATTATAATCATTTATCTAATTTTTTGATTGACATAAAATTTTACAAACACATTTAAAACAAGCAAAATGATAGAGTGATAAAATTTTATTTGTAAATATGCTACAACATTCACAAGATTCTCTAGTCTTTAAACTTCTTTTTATTTCTTAAAATCCAAATCCACTGAGTGTATATTTTACTTTAAAAAGCCCTCAAAACTTCAATATGCCTATAATTCATATAGAGCTAACTCTTAAAAATCCTCTCATAAGTTTGCTCTCAAACTTCGCTCTTCAATCAACCAAAGAACCTTGGAATCACCTTATGTATACAATTTTGTGCCTCAAGGTTTAATTTGACCTTGGTTCACAACTAATCCACTTTGGGTATCAATTCTTCATATTTTGAGGTAATTTTTACTAAAACTTAACTCCTACCTAAAGAGGCCTATATTAATTTTTTTCTCATTTACTTTAATTTGGCTCATTTATTCTCCTATGAAGTAAATAGAAGTCTCTTCTATAAGAAGGCAACATTAACACTTATTAATTTTTACTACTTCCTTATTTATTATCTATACTTATAAGTTAATTTGCTAAAATATTTCCATTTAAACTCCTCTATAATATAATATTTCTTTTGCTCTTTTACCTAATGGCTATGTTACTACACAACACTATTCTCAACCTTTATCATTGTAACCCCTTTCCCTCCTTGTTTTGAGCTCTCATCTCAATTCCCCTCATTTTCCACAATAAAGTGGGTTGATTTAGAAAATGGGCAGATCATTTTAATATTTTCTTACATATGTATATATATATATATATATATATACAAAAAAAAGAAAAAAATTAAATGTGAATCTCCTTAATACCTCATATGAGGAATAAAACCCATTAGGGGTCCACTAAATGAATGTCTCTGTTCGTATCACGTGTTCATTCAAGAAACTGAGAACGTGACACGAACTGATACATTCATTCAGTGGACACCATTCAGTGAACAGAATCCTACGTGGCCGCAGTACTTACGAACAACAGCCAGACATTAGAGAGCCAAGGAATATACCGTGACTCCGAGGCAGGTGCTCCCCAAACCAGCATGCCACTGTTCCACAATGCGGTCTAATCGTGCATGATGTAGTAGAAACTTAGGAGGTACAAAATTTAGTCTCTGGGTGTGTCCTTGCTCTTAGATCTCTCCTGCTCTACAGCACTACGAATCTGTATTATAACATCCATTATCATGAAGCATCAAGTGACACTCATTTTTTTTTTTGTTGGAAAGCACATTAAAATCAATAAATAAGTAAATAAGCTGAACCAACATGCCAGTGCGGGGAGCAAGAACGAGGCCATTGCAGCTGAACTCTTTTCTTCTCGCATAGGAGCCTGTGCTATCGACCCAGTCGCACGCAGTGGATTGGGTTTCTACGGATGTTTTGCTGAGCTTGAGTGGTGTGGAGCAGTCGATCCGAGGTGATCGCGGGGCATCCAGACAAAGCAACTTTATTTTGAACTTTTGTCTTGAATTGAGCTGGTCTTAAATCTAGAAAGACTGCCGATACCATGAATGGGGCTGCGGTTGGGTTGTGTTCCAATGTGATCTTGTCTTAGCATCTGCTTTGAATCTACACGAGCTGACAAGCTCGGATTTCACGACAGGCGAGAGGAGGTGGCGTAGCCTTCCCTCCCCTCCCTCTTTTTGGTTTTAATGCTGCTCACGCATGGCGCATCATCTCCCATATCCGTCAACATTCCATTGTTGTTGCTGGCTGGGTAGCACAAAATCTTGCTTTTCATTCCATTCAAATCTGCCCCCTCTCTCAAACCCGTTGCTCCACTCCCTATCAATTTGAAGCACCCTACCTGACTACTTTTACTAAAACTGGGTTTTTGTGTTGACCTTCCTGCTCAATCTTTCTCCTTCTGTAGCCATGAGGTTTTCTTTTGCCTAACCCTCTTTCTTTGTGAGCATCATTGTGCCTCTTTAGAATTGCTGTTGTTATTTTGTTTTGTTTTGTTTTTTTTGTTTGTGTTGTGTGTGTGTGTTCGTTTGTTTGTTTGTTTTTTGACACAATTTTAGGTATATCCAATGTTTTTAATTAATTAATCAAGACTTACAATGTATCAAAAGTCTAAACATCTTTCATCAAAGGAAGGACAAATATAAGTATGATGACAAAAACTTGATTTTTTTATTATTATTTTAATAAACCATGGATTTAAAATAATTATATTTAATTATATTTAATTATATTTAATTAAATATTTTTATAATAAACTTTATAGAAAAAAATTAAAAAATAATAAGATTTTAATATCAGATAGGTAAAATTTTGTAAAAAAATTATTTATAAATATAAAATTAATATACAAATATAATATAAGGTAATATTGTGAGGAACATGTGGTACAACTCTCTTACAAAAAGATGTACATCTTAACAATTGATAATCCAACTTCTTATGGTTAAATCTTCCAAGATGTCAATTGAGTAACCTCAAATTATGTATTAAAGAAGGTCTACAAGCATGTCACCTTTAAATCATGAGCAATCAAATTTATTATTTAATGCTTTTAAAATAAAACTTATACATTTGTATGTTGCAAGTGATATTGAATTCTACAAAAGAACCTTTTGTCAAGGACAAGAACTCGATAAAAAAATAATTTAGACAAGTGAGCCTTCACTCAAAGAAAGGTAACAAAATATAAATAAACAAGTATGTATATTGAAAGAAAAACTGGAATGGCTATTGACAAAAGATAAGAAAATTAGAGACCCTTGAAACTAGACTGGAAGCAAGAAAGGAGTTGACAAGAGTGAAGAAGGCTTCACTCTTGTCTCTATATATACTATCTAATTAGAGGCTACATGGCGACGTTCTATAGGACCTCCAATATGTGTTGACTTTGCAAGATACATGCCTTGACTTACAATGCAAGTTTTTCTATGTGTGGGCCACATGGTTAGCTTGATCTTCAAGCTAACAACATGTGTGGCACATGGCCAACTTGTTGACCACGTTTCTAATCCAAAAAGTCAATTAAAGACATCTATGAAGTCAAAACAGCATCTATGAAGCTTCCATATTAAATATTATAGAATAAACTTATTTTTACCTACTTTTACTTACTTCCACCTATTTGTATATGTAATTACTAGCTTATATGAGTATGTCCATGACATTACCCCCCCTTCTAGGGACGAGTTCTACGAGGAGTGGTCATCATATGTTGAGGAAATCTATAATGCGACGAATTGTATTCGCCACATACTCTGATCTTTGTTCTCTTCAAAGATGATTGATAGGGCCTCTCAACCATCAGTAGTGTCCTATATCAGGGCGGAAAGACCACCTAGTTATTTGATGAATGTTGAGGCATTCATAACTTCTTTCAAATAAAATATTTAGAACACGATCAGGAGTTGTTCCTACCTCTAGTAAAATCACCAAACATCGGGAGTCCCTTCTTAAGTCGTGATACCAAACGCATTGTATCTCACCATCTATTCGAGGAAGAATATGTCATTCTTGAAGATCTTCATCTCGATTGCATCATCTTGAAGGTTGTGACAATTATAATGTCTCTTCCAATACATCAACAAATGAAGGCTCTTGAGTCGAATTTGCTGGTTGTTGGTTCTCCATCTCCTGAGTGTCACAACCACAAAGAAGCTACAAGCAAGGATTGAAAGTAGAATGTTATCTTACCTAGATGTTGTTTCCTTTATAAAGAAGGTTTTCATCTTGATTTTGATGGATGTCGTCGATGAAAAGCCTCCACTACATTTTAAATAAAATTATTAAAAAAATCAATAGTTTTATTTGTTAAATTATTGACTTTCAGTTCTTTATTATTAAAATATAGCATATAAAATTTTAATGGTTTATTATTGATTAAAATATATTTATAAGGAATATAAATATTTATTTAAAGTTATAGATAATATTTTAAGTTATATTAAATATATGTCTCTTCATACAATAGTTGAAGTAATTTATATGTTAAAATTAATTTTAAAATATTATTGACCACATCTATAAATATGGTAATTTTTAAATACAAAATCTTTTAAAAAGTGAATATTATAATTAGAATTTAATAAAAATATATTATTTAACATTCATATATATTTTCTTCTAGACATAGTGCATAGTTGTTGTTTAGAATTTGTTGATTCTTTAGACCAATCCAAATTAATCCTTTAAAAATAAAATCTTATTAAACTTCAAGAAAAAAAAGAATTATAATATTAGTCACTCATATATTTAGAAATTAGTAATTAAGTATATTAATGTAATTTAATTAATATAAAATTTATTTTTTTAATATATATATATATATATATATATTAGATTACATAAATTATAAGCAAGTTTTTTTTTTTTTTTTTTTTTTTTTTTTTTTTTTTATGATTATATAATACTTCTTGTATATAAAAGAATTCATTATTAATGTATCCAAGTAAATGTAAAATTACAAACATTAATAGATGCAAATAAGAATTAAAGCATTTATATAATATTATATAATAGTTTTAAAGGTTATTTGGTAATAATTCAATCAAATAAAGAAAATATTTTTAAAATTAAGGTGAGTAATAAGAATTTTTGTGTTATATGAAATTCAACTAAAAAATATATTAGACATTTGGTTGTGAAAGGATTTTAGCAAAATTTTAATTTTTTTTTATAATCTAACAAAATACATAATTAAAAACATCCGTTTTAGCAATTTTGATATTTTTGAAATATTTAATTCAATTAATTTTAATTTTTATTAATTCCAAATTATAATCTATGCAATCATAAGCAAGTGACATAAAATCCTATGTAAGTCTCACAAACATACATTTATTGTAATTATTACTTAAATAATATGAATAGATAGAAATAAATAAAAATAGATAAATTTCACAGTATCTTTTAGAAAAGATTTTTAAAAGCTTCATAGATGTAATTTTGACTTTACATGTGTTTGTAGTTGATTGATAGGTTAGAAACTTGGTTAATAAATTAACTACGTGCCACACATATTGATAGCTTGTGGAACATGCTATCATAGACATACTCATATAAACCAATAATTACATATATAAATAGGTAGAAGTAAGTAAAAGTAGGTAAAAGTAAGTTAATTCTATGGTATTTGATATAGAAGCTTCCTAAAAGCTTCAAAGATGCTGCTTTGACTTTATAGGTGTCTTTAATTGACTTTTTGGTTTAGAAACGTGGTCAACAAGTTGGCCATGTGCCATACATGTTGTTAGCTTGAAGACCAAGTTAACTATGTGCCCTACATATAGAAAAACTTGCCTTGTAAGTCAAGGCATGTATCCTACAAAGTCAACACTTATTAGAGGTCCTATAGAACGTTGCCATGTAGCCTCTAATTAGATAGTATATATAGAGACAAGAATGAAGCCTTCTTCACTCTTGTCAAGTCCTTTCTTACTTCCAGTCTAGTTTCAAGGGTCTCTAGTTTTCTTGTCTTTTGGCAATAGCCATTCCAGTTTTTTTTTTTTTTAATATACATATCTTTTTATTTATATCTTGTTACCTTTCTTTGAGTGAAGGCTCACTTGTCTGAATTTTTTTTTCATCGAGTTCTTGTCCTTGACAGATTGACAAGAGTACACCTACAATATCAGAGCTTTGTCTAATCTTGATTAAGAATGGATTACCCCTTTTTCTTGATAAGATATAAGCATATTAGAAGTTACGGATTACCCTCTTCTAAACTGATATTGTCCTTAGTATTTTCTTTGTTTTCAAATCCTCTCTTCTATTAGTCTTGAGCGATATTAGACATCTTCTCTTTTCTAAATGTTATCATGGCAGAACTTGTTGAAATGAAGAGTGCAATGGCACAAATATAAGAGCAATTGAGGGAGTTAATGCTTGCGATGCATCAACTCAATTTACCACCACAAGGAGCAACAAGATTGGCAGGAAGTGAAGATATAGAAATGGTTGGAGTTGCTTCAACATCTGCACCGAACCATGTCCTTTCTCCTATGGTGGAACGCCCTTCCAATGTTAGAGAACCAAGAATTGTCCTACCCGAGAAGTTTGATGGCACCAGATCCAAGTTTCGAGGATTTATCAATCAAGTGTAACTTGTGATTGAACTTCAACTCCAAAGCTATCCAACTTCTGGGTCGCAAGTTAGATTCATTGGTACGCTTCTTTCAAGTTCAGCACTATCGTAGTTTTTATTTGTTCTTGAATGACGAGATCCAATATTGGATAATCTAGAGGCTTTTTTGGCAAAGTTTCGATCCATGTATGGAGAACATGATGCAATTTGTGTTACAACCAATAAGATCCATATTTTATGACAAGGTAATCGATCAGTAACGTTGTACAGTTCACAATTTGAACAACTTGCAAATAATATCAAGTAGGATGATGCTGCACTTATTAGCCAATTTCTCTACGGATTACAATATGATGTAAAAAAATTAATGCTCAACTTACCTAATCCTCAAACATTGAGTCAAGCAATTGACTTTGCAGTGAAGTGCAACAATCGCCTTTTTAAATTTTGATTTGAGAATCGTAATAGTGGACCTCAACATTACTATAATTTAATGGCAACACCAACACTTCTTCAACACGTACATTTGGAAGTAGAAGATATGTAAATTGATGGAGTATGTTTCAAACTTCTTACTAAGCAAGAAAAGACTCGTCGTCATTAAGAAAGATTATGTTTATATTGTAGAGAACCAAAACAAACTATTCAATATTGTCCAAGGAAACGACGCAACTACAAAATGAGGAATATGGCTATCAAAGAAGTCAATATATCAAAAAACAAGTTTGTCCAGCTACAATAAGGACCATGTGGTTGAAACCTTGCACAACATCTAGTAAAGGTCCTATTCTCTCCTCAGAGCCCTCTCCTTATTTTACATTAAATGTTATTTTAGGACCTAAATATTACAAAGCCTCTACCTTGTTAGATTCAGGAGTCTTAGCGTGTTTCTTAGATGAAGAATTTATTAAAAGACAAAGCATATATTTAGTAAAAAAAAATAAAACTGTTCATGTAGAAGTCATAGATGGTCGTCCATTATCTTTTGGAGATATTACTCACGAAACCCTTCCTATAGAAGTAATAATTAATGGTCATAATAGCTTTGTAGTATTTAATATCATTAGATCTCCCTCTAATCCAGTCATTTTAGATTTATCGTGGTTAGAAAAATACAACCCTCAAATAAATTGGATTTCCCAAATTCTTACTTTCTCTAAAAGTATAACTAACAGTGTATTTAATCAAGTAGAGAGTCATAAGTCCACTTCAATTAAACCCGTATTTATAGGTGCAAAAGCTTTCTTGTATGCTGCTATGAAAGAATCACCATATATTATATATGCCACATCCATTTTTAACGGTGCAAAGACTTCACGTGGCATTCAAAGCCAATATCAAAAATTTCAAGATGTATTTGAAAAAAAGAATGCGGATACACTCCCGAAACATCATTCCTATGATTGCTCAATTGACCTTCAAGAAGGAGCACAACCGCCATTCGGACCAATCTACAATTTATCACAAAATGAGTTGACTAAACTCAAGGAGTATATTAAAGAAAATCTAGTCAAAAATTTCATATGCCATTCTAAATCTCCGGCAGGAGCTCCAATTCTATTTGTGAAGAAAAAAGATAGATCATTGCGTCTGCGTATTGATTATCGAGGACTCAACAAGATTAACATCAAGAATAGGTATCCACTACCTTTAATATCTGGACTTCTTGATCAGCTGAATCAAGCTAAGATCTATACAAAAATAGATCTCCGAGGAGCATACAATCTAATATGCATCAAAGAAGGAGATGAATGGAAGACTGCATTTCAAACTAGGTATGGACATTTTGAATACAACGTCATGCCTTTTGGACTTACAAATGCACGAGTAACTTTTCAACATCTAATGAATGATATTTTTTGAGAGT
This sequence comes from Physcomitrium patens, assembly GCF_059467195.1. Taxonomy (NCBI): domain Eukaryota; kingdom Viridiplantae; phylum Streptophyta; class Bryopsida; order Funariales; family Funariaceae; genus Physcomitrium; species Physcomitrium patens. Next base: position 5,921,207 of record NC_143423.1, read on the forward strand.
TTTTGGACGATTTTGTGGTTTGTTATCTAGACAACATCTTGATCTATTCTAAGAATCTAGAAGAATATGAACTTCTTGTTTGTTTTGTGTTACAAAAATTAAGAGATGCAGGATTCTATGCCAAGATAGAAAAGTGTGTATTCCACACTACTCAAGTCAATTTCTTAGGTTACATCATTTCGATTGATAGACTTATGATGGATCCTAAGAAAGTTCAAACTATTATAGATTGGAAGATCCCAAAAACAGTAAGAGATGTCCAATGCTTTTTGAGATTTGCCAATTACTATCAGATCTTCATCAAAGACTTCTTTCAAGTTGCAGCTCCACTTATATATTTGACTTGTAAAGATAAACTCCAATGGAATCAAAAAATAAAAGTTACTTTTGAATCTTTGAAGACAGCGTTTGTTTTTGTACCAATCTTGTATCATGTTGATTTTTCCAAAGCATTCTTTATGGAAACAGATGCATTAGACTTTGCTCTAGATGCCATTTTGTCACAAATGGGAACAGATGACAAACTTCATCTAGTAGCCTTTCATTCAAGAAAATTCTCAGCAGTAGAAATCAATTATGAGATCCATGACAAAGAACTTCTTGCAATTATGGATTCTTTTCAAGAATGGCATCATTATCTAGAAGGCACTTCTAGTCTAGTCACCGTATATATGGATCATAAGAACCTTGAGTATTTCATGTCAATACGCATATTAAATCGTTGTCAAGCTTGTTGGAGAATGTCTTTATCAAGATTCGAGTACATCATCACTTATTGGCGAGAAAAACAACAAGTTTTATCCAATACCTTCTCTAAACGTTCTTATCTTGCACCAAAAGAAGGAGATGCAGCTTTTGAGCAACAAAAAATGGTTCTTTTGAAGCTGGAGTAATTTCATCTTTGAGCAATAAAATCAACATTGATTGTTGATTTAAATTTTTTCAAGCAAGTGAAATTAAGTATGTCTTCAGAGCTTCTTGTTCATGATATCAAGAATAATTCTTCTAAATCTCATGATCCTTCTAAATTTGAATTCAAGAACAATCTACTCTATTTCGAAGGCTGCTTATATGTTCCAAAAGGAGAAGCACATTTATATATTCTTCAAGCTCCTCACGACTTTCTAGCAACAGGTCATTTTGAATATAATAAGACTTTAGAGCTGATATCTAGGGATTTTTGGTGGCCTCAAATGTGGAAGGCAGTCAAAGATTTTGTACAATCATGTGATATTTGCTCAAGATCAAAAACTCCTCGTCATCGACCTTTTGGACTTCTTCAACCATTACCGATTCCAGAACAATCATGGTCTTCTGTTTCTATGGACTTCATCACGGATCTTCCAATCTCAAGTTCTTATGACTCTATATTCGTGATAGTAGATCGTTTTACCAAGATGGCATATTTTGTACCATGTACAAAATCTATTACAAGTGAAGAAACAACTAAGCTCTTTCTTTACAATATCTATTGCTATCATGGATTATCTAAGGATATTATATTAGATAGGAGAACTTAATTTGTATCAAGATTTTGGTGGACTCTTTTTAAGATTCTAAAAGTGGATATAAAACTATCTTCAATATTCCATCCTCAAACTGATGGACAAACAGAGCGTGTTAATCAAGTTTTGGAGGAATATTTAAGATGTACCATTAACTACCAACAAGATGATTGGACAACTCTTTTGCCATTGGCAGAGTTTGCTTACAATAACACGGTACATTCTTCTACAAAACAAATACCTTTTTTTGCTAATTATGGTTATCATCCATGACTTGATACTTTTGACTTTTCAAAAGTTGATAATCCTGCTGCAAAAGATTTGGCAATTCATTTATCAAAGCTACATGCAACAATGAAGGTGCACTTAAAAGAAGCCCAAGAACAACAAAAGGTCAATGCAGATGTCTATTGAAAGGAACAACCACCATTCCACTTGGGTGATAAGATATGGCTACTTTGTTGCAATATCAAGACCACTCGTCCTTGTGACAAGTTGGACTATTGAAGGGTGGGACCATTTTCTATTTCTACACAAATCAATCTAGTTGCATATCGTTTACATCTACTGGATTCAATGAAAATCCATCCAGTATTCCACGTGTCTTTTCTTGAACTATAGAAGACAATGGACATACCAAGAAGATGACAAGCTCTACCTACTTCTATAGAAGTGGACAATAATGAAAAGTTTGAAGAAGAAGAAGTCTTAGATTCAAGGTGATGTCAAAATAAATTAGAATATCTTGTTCATTGGCATGGATATGATATTAGTGAATGTACATGGGAGCCAATAAAGAATCTTGTAAATGCAGCAAAGGTGGTGGAGGCTTTTTATCGACGACATCCATCAAAATCAAGATGAAAACCTTCTTTATAAAAGAAACAACATCTAGGTAAGATAACATTCTACTTTCAATCCTTGCTTGTAGCTTCTTTGTGGTTGTGACACTCAGGAGATGGAGAACCAACAACCAGCAAATTCGACTCAAGAGCCTTCATTTGTTGATGTATTGGAAGAGACATTATAATTGTCACAACCTTCAAGATGATGCAATCGAGATGAAGATCTTCAAGAATGACATGTTCTTCCTCGAATAGATGGTGAGATACAATGCGTTTGGTATCATGACTTGAGAAGGGACTCCCGATGTTTGGTGATTTTACTAGAGGTAGGAACAACTCCTGATCGTGTTCTAAATATTTTATTTGAAAGAAGTTATGAATGCCTCAACATTCATCAAATAACTAGGTGGTCTTTCCGCCCTGATATAGGACACTACTGATGGTTGAGAGGCCCTATCAATCATCTTCAAAGAAAACAAAAATCAGAGTATGTAGTGAATACAATTCGTCGCATCATAGATTTCCTCAACATATGATGATCGCTCCTCATGGAACTCGTCTCTAGAAGGGGGGGTAATATCATGGACATACTCATGTAAGCTAGTAATTACATATATAAATAGGTAGAAATAAATAAAAGTAGGTAAAAGTAAGTTAATTCTATAGTATTTGATATAGAAGCTTTATAGATGCTGCTTTGACTTTATAGGTGTGTTTAATTGACTTTTTGGACCAGAAACGTAGTCAACAAGTTTGCCATGTGCCACACATATTGGTAACTTGAAGACCAAGCTAAGTATATAGCCCACATGTAGAAAAACTTGCTTTGTAAGTCAAGGCATGTGTCCTACAAAGTCAATACTTATTAGAGGTTCTATAAACGTCGCCATATAGCCCCTAGTTAGATAGTATATATAGAGACAAGAGTGAAGCCTTCTTCACTCTTGTCAACTTCTTTCTTGCTTCCCGTTTAGTTTCAAGGATCTCTAGTTTTCTTGTCTTTTGGCAATAGCCATTCCAGTTTTTCTTTCAATATGCATACTTGTTTATTTATATTTTGTTACCTTTCTTTGATTGAAGGCTCACTTATCTGAATTACTTTTTCATCAAGTTCTTATCCTTGACAACAAGCTAGAACGTAAAATTACTGCTCAACTTTTAACCTATTAATTATTAAGACAAGAAAGTAAATTAAGAGGCTTTTATAAAAGTCATGTTTAAATAACTTGAAGTATTATTGAACAAAGATAATTAGATATTAATAATATATATATATATATATATATATTTATATATATATATTAAATTTTTATTATATAATTATATTATATTAAAATAGAAAATTGTCTATAACTTCAAATACTAACTTATTTATTATTAGAGCTTTATTTCAAGAATTTATCATATTTATTATATTAGATCTATGAGATTCACTTGTCTTTGAATATTGTAAAAGAATGAGCTATTCAATTCAATTGGAACTTTGAATTTAGAGTATATTCTCCTATCATTTTGTAGCAATAGAACATCAATTTCCAAAAATACAATTGTGAGAGAAATTTTATTATTTTTACACATAATTTTTTAAAAGAAAAAAGACAAGACTTTTTGTTTAATCTTTAATTGAGTTCTCAATTCTATATTGACTTATGCTTAGAATCATCTAAAAGATATATATATATATATATATATATATATATATAATCTACTAATATCCTATGCATAAGAAATATAACAAAAATAAAAAAAATTATGTTTTTATTTGTATTTCTACAACTTTAATTAGAGATAGCTTTTATACATCATATGTGTCATGTATGCCAATAGCTACATTTATAATTCTTAATTTTTCAGGGACACACCTATGAATTTGTCATAATTCAAATAATGTGGTATCCTTGACTTATGTAAAAAATATTTTAATAAAATACTATTTAATTATTGAGAAATTGACAAAATCTAAGCAACAAATTGTAGTGCCATAATGATGCTTTTTCTAAGCTTTTTACTTGTTATTTTGTATAAATTATGTAAGAAAATCTCCAAAGATTATTTTTTGGACTTTTTGGTATGATCTTGTTTGTCTCAAAGAACTCAATCAATATAATTTTTATAATCTTGTGTAATTAAAAATTTATCTAATATTATTATTTTTATTGAATAAATTTTATTTTTTAATTAGATAAGGAGACTTTTAATTATGTAATAGATAGATAAATACCATGTATTTTATAATTATTGAATTATTATATTACTTCAAATTCTAAGACTTTGAATTTTTTTTTAATATTATTGAATTTAGTTATGATTTTTAAGACTAATATGATTGAGATTATGACTCTTAAAATATATATGAATAAAATCATAAGTTCATTATTAGAAAAACAAACTTTTATTTGAAGAAAGAAAAAAATTTGAATAATATAATACAAAAGAAAAAATTTGGATCCAAAATATAATGCATTGTATTAATATATGACAATTTTCCTCCTCTTAACATTGATATGTACATTATATTTTTTAATAAAATAAGATTTATGTAGAAAATTTTAACAATTATCTATCTTATATCATTCTTGATTTTAAAAGAAACAACTACCATTACATCTCAAATATATTACATATCTACTTTTATTTTATTTTATTTTGAAATTAAAATTATAAGAATAGTGCTTCATATACTTTTCAATTACTTATATTATAAGTACATTTTTTTTCTTGATAAGATAATAATAATAAAATACTTAAAATAATATTAGTTTTGGATTATCTTCTTTTAAAATGATATTATTTTTCATATTTTTTTCTATCTTCAAGTACTTTTTTTTACTTATTTTCAACAATATTACATATTTTTTTTTATAATTATTATTATTACAGCAAAGCTTGTTAAAATGAAGAGTGCAATGGCACAAATGGAATAATGATTGAAAAAGTTAATGCTTGCGATACATCAATTCAATTTACCATTACAAAAAAAACAAGAATGACAAAAAATAAAGATATAAGATGATTAGAAGTGCTTCAACATGTGCATCAAATCATGCCCTTCTTTTTATGGAAGAATACTATTCAAGTATTAAAGAAGTAAAAATTGTCTTACTTGAGAAGTTTGATAGTATAAGATCAAAGTTTCAAGGATTCATCATTCAAGTATAATTGGCAATTGAACTTCAATTCCAAAGCTATTTAACTTCATATTTACAAGTCAAGTTTATTGAAATTCTATTTAGTAATTTTGTATTATCATTTTTTTCATCTTTTTTTGAATGACATCATCAAATATTGGACAATTTGGAAGCTTTCTTAGCAAAGTTTCAATCCATATGTGGAGAACATGATGTAGTTCATGTTACAATAAACAAGATCCATATTTTGCAACAAAAAAATTAATCTTTAATATTATATATCTTATGATTTAAACAACTTGCAATTGATATTAAGTGAGGTGATACTATACTCATTAGTCAATTTTTTTATGGATTATAATATGAGATAAATAATTAATGCTCAATTTATTTGATCTTCAAATATTAAGTCAAGCAATTGATATTGCTATAAAGTATAATAATTGGCTTTTTGAATTTTGATCTAAAAATAATTTAAGTAGGCCTCAATGTTATTACAATTCAATGGAAACACCAACATCTTTTCAATACATATCTTCTAAAGCAAAGAATATGTAAATTGATACTATATGTTTTAAATGTCTTATTGAACAAAAAAAGACTTATCATCGTTAAAAAGGACTATGTTTATATTATGGAAAACAAAAGCATATTGTTCAATATTTTTTTAAAAAATAATGCAATCATAAAATAAGAAGTATGACTATCAAAGAAGATAATGTGTCAAAAAACAAGTTTATTCAGCTATAATAGGAACCATGTAGTTGGAATTATACAGTACTTGATGAAAGTCCTATTTTCTCCTCAAAATCCTCTCTTTGTTTTATAATAGATGTTAGTTTAGAACCTAAACATGACAAAGCCTCTGCCTTATTAGATTCAAGAGTCTCAGCTTGTTTTTTAAATAAAGAATTTATTATAAGACATAACATACTTTTAATAAAGAAAACAAAACTTCTTTATGTAGAAGTTAGAGATGGTCATCCATTATCTTTTGGAATTGTTATTTATAAAATATTTCTTTTACAAATAATAATTAATAGTCATAATAGTTTTATAGTATTTAATATCATCAGATTTTCTTTTAATTTAATTATTTTTAATTATTGTAGTTAAAAAAGTACAACCATTAAATAGATTGAATTTTATATAGTCTTAACTTTTTTAAAAGTATAACTAAGAGTGTAATTAATTAAATAAAATTTCATAAGTTTAGTATAGCTGTCACGGACACAAAAATACACACTCGAGATCTAACAAGAAGTTCAAGAAGAACTGACAAGAACTAGATTAATCATATGAATACAAGAACAATACCAGAGAGGTGAGCTAGAGCTCCAAGAGATGTGTTGTCGAGACTGAAGAACTCTTTAGCCTCGATTCCAATATATACTCATATTTAGGAAGCTTCTAGAAGGTTCCAGAGACTTGCTTCTAGAAGGTTCTAGAAACTTATCTCTAGAAGGTTCTAAGGACTATGTTCCTAACATCTTCTATCAATTAAGAAGCTTCTAGAAGGTTCTAGAGACTTGCTTCTAGAAGGTTCTAGAAACTTGTCTGTAGAAGGTTCTAAGGATTATGTCTCTAACATCACCCCTTCCTTTAGCTTTGAGGTCTCTCAGAAGCAATGTTGTTGTTAATCAGTACCAACACAAGAAAATGAAGATCTGTCACATAATGTCTGCTATGAACTCTAACTTTTGTTCACGAGGCAAGTGGTTCATCGGCCCTTGAAGCCAATGGTAGTGGCCCACTCCTTCAACTTCTGACCAAGCATGAACTTCCGTATCCTCATTGTGAAATTGTCCTGCAAACACGCCTTCTGGCTGACCATCGTAAGTAGGCTCGGACTCAAATACAATCTTCAGAGATCGATTACTCGGTATCCTTCGTCGTCGTCGTGATATAGGCAGTTCTTCATCTTGAGATCGCCTTCGTGAGCTAGTCAGTTGAGATAATCTGACTGGTATAGTATCTATCTCTTGGCTATCCATATCAGAAGACCAAACTATGACTACTGAAAAAATTCTATTTTATTTTGGAGAAAATAACTACATCAACTACGAATTTTGGTGATGCTCTCCCCCTTTCTTATATTTTTGGGTGAGCAAGCTTCAGAAGGAAGCTATCGTCGAACCAGCTTAGGTTTATGAGGATGTTGTTGATGAAACTCCTGTACCTTTTGTGGCGCATTGGTGAGATTTTCAGCTGGCTCCCATGTTCGCTCATTAATGTCATAGCCGCACCAATGAACAAGATACTCCAACTTGCCCCACCTTTGTCGAGAATCCAGAACCTTTTCAACCTCGTATTCCTCGTGGTTCTCGATCTCAATACTAGATGGCGGACATTGCATTCTTCCAGGAAAAGACGACTCTCGATAAGGCTCCAACGGAGAAACATGAAAGACTGGATGTACCTTCATAGAAGCCGGTAATTCCAGACAGTACGCCACTGGATTGATTTGCTTCTTGATGATAAATGGTCCCAATCTTCGATAGTCCAACTTATCACATGGTCGCTTGGTCTTGATATTTTGTCGAAGAAGCCATGCTTTATCTCCAATTTTGAAAGTAGGTGCTTGATTCCGAAATCTATCTGCAGACGCCTTGTAGGATTCTTGAGCGGATTGTAATTGAAGCTTCAATGTATTTTGAAGCTCTGATAGTTGTTTCGCAAATCCTTCAGCTACTGGATTGTTATTTGTTGACGGACTCAATAAATCAAGCTTTGCATGATACCCATAGTTGGAAAAGAATGGTGTATATTGAGTCGACGCATGGAGGGTGTTGTTATATGCAAACTCGGCTAGCGGCAGATATGTGGTCCAATCGTCTTACTAATAGTTGATGCTGCATCGTAAGTATTATTCTAAGACTTGGTTCACCCGTTCCGTTTGGCCGTCAGTTTGAGGATGAAGAATTGAAGAAAGCTTGACATCCACCTTCAATATCTCAAAGAGAGATCTCCAAAACTTTGATACAAACTGGGTTCCTCGATTTGATACGATATCATCTGATAGTCCATGATATTGATACAAATTATCAAGAAAGAGCCTTGTTGTGACTTCATTGGATGATGTCTTCTTGCAAGGGACAAATGCGCCATCTTTGTAAGTCGATCTACCATGACAAAGATGCTGTCAAATGAGTTCGATGATGGCAGGTCCGTGATGAAGTCCATAGAAATTGAAGACCATGGTCGAAGTGGAATCGGCAATGGCTGTAGGAGTCCATAAGAGTGATGCCGAGGATTCTTGGATCTTGAACAGATGTCGCAGGAGAGGACAAAATATTTCACATCCTTCCACATTTGGGACCACCAAAAATCTCGAGAAATAAGCTCTAAGGTCTTGTTGAATCCAAAATATCCCGCAGCTGGAAAATCGTGGCGAGATTGAAGAACTCAGAGTCGTGCTGGTCCTTTTGGAATATATAAGCGCTCCTCAAAGTATAAAATATCTCCCTCCACCTTGAACTTATCGTCATTAACACGCTGCTTAATATCAATGGCTACTGAATCTTCAATGGTCACGACACGTACCTGATTCAGGAAGTCAGCATCAATTGGCACAATAGTAGCGCAAAGCTGAAATTGCTTTGGCTTCAACAATGTTGTACATTGTTGATCAAACGCTGCTTCTCCAACCTTTTGTACAAGATACCATCTCCTCGATAAGGCATCAGATAGTCCTTGCTGCTTTCTAGGTCGATAAGTGATAACAAAATCGAATCTAGATAGCAACATACTCCACCGAGCTTGACGTCGATTTAGAACTTAAACCGACATGAAATATTCCAAATTCTTGTGATCTGTGTATACGGTCACTAGGTGTGCAGCTCCTTCAAGAAATCGATGCCATTCTTGGAAAGAATCCACTGTAGTAAGAAGTTCCTTATCGTCGATCTCATAATTGATTTCAACAACAAAGAACTTTTGAGAATAGAATGCAACCAGATGGAGCTTCTTGTCTTCTCCCATTTGTGAAAGTACAACTCCCAAAGCAAAATCCAAAGCATCAGTTTCTAAATAAAAGGCCTTTATAAAGTCTGGATGTACCAAGATTGGAGCCGTAGTAAATGCGGTCTTCAGGTCTTGAAACGCCTTTTTTGTTAAAGGTCCCCATTCCAGCTTATCCTTGCATGTCAACCGAGTGAAAGGAGGAGCAACTTGAGAGTAATTCTTGATGAAGATCCGATAGAAGTTGATAAAACCAAGAAAGCATTGTACGTCTCTAACCGTCTTCGGAACCTCCCAAGACACGATTGCTTCTACCTTCTTGGGGTCCATCTTCAAGCCTTCCGTAGTCGCAACAAACTTCAGAAACTCCATCTCTATTTGGTGAAATAAACACTTCTCCAACTTGGCATATAGTCCTCACTCACGTAGTTTCTCCAAGACCAAACGAACGTGCTTTTCATGCTCTTCCTCATTTTTGGAGAAGATCAGAATATCATCCAAATAGATGACAACAAAATCGTCAAGGTACTCTCGGAAAATGTCATTCATCATATGTTGAAAGATCGCTGGAGAATTGGTAAGACCAAAGGGCATAACATTATACTCAAAATAGCCATACCTTGTACGGAATGCTGTCTTCCACTCATCTCGTTCCTTGATTCGTACGAGGTTGTAAGCTCCCCTTAGATCAATTTTTGTAAAGATCCTTGCACGTCCAAGTTGTTCTAAGAGACTAAAAATCAAGGATAACGGGTAACAATTCTTCTTTGTTACCTTGTTGAGGCCTCGATAGTCCACGCACATCTGCAACGAGCCATCTTTCTTCTTCACAAATAAGATGGGTGCTCCAGTTGACCATTTTGAATGACAGATGAAGTTCTTGGCTAGATTCTCGTCGATGTACTTCCACAACTCCGCCAACTCCATCTGAGATAGATTGTAGATTAGGCCAAAAGGTGGTTGTGCTCCTTCCTGCAAGTCTATGGCGCAATCATATGGTCGGTGTTCTGGTAGCATGTCGGCATTCTTCTTTTGAAACACATCTTTAAAATCCTTATATTGCTTAGATATACTTGTTGTCGAGATCTTCTCTCCGATAGTTGGAGCCGCATAAATGACAAACGGTGTGCCTTCTTTGGACGATCTTATAAACGCTCTTGCTCCAATGAATAAGGATTTCTCTATTTTGGGTTTTCTACTAGACTTGCTTTTGGATGGTTTTGTGGGAAAGGTCATCTTTCGCAACCTCCAATCTATGGATGGATTATGCTTTTCCAACCAAGAAAGACCAAGAATAATAGGATTTGATGGGGTTCTAATAATATTGAAAATAATATGACTACTATGGCCCTTAAACGTCACTTCTATAGGTTTTGATTCATCGGTGATACTATCAGACAATAAAGGTCGCCCATCTATGACCTCAACGTGAACAGGTTTGGATTTTTGTACTAAAGGGATCTTATGACACTTCGTAAATTCTTCGTCTAAAAAACAAGCAGATGCTCCTGAATCTAATAATGCTAAGATTCTCAATTTTTGAGGGCCAATAAGCAAAGGGATTGTAAAGCAAAGGGCAGGTTGAGCGGAAAGAAAGGAACCTGGTTGTTGTTGCAATATTTCACTATCCAGTCGCACGGTTCCTATTGTGGCTGGGCATCCTTGTTTTCCTGAATAAACGCACCTCTAGTCTTGACAATATGTCGATTTTGCTTCTTGGGGTAGTTTCCAACTTTGTGGCCTTCTTCACCGCAATACAAGCATAGACCTTCCTCCATACGCCGCTTTTTTTCTTCTAGGATAAGAGATTTGACACGTACCGCATTAATTTGCATGTCTTCTACCTCTGAATGTGAATTCATGCTGCTTGCCGACATAGTTGGGGTGTGGCAAACCATATGTTGTCTTGAATGTTGGTCTTGGCGACGTTGGAATAGGCCGTTAGCGTACTTCTCAGCTTGGCTAATAGCTTCGTTGAGCGTTTGCGGATCAGGAAGAATTAACAGCAAATCTTTCACATCATCCCTTAAACCCCAATAGAATTGACTCATCAACGCTTCTTCGTCCCAATTGATGTCGCATACTAATTGCCTGAAGTCCGATGCATAGACTGATATAAGGCGAATTCCTTGTCGTAGTGACCGGATCTTTGTTGTAGCCCATCGAACCTTGTCATGTTCACCAAATGCTTCCGCAAATGCCTCGAAAAAGGTTTCAAAGTTGTTTAATATGGACGATCGTTTCTCAAACAAAGGAGCAAACCATAATAGAGCTTGTCCTGTAAGTAAGGTTCCAACAAGCCCAACACGTGACTCCTCCGTTGGATAGCGTTTGGGTTGTAAAACTATTATCAACCTGATTTGATTGACGAATCCTCAAAACTTAGAACGCGTACCATCGAACTTGTCTGGAAGGCTAACTCGGGGCTCCTTATGTTGTAGAACCAGTGGTGCTTGTCGAACTTGAGGCAAAGTTACTTTTCCAAGTACATAAGTTTGAGGCTGGTGCAACCTAGATTGTGCCATCCCAGATGCTCCATCATTATGAAGCCTTGCCACGACTCCTTCAATCTCTGCAGTTCTTTACGATAATGTAGCGAGGATATTCATGATAGCATCCAACTTGCACTCCGAACTTTCCGTCATATTAATGTCTTGGCCTTCGGCCATTCTAAGAGAAGGACAGAAATGACTCTACAAGAAGACAATATTGGTTTAGAGGAGGGTACTCCACAACCTCTAAAATGCCTTAAGAGCTTCAAGAAAAGGGATAATCCACTCTCTCCAAGAAGAATAAGACTCCAATATTGTAACAAAAGAAGTATCAATTTAGAGGAGGGTAATCCGCAACCTCTAAAATGCTAGTACACTTCCAAGCAGAGGGATAATCTGCACTCTAACGAGGAAGAAACTAACTCTGATATCTGAGGTGAGTGAAGTCTCGACAAACTGTCATGGACACAAAAATACACACTCGAGATCTAACAAGAAGTTTAAGAAGAACTGACAAGAACTAGATTAATCATATGAATACAAGAACAATACCAGAGAGGTGAGCTAGAGCTCCAAGAGATGTGTTGTCGAGTCTGAAGAACTCTTCAGCCTCGATTCCAATATATACTCCTATTTAGGATGCTTCTAGAAGGTTCCAGAGACTTGCTTCTAGAAGGTTCTAGAAACTTATCTCTAGAAGGTTCTAAGGACTATGTCCCTAACATCTTCTATCAATTAAGAAGCTTCTAGAAGGTTCTAGAGACTTGCTTCTAGAAGATTCTAGAAACTTGTCTCTAGAAGGTTCTAAAGATTATGTCCCTAACAATAGCCATACTTATATTTGTAGATACAAGAGCTTTTCTGCATTGTATAAAAGAGTGATCACCTTATGTCATTTATGCCATACCTATTTCTAATAGTAGAAAGACTTCAAATGGCATCTCTAGCTAATATTAAGATTTTAAAGATATATTTGAAAAAAAGACTGCATATGCTCTTTCAAAACTTTGTCTCTATGACTACTCAATTGATCTTTAAGAAAAAGCTAAATTGCCATTTGGATCAATCTATAATTTATAATAAATAACTTGACTAAATTCAAAGAATATATTAAAAAGAATCTAGCCAAAAACATCATATGCTATTCCAAATCTCTAGCAAGAACTTCAATTTTGTTTCTAAAGAAAAAAGATAGATCATTGCAAATGTGTTCATTATTGAGAACTCAATAAGATCACCATTAAGAACAAGTATCCACTACCTTTGATATCTAGATTTTTTGATCTATTAAATGAAGTTAAGATCTATATAAAAATAGATCTATAAAAGGCATACAATTTGATATGCATCAAAGAAGGAGATGAATGGAAGACTATATTTTGAACCAAGTTCGGATATTTTGAATATAATGTCATGTCTTTTGGACTTACAAATATATCAAAAAAAATTCAATATCTAATAAACAATGACTTTTGAGAGTTTTTAGATATTTATTGTTTGTTATCTAGACAACATCTTAATCTATTTTAAGAATATAAAAAAATATTAATTTTATGTTTATCATATATTACAAAGATTATGAGATTTAGGACTCTATGTTAAAGTAGAAAAGTATATATTTTACACTATTCAAGTCAACTTCTTAAGATACATCATTTCAAATGATGGACTTATGATAGATCTTAAGAAAATTCAAACTATTATGGATTAAAAGATCCTAAAAACAATAAGAGATATCTAATACTTTTTGAGATTTGCCAAATATTATTCAATCTTCATTAAGGACTTCTTTCAAGTTATAATTCTACTTACATGTTGGACTTATAAGAACAAATTTCAATGGAAGTAAGAAGCAGAAGAAACATTTGAAGCTTTCAAAACAACCTTCATTTTTGCATCAATTTTATATCATATTTACTTTTATAAGCGATTTTTTTATGAAAATAGATGCATCAAACTTTGCTTCGGGTGCCATATGATCACAAATGGGAATAGATGATAAATTTCATCTAATAGCTTTTTATTCCAAAAACTTTTCAATAATTCAGATTAACTATAAGGTCAACAATAAAGAACTTCTTGTAATTGTGGATTTGTTTCAAGAATGGTGCTATTATCTAAAAGGCACTTTTAGTCTAATAATCATATATATAAATCACAAGAATTTTAAATATTTTATATCAATAAAAATTATGAATCATTGCTAAGCTCATTATAGGATATCCTTGTCAAGATTCAAATTCAAGATCTTTTATTGACCATAAAAACAACAAGGTTTGTTAGACAAACTCTCTAGACAATTTTATCTTATACCAAAGGAAGGAAATGCCATTTTTTTTAATCAAAAATGGATAAGATATGTTTACTTTATTATAATATTAAAATTATTTGTTCTTAAAATAAGTTGGATTATCATAGACTTGGACCATTTTTTATTTTTGAATAAGTCAATATAGTTGCTTATCGATTACATCTACCAAAATCTATGAAAATCTATCTTGTATTTTACATATCTCTTTTGAAACCATATAAAATAGTGAATATTTTGGAAAAAAGACAAGTACCATTGCTTTCTATAGAAGTAGATAATAATTAAGAATTTAAAATATAAGAAGTTTTAGACTCAAGGAGGAATCGATTTAGATTGGAATATCTTATTCATTGATGCAAATATATTATTAGTAAATATACATAGGAGACAACAAAAAATCTTATAAATATGGTAGAGAAGGTCAAATCTTTTTATCAATGAATCCATCAAAATCAAGATAAAAAATAGTAAATTATTGCTATAAAAGAAATAAAATTTAAAAAAGATTGCATTCTATTTTTTTTTTATCTTTATTTGTAATTTTTGTATAATTTTGGCATTAAAGAACCAACAACTAGCAGACTCAATTCAAAAGCCATTGTTTGCCGACTTTTTGAACAAGACAATGTGATTATTATACCTTTTATGACAACATAATAGCAATGAAGACCTTCAAGAACAATATGTTTTTCCTCAAATAGATGGTGAAATATAACATATGTGATATCATGATATGAGAAGAGAGTCTCGATGTTTGATCTTACTTCTAATCTAATTTCAAGAAGTTTCTAGTTTTCTTGTCTTTTGACAATAGCCATTCTAGTTTCTTTTTAATATACATACTTCTTTGAGAAAGTCTCTCTTGTTTATTTACTTTCATCAAGTTTTTGTCCTTGACAATAAGTCTCAAGATACCTCAAGTACATCTTATCAATTATAGAGATATCTTAAGTATATACTATTAAATTCTATTGAATTTCAAACAACTTTTAAATCAATAATCTTAAATATTTTTTATTACATTTTAAATAAATTCAATTAAATTTCAAATTAATCTTATCAAATCCAATAAAATCTGAAAAAAATAAAAAAATAAAAATAAAATATAAATCTGAATTAAATCTCAATAAAATTCTAATATAATCTATTTGAACTTTGAAAAATCTTTATTAAATCTTAAATAATCCTAAAAAATCTTAACTAAATTCAAATAAAATCTTTAAAATATTAAAATTAAATTCTAATAAATTCCAAAATGATTTAATATCAAATTAATATCTTATAATTATTAAATTAATTTTCAATTCTACATCAAATTTTTCTCACTTTTTAATCTTTTAATTGATAGCAAGCTTAAAAAAATCAAAAAAAAAAAAAAAAAAAAAAAAAAAAAATCTTATAATTTGAGAGAAAAAATAAATAATTTACAAGGATATTAAGTAGCATATCTTTTCAACCTTGATGTTGAGCTTCCAACGCCAAAATATCCTTCTTTCTTAATTGATTTCTTTTAAAATTTTCAAAGATATTGGCATTTATATTAGTTATCAATCCACAATTTTTTTTATTGATTTAATTAGTCAATTGTTGCAAATCTTTAAAATCATAATTTATTCTAAAACTACCTAATATAGATAATTTAACCTACTTAAATACTAATAATTTTGCATTCAATCAACCAACTTAGCTAGAATTTATCTAACAAACTTAATAAAACTCTGTAAACAAATGAATAAAATTTTATTAATAGATTTGTTATATAATTCACAAAATTATAAAAATAATTTCTATTTATTTTTTTAAAAAATTATCTTACATATATCTTATCTTTCTATAGCTTTCAAGAGTTTATACAAAATAAATTATCCCAAAATTAGAGCATGACAAATATTTTTTAAATCTTCATTCTAATTGTATTATTTGATTGACAAAAAAAAAACCTTGCATGTGCTATGATACATTTTTTTGTACCTTGGATTTTGATTTTGACATTGATTCATAAATGGTCTTTTTTATGTATCAAGTTAATTTTTTCTTTAATAATTTTAGTTTAAAAATATCTTAGACTATTATATATATATATATATATATATATAATTTTTTTTCTATTTTATTTTATTTTTTCTTGTTTATAACTCTTCAAAGCATATTAAAGTACTTGTAGCAAAATGACAGGCATAAATACTAATTTTTTTATTTCTTCCTATTTTTTATCTATAGTTTTTATTTTTTATTAAATATGTAATTAAGTTCTTTTCAAATAAAATCCTTTATTTATAATTTTATTCAATAATTATATTATTATAAAATGATAATATGATTCTTGCATAGTTGCAAAGGTAAGCTCAATAGATTTAGATAATATTGATACAAACTTGGATGCCTTTGATATTTTACAAGGGTACTATATCCAACAAGGTCTATTTTTTTAGCAAATATTTATCAAATCTTCTCTAGATTTTTTCCATCTTTTGAGACAATATGACAAATTATTAGTTTGGACTATAAAGTAAAGGTGAATTTTCCAATATTAAAGCTTAGCTCTAATTTCCAAAATAATTTAAAATAAAGCTCTAATTTGATAAGATTTATATTAATAAATATGTAGATGCTAAATTCATGATATTAGCTTATAAATAACATCACAAAAAGATGTATAAGACATTTTAGAGAGCTATAATTCTATAGAATAGAATGTCAAGTTTTTTAGAAGTAAAACATATATATATATATATATATATATATATATATATATATATATATATATATATATATATATATATTGTTGTATTGTAATAAGACTATATGGTGAAAGAAAAAAATATTGGTTTTATTATAAAAAGAGATTTATTAAAAAATATATAGTAGCATAATACATGTAAAAGATAAGAAGGTAATAAAACTATTTAATGTTAATGTTAATAAATTGTTAATCAAGAAAGATTGGTTGTGAACCAAGGTTGAAATCAATTTTTAAGGAATAAAATTGTATATCTATGGCAATTTTGGATTTGTTTTGTTGATTGGAGAATAAGATTAGAAAGTAGATTTTAAATGGTTTGTTTTAGTATTAATTTCAAGTAATTTGGAATAATTTTGATATTCAAAGAGCTTTTCAAAGTAAAAGATGTTTAATGTGATTTCAAGTTTTGAAAAAAAAAAAAAAAAAAAAAAAAAAAAATTACATATATTTTATAAATTTATATATTTTATAAAAGATGGATAGATAAAATTTTGTAGATTTGTAAATGTGATTATTTTTAATATTTTCTACAAATTTAAAAATAAATCGAATGTTTAGATTGAAAGATATTGGAATTTAATTGGATTAGAGTCTTAAATATTTGATATTAGGATTAAAAAGAAATTTTGTGATCTTGAGTAATCTACAAGTTGGATTGAAGAAAAATTTTGTGATAAAATAATAACCTTAATTTTCAAAAAAAATTCTAATTTAGAAAGCAAGTAAATGATTCAACAAAGAGATATTGTTGCTAGAAGATCAACATTAAGGTTAGAAAATGAGAACTGTTGATACTTGAGAAAATTATGAGTTGTTTTTTCAATTGTTTATCCTCCATTGCTAAGTAACAAGTGCATTTTCAAGCAACACAATATGTCATATAACACCATTGTAATATTAGCTTGTGACTCCCACTAATAGATCTTAATTGGTGGAACTGTTAAAAATATAGGTTTTAATTATTTAAATATAAAAATATCAGTATTAGAGAGTCTTTTTGATGATTTAAATATTCATTAGAATTTTAAAAAATTTATAAGGTAAAAGAGTCTTATTTAAAAAAATTATAAAAATAAAATCTTAATAAGTTTTGGAGACAATTAACTTAGTTAATTTAATATTTTTACTTATTTTTGAATATTAAATATTAATATTAAAATCAATATCTATATTAGTCTTCTATATATATATATATATATATATATTATTTATTAGAAACCTATAAATATTAGTCAATAGTTAGAAGAAGCATGAAAAAGAATTTCTTGCCTTTTAATTATATTAGAAATATAATTTTTAGTAGATTTAAATTAATTTTATTACTATAAAAAAATTATCAAGGTAGGAAATTTTGGATTTGATTTGATAGTAGTATTATAAAATTATTATAAAAACTTTTGGAATTTATTTAGAATTTTTTAGGAATTTTTAGTGAAAATTTTAAGACTTTGTTAAAATTGAGTTTTTACCGCCTTGAGAGCTATTAAGAAGAAATGGAGTGAGTTTTAAAGGCCATACACAGTTCCAAAGCTAATTGGGTGTTTTTGAATACCATGATGAAGTTAAAATGTAAAAATATTATTTACTAGAAGAAAATAGGAAGACTAGTAGTTAATCTAGTTCTCTTAGGAAGAAAGGTGAAGTTCCATATTTGTTGTAGCACCTTGAATAGAATTAAGAGGATAAGACAAGGGCCTTGTAGCTTTTCTTAACCAATCCTTATACACTATATGTGTGCCTTGGTGAGGCTTGAATCCTTAATCAAAAAGCAAGTTATCCTCGAAATAAATATTTTTTATTTAATTATTTTAATTATTTTCTTAATATCTTTAATCCTTCATACTTAACTCATAGTAAATTAGATTTACATCTTTTTTACATCATTGAAAATATAATAAATTTAAAAATCAAGAATATAAACATATATATATTATCAAATAAAAATTCAGTAAACACATTGAAATTAAATTTTAGAGTGTGTATTTGCTTGAATACATTCCTTTTACTTGTTTTGTATTTGTTCTTCTTTTATTCTTGTTCATTGCTTGTTTCACTTTATACCACCAATTATAAGCAATTCTTAATTGAGTCCATCTTATAATTTGGATTGATGGATAAATTTTACTTTCACATAACAATAAAAAAAGATAATTGTGTTTTAAAAATAAGTAGTACAAAATATGCTAAAGACTATTTGATTCAATTATAAATATTTCAAATTAGAGTTTTTTAGTTAAGAGTAATTTTGGACTTACAAGTATAAGTAGAAGTTAGTGCAAGTGAGTACTTGGCATAAATTTGCCATCAGACATTGGTGTAATTATTATACTTAGAATTATAAGTATTTAAATTCAAACTTAAAACAAAAAATTTAAATATTAATCTTAAATATTAAATATATTAGATTTTTAAGATATTAATAAAATAATTAAATTAATACTATATTTTATCATAAAAAATATTATTATTTAATGCATCCAAGATTTAAATTTTGATAAAATAGACATGAATAGGTCTAAAATCCAATAAGTTAGAAGGGTGTTTTGGACTTGACTGTGTTTTAGACAAAACTTATTAATTACTTTAGATCATTACCAAATGGCTGATTTTTTTATTGGATATTAATATCTATGTACTATTTCAAAAATCATTTAATTTTTTTTATAATTACTAAGTTTTAGTCAAAATTTCTATTAAGAAAAATTTATTACCAACAACTAGTTTTAATTGAATTGCATGCAATTCAAATCTAGTAGATATTGTAAGGACTAAAATTAGTTTAATTTTTTTAAAAAACAAAGTATTTATTTGGAAAGTAGTCTACATACATATTTTAAATAGTTTAAATAGATTTTTTTTAATAAAATTTTGATAATAAAATTTTCTTACAATCTCAAGTTAATATTGCTATTCTTGTTGAGCTTATACTTGATAATTGGTACAATGGCCCTCTTATAACAATTGGCCTTGGTATTTACTTAAAATAATTAAATTAATTATTATTAATTACTTAATTTTTTTTATGGATAACATACCTACTGGATTTAATTTTCTTTATTCTAGACTTTTTAAATTTTCCAAGTATTAAATGAATCTTTGACATGTCTTCTACTATTTAGATTGTATTGATCTAATTCTTTGTTGGATTAAGTATCTTTAACCTATCTTCTATTATTCAGATCTTATTAGTCTAAATTTCTCATTAAGTCAATTCTTCTAAACTACCTTTAGGTACCAAGGCTGATTAACATGTCAACTACTTATAAAACTTCATAAAAAACTTGAGCTATAATTGTAAGATTTGGATGTAGCAAGAAGGTGAAAATGAAGAATCAATGAAATACAAAAGATGATACAAGAAGTTTTTTGTTTTTTAAAGAGGAACAATAATGCTAATATAAAAAGAAAGTTAGATAAAAGGAAGTTTTATAGTAATACAAAGAAAAATATTAAATAATAAAAATAAAACTCAATTATAGTACTTGTATTTAAGAAAGATGGTCTAATAGATTTCTAGAGCTGCTACACTTTAATTTGTATTAGTAAATAACAAAAGAAAAAATAATAATTTTTTATTTATACATTTATTTATTAAACATTAGCTAATTTTACTAGATTTTGAGATTATCTTGATACTTAATTTTTTTTTCAGCAAATTTATAAACATTAGATTATAATGCATTATTTTTCTTTTATTTGTAATACTATTTGTATAGTTTGTGTTTTTTATTAAATACATATTTTATATGTAATAATATTTTTTTTTGTAAAAAAACCAATTCATGGTAAATTTTTATGTTTTATTTTTTTATTATATCTTAAAATTTTTAATTATGATTTTTTTGCCATCTATATCAAATATTTTAAATTGAAGGCCAATACCAAATTGTTTAGATAACTTAAGTCAAAAGATTAAAATCCAAAGGATTTCAATTTCGTCTATTATTTTTCCACCATCATTTATTGTTTTTAGTATTATAATTGCTTGATGAAGATTGAAGTTCAAATTATATTTGTATTATGTTTTTACTTGCTTTAAAGCTACCAATGCACAATCTAATAATCTTATTCAAATAATTTTCAAATCCTCTTCTTTAAATATTGACCAATCTAATCCATTGCACACTTCAGCGTTTTCCCACAATCTTATGCCTTTCACTAAAAGTGATATCATATTGATGGCATTGTAGCATTAAAACACATAAAAAGATAAAGAAAAATTCTGTTTTCATACTTTAAAAATTAAATTAAAATACTGTATCTAATATTGTAACCACCACATTTCCATATTACATGGCTAAAACTCCTAGCTTAATCCTATTCAAATGAATCACATTAATGTCTCTATCACTCTTTGGGGTGAAAGCTTATCTGGCATATTTGACACCTAGGTCAAATATGGATGTGTCTTAACACCCACTTTAGTGCAATGATAATTTTTCAATTCCGACATCCATAATAATTAGATTTCATCACAAGATAACTCATAAATGATATTATTATTGCTATTATTATTATGACAAGAACAATAAGATAAACAGTCATTCTTATAGGGTATCATTTTGGCAGGACTCATTTTGTACTACTTCCAAGTGCTGAGAACAACTGTAGTACGATTCCTTATGACTGATCCCAGCAAAGAGAATGGAAAAAAAATAAAAAAATAAAAAAATAAAAAATGCTGAATTCTTATCCTGTTGTAATCAATGAAGGATCGAGGCAGTCGGTTTAAAAAAATCTGATTCCGATCTTGAAGCCGTGGGGCGTTTTGCTGTACTAATGTCGATCAATTGCAGAGACCTTCAACATATTTCGGTTCCATTGCAGATTGTGCTCCAGCTTGTTGGTTGATGACTCTGTTCATCCTAATATCGCTCAAGTCAGCAGCATCTGAGTGACTCCACGCTGTAAGAATGGATAAGCCTCTCTCATACTGTTGTGATGCCATTGGCTGACAATTTCATCAGTTGTTAAGTTCACCAGCAGGAGACAGTGTTGGCGTTACACTGATGCTGAAGCTATTGGTTGTGGAGGAATATTGTGGGTAGGGAGGGGGATACAGTGCTGGTGATCCACAGACATCTTCTAAAGGGTCCTGCAGGACTGCGATTGATGACTGACATGGTTGGAACATCTGCATCGGTCTAATGAGGTTCAATTGCAAAGCTACTAAGGGTGCGAGTTCGACTGCTGGGTGTTTTGTAATGCGGTAAGCTTTTCTTGGAGCTGCAGTTCAAATTAACTAGTTCATTTCCTCTGTCGCGGACCCGCGCTTATTGCAGAACAGCTTGTCTAGCGTAATTACTCGGAGTAAACAAGTAGAGTGCTGGAGAATGCTTGCCCAGTATACACGCGGCGATACATCATTAAAGACATGATGTGTGTGAGGATAATAAATAGGTCATAATTTGTAGGTAGGTAGACAAAAAAACAAATTTGTACAGGTCACAGATGAATGTGTAAATGTGACATTCTTCTCGAGAGGAAAAAGAGGATGGTGACTTCCGCGTTATTTACTATATATATAGATAGATATATATATATATATATATATATATATGTACATATATATATATATATATATATTTAAGATCAGTTTACAATCCAAGAGTTTTAACATGGTTGGAAGGGCACCACAGAAAAGGATATAATTTCTCTTTCCAACACGAAAGAATAAGCTACCTAGACTCATTGCAATGATGGATGCCAGTGAGACAGAAGACATATGCTTCGCCTAAAACCATAGTTCTATGGACCACTGTCGTTCCAAGTTGCAATAAATTAAGGTGTGCTGTGTTCTAGTTCAATGTAGTCTACTGTTGTTTCTACTGTTTGATCAAATGGCGGATTGCAGATACAAACATGACTGCAAAAGGATGATTTTTCAATTACGGTTACATAAGACTCCAACTCAAGCCCTTCTTGACGTGCCTGAAAATGCAATAACATAATAAAAAAACTGGATACTAATGTTTGCTCAGACAAAGCTGGTTCAGTGCGAGGGGCAACTGTACGCTAGTAACTAGTTGAACTACGGAGTTCCGAAAGCAGAGTACAGACCTTCCATGATATCCGTCGAGGACAATTTGCCAGCTGCTGAGCAATGAAATGGCTGTTGACACGCATCACACCACATGGATTTCAGAAAATGTTCACTTTCACATCGAAATAATAATGGCAGACGCAAGAAAGTTGATTAAGTTCAACCGATGGTGGAGAAAGAGCGCATACCTTAACAGTGATGTTACAAACGAATCTTTTGAGAGTCCTGATGATACTGCAGCGAACTACTTCCAGACCGAGGGATTCCATGGACTTCAGTAGAAGGCTTTGGAAGTTGGGAATCTGCTCACATATCATCTCAAGGACAACGTTATCTGAGGCTAGTTCCGATTGAACAAAGAACCTTTTCACGCAGTCGCTCAGGGGTATAGGGATCTGAAGCACTGCATTTTGGCCGCTGGGCTGTACTTCGAGGGGTCTAATCACCCCGGCCGTGTTAAGACCGCTAGACAAGGCCATGGAAGAGGACGACGGAGATCCAGATTCGAGTGCTTGCAAGTTGTATACTGGAATAACTGCTAGCGATCCGATTTTCTGAATGATCTTATTGAGCTTGACGCCGGGGGTATTGGGCAGGCCACCTGAAGCCACGGCCGATCGAAGCTCATGGCGCCGTTTCAAGATCTCGTCCTTTCTATGTTGCAGACTCTTCACCAGCTTTATGCTGTCTTCGACAATCGTGGATCTGTCACGCTGCCATGCCACAGTGCAAGTTCAATTCCTGAGGCCCAAGTTTACAAGAAAACAAGCCTAATTAAAAATCCAATTATTTTGAATTTCAATTGAAAACAGAAGAATCTAAGAAAGAAGATGACTGGGGTCTGAGAACCATACTTTCGTGCTGGGAGGCAGCAGTGACTCCAAGGCCAGAAACTTCCCGGCCATGTCGTCCCTCCGCCAGCGCTCCCGAACGATGTGCTCCACTTTGTCGAAGTATCGTGTCTTTTGCGTCCGTATGTTTGCAGTATGAGCTGTGTCTTTCCTGCTTCTCTTAGGTGGCCGTGGGCACATTTGAGGACCTAAACCTACCCCAGAATGAAATGGTCCATGCTGACTTACGTCGACAATACTTGGATCTCCAACAGCAGCAGTGGCCGGCAGCAGGCAGTGAGAAGTAGATGGATGCTGAAGAGCTTGCACTTGAATATGGGGTACTGCTTGGATTCTGGTCGGTATCGTCTCCAGGTCCTTCTTCAGTGAAGGTTGATTGGTCCGCGTTTCATTCTCAACAATCCTGTCCTGTCGTGGAGCAGCTTTACTTTTGAAGGTCCTCGGCCTTCCCTTGCGATCAGCGGCTACTGTGACAGGGGGAGTCATTTCTTGGGGCTTGGGCATCGGAGACATAAGCGCTTTCGCCGAATCCCCGGTCGCATGAGTCACAGGAGTTCGAATGTCCTGCACAGGAATGACTTCGGTTTGAGATCCAAACGCGCAAGGTGATGAGCTAGGTCTGCTCCCATGAGCCGGAAAAGCATTCTGAAAGACCGTCGACACTGAGACCGCGGGACCTTTACAGACACTCCCATCTCGGCCTACTATGTCCGGTTCGACAATCTCAGGGAGGCCTTCAAAGAGCTTGTGAATACTGTTGTCTATGTCGAGTTCACAAAGCGTCTGACTCAATACCGACGGAAATGCGTTGTATCCACTTGGGGTGTAACTATGGTACAGACTATCATAAGAGAAGTCCATTGTTGAAGGTGTAGATGACTCGGCCCAAGATGTAGGGGCTTGGAGCATGGGACTGGAATGGCAATGATTGTCTACTGCCTGCATCATTTCACCGGTTGTATACTTCTCTTCGGTTTGGACTTGCATCGATGATCCCCTAACGTCGACTTGCCTCCACCTTCACTAGTAATGTGCCCAAGATGCCGCAGTGCACTACGCCTGCATCATACGATGCAAAGCGGTGAGAACCAGGGTTACACCAGCATGTACTTGCGAACAAATTGAGCCCTTTGCCAAATTGGTCCAACAATTCGGAGTGAGGCTGGCTTGTGCAAACGGGCATTTCAGCGAAGAGCTTGGCCAGAATCAGTAATCCGGAGGAGGTCGCACCGGGCCGTGCAATAGTAGCACAGAAGTGATGATAGAATAGTTCAGAAACTGGGTGTACTCCAATGCAGTTACAGAGAGGAATATCGACGCAAGGTGGTCTGTAACACGCAGCCTGCAGATGTATTGTACCTTCCACACGGATTGCAGCTTTCAACCGCAATAGTTTTCTTCTGCACCTAGACGTAAAAATCTGAGCCCTTTAAAAAATCAGAGTAAAAAGCACGAAGACTAGGGAATCTTCCTCATTTTCGGCTCGCTCTAACAGTTCACTCCCGCACTCTCTCCGAGGTGATACAAATTGAAATCACTTCCCACTCGCCTCAGGTACCAAAGCTGAGCCTAGAACACATGTAATGGAATTTAACTAAGTTAGATGAAACGGCGAATCATGAAAACATTCGGTACCTAGTGATGGTGTCCAAGACATTCACACTCTCCTCAGCCATCTCCCCACACAAGAGTCTGAACCTTCAACTAGCACTAGCAATAAAACCCTTCTCTCACAATATTGCCAGTCCAAAGTCTCCAAGAAGACGCCCGGGCGAGCTATGATGATAATCACGCTAAACTGCCTTCTAAGCTTCTGGTCTCAACAATCCTCTACGACAGGAAAACTAATCCCCGCACTCCCAAACAGTCTCTCACCAGGATGAGGTACTAATCCTCCCTCCCTCCCTCTCGCTCTCGCTTCACCCAGCTGCTTGAACACTCCCCAATCCCCCAGCCCGTCTGGTTTTCAACTTCCTGAACGCAGACAACGATACGATCAGGCCACGTTTAGCTTTAATGGTATGACACTCCAGGTTCAATGCTCCAGGCAACTCCAGGAAGCTGACGAGACGAGGAGGGACAATCCTTCATCGAATGGAAGAGGTGTGGGGGTGGGGGGAGGGAGGAACCGAGGCCGTTCGGAAGTAGAAACAATCACCCCCGCGCCAATTTAACTAGGAAAGTACATTTCTCCGGATGCCAACTGGTGGTCTCCTCCAGCAGCAGATGATGCCGCGTTCATCCAGGATGGAGACGGGTAGCGGAACTAGCAAATAGGAAGCGGACTCCGAGGCACGTGAGCGGCCGCGGCCCGACCTGCCTTGCCCCACGCCTGCTGCTGCTGCTCCTCCTCCTCTCACTCTTTGCTGCTTCCGACACCTGCACATCCCCTCACTACCCCCACCACACCCTCCGGGCCTTGCGTAGCGGCACCTCTACACTGCCTCTAGCCTGGACGACGTCACCTCCCAGAGCTGCAGTAATTAACCTTCGCCTACTGCCAAAAGGTTCGGGATGGTGCGCGACCACCACCCGCGACCACCACCTCCAGGTCGAAAGCCCCCACACACAATCAATAAATCCCACATCACGTCGTGTCTAGGTCCGAAACACACGCCATATATTTCGTATTGTTTCTTTTTCCGACAGCCGATGGCTCTGCTTGCGCCGATGGTAGTGCCTTGTTCCGAAGCCACGCGCACCGCCTCACCACCATGGCCTTCTTCTTCTCCTTCTTCTTCTCCTCCTCCTCCACTTCGGAGACGAAGCAGTCCAACTCTCATCCTCACACAACACCCTCACTCACTCACACACTCACACTCTTTTTCTCTCTCTCTCTCTCTCTCTCTCTCTCTCACACACACACACACTCATACACATATTCCTGCATACAAATACAATGTTGTTTCTCAGTTCTAGATGCAGCAGATGCAGCTTCAAAACGTTGTCACTGCAGTCCCCTCTTCTTCCCACACCATCTGCCAGACAATACTAACTTCTTTAGATTATATGAGACTCATTGGTTGTATTTTATTTATTTATTTAGTATTATGTTTGACATTTAATGGATATACTTGTTGCAATGGTTATTGACTTTATTGTACAAATAATGTCCAAGATTTTAAATTCTCATTTCTTGGGCAAATGATGGAGCATCTTATTGGGGTTTAAGTATTATGTCTGTCTTTGTAAGGATCTCTTTCTCTATTTGTGTTATAAAAAATTAATCTATTATGCTAGAATTTGGTGTTCCACTTGATTGTTGTATGTTGACTAGTTCTTATAATTGTTTTTAATCATTTGTAAATTGTCTCAACACTGATGTTGTTGTGTTTTGTTGGATAATAGATATAGTGCTGATTAGTATATTTATCCATTGTAATAACTAATTGCAATCCATTGTTAAAAGAAAGAAGGTGGTAAAAACAAAACTTCATGTTACAATCTAGAATAATCATTGTTTAATTGCTTTGGTTTTATCTTTTTTTTTAAGTATTTTTAACAATGTTGTGAACCAATATTGATTCACAATCACGGCAAGATCATTACATTTTATTATTAAACTATTCACATGTGTAATATTCTGAATTTCTTAGATTTAGTTATTTGTAGAGTTGGTTATTTCATTTTTTCTATAAAGACGCCTTTTAGTGTTTTTATAGATAATTAAAGATAATCTTTCATGTAGTTTAGTTTTATCATTACATTGATAATTTTAAAAATAAAATAAAATTTTAAAGAATGATATAATTGTAGTGAATGTAATTAGTATTTCGCTCAAGAAAAAATAAAATTATAAATCCCAATTTTTTTTATAATGGTTAATAATAATATTTAGAGTGATTAATATATTTAATGATTATTAACTTTTATTGATATATACATGTAAAAAAATCTAAAACTTTACAAAAAAAATTATAATGTAAAAATGAAGTGATAAATCATTACACAAAGCATTAGAGAGGAAAAAAAATTTGGATCTTAAAATACGGATTTTTTTAATATTATAAGATTTTGTTTTCTAGTTTCATTTTTAAAGTATCAAGTTTCTAACTAAAGTCATAAAGTTAATTTTGAATATTGTATATCACTAAAAATAATAATGTCAACAACAAAAACATATTTAACTTTTGAACATTATATTTGAATTTGAAGAAATCTATATTCACAGTCAAAATGACCAGTTTTTTTAAAATAAATATACAGTAGTTTGATTATTTAAATATTAATTTTAGTTTGGGTCTTGTTTTTATATTCAAGCAGATATTGAGAAGCCATTAAGATGCATAATCAACTATTCTTCTAAGTAAAACAGTTGAATTCTTAACCTTTAAAAATATTTCAAATTTTGTGAGTAAGAATTTATATATATTCACACATACACATACTATGTGTTTATAATTTTTAATTAAAAATTAATCAGAATTAACTTTCAAAATCATTCACACAACATAAATTTCAAAGAATGTTAAAATCATTGTTATTTATGATAAACATTTGGACTATATTATAACAGTTTCTATGAATTGTATATTTCAACAAATTGTATATAATGTTTCTGGCTTATTTTGTTAACTTAAAAGTGCAATCAAATAACCATCTATTTATTTTTTTAATTAATACTCTTCCAAATAAAAGACGCCTTGAAAAGTAAACTTTACTAAACATACAGATTGTTTAATTTATATATTCAAGTAATATCGGACATCAACTCTTTGTATATTTATTTTTATTTTCCATTATCAGTACCATCTTGAAAAGAACTCACGTAGAATTTTTCGAAAGAGAAAAATCTGTAGGGTAGAAACAAAGTTTCAATGCCTTTTTAAAAAATTGAATGAAAACATGTATTGTGTTTTAATCCCATAAGAAAAAAAATCAATTATTAATTTTGTATGTCAATATTAAAATATAATACTACTGTAATATTAAAATTTCT
The DNA here is from genome assembly GCF_059467195.1 of Physcomitrium patens. Lineage (NCBI taxonomy): Eukaryota > Viridiplantae > Streptophyta > Bryopsida > Funariales > Funariaceae > Physcomitrium > Physcomitrium patens. The sequence goes on from NC_143423.1 coordinate 5,950,024, forward strand.
TTAACTTTCTTACAATCTATTATTATTATTATTATTATCATCATTATTAATACTATATCAGATGGCCTTAAAATTTAAGAGAGAAGGTGAGATGTTATAAAAAAATATAATTAACTAAAATTGAGAAGCCCCACTAAATTGATTTTATACTTAGAAATTGCAACTTAAAATCCCAAGAGGAAAAAATAAAGTAAAATGCATTTTCTTTCCTACATGATATAAATAGCCTTTTTCCTTACAATTTATGGTGCACCCACTTCGAGAGGTGATTTTTACAAAAAAAGAAAAAAATAGTAGTATCAAAACATACTAAAAATAATCTTTTAAAACCAATTTTTTTACATTTTCCATACTTGTTAGAATCAAGATCTAGCCTCTGTAACCACATTGCCTTTTAAGAGATTCTTATATCCCTACACAGTTGGTGCACACAATTCCACATCCAATTGAAGCATTTAATTGTTTATTCATTTGCTTTACTCGTATGTCCACTTATGAAACACAAAAATCAGAGCGATATTTTTCTTCACCAAGGAAGTAAAAATAGAATAAAATAAGTATTATTTAGTGGCGCTCTGATGGACAACCAGTTTTACACAATGTTACAACAATAAAAGATTATATGGCTTATTAAAACCCATGTTTTCAATATTTCAAAAAAAGAAATACGAAGTTTTTTTATTTTATTTTATTTTATTTATTTTTGAGACCTCATATATGTCAACAGGTAAAATAGATCTTACTTTTTTTATATCAAGTGAGTATATGCATTTAGAAATTTCCTTCTCATTTATATTATTTTAAAAAACGTACATATATAAATATATATAAATATAAATATGTATGTATGTATGTATGTATGCATGTATGTATGTATACTCATACATAAAAATATTCAATTTTAAAATTTAATCCTTCTTATTTTATAAAAATTTAAAATTTCTGAATTAAACCGGAATTGAAAATAAATAAATAAATAGGTGTTTTGGAGTAAAATTAGTTGGAATGCAGAATGAGAAGAAATAAAGGAGAAGAAAATTCCAAGCATGGGCGTTGAGTGGGAGGGGATGGATGGATGAATGGGTGGGTGGATGGATGGATGAAGATCTTATGACGTCGGCCTACATTTCATTCGTTGTGGCTTCCATTATTGCAACCCACGATCAAGACACCTGTCAACATTATTCCTTTGAGATCAACTGACACACAAACATAAAATTTTTAATAAATAATAAAAATAAAATAAAAGAGACCCAAAAAAAAGGAATAAATGCTCACCATCTAATTTTCATGTTCGAACTCAAAAGCCACAATATTTTTATCTTAATCATGTTATCTCAGACAACATATCCTTCTGATCACGAATTCTATTTTAAGCTCCCATTAAATGATCGATATTGATTGTTTATATATATATATATATATAAACATTTTCTAAAGTAAAAGCAAGTAATACTATTGTTCCATGTTTTGTCTTTTTCTTTTTAAAGGAAAAAGAGACAAAGAAGACCTTTAACTACACTGTACTGAAAACCAACAACATTCACGAATGTAATATCTTCTGTTCTGATATTTTCTATTGAGAGTACATTATAATTTTAAAAGTAGATACTGAGTGTTTCTTTCTAGTGTGTGAATTCAATGCATGCTCACGTTAAAATATAAATATATTTTTGTTTATTTACAGACACCTGCAGATATAATAGTAAAATGTAGGAAAACATGAAAACAATGTGTAGAATACTGAAATCATTTCCTGCCTGTGACTGCAAACTTAAAAGTGCCTCATAATTTGTTTTGGGTTGTGATCATATTCACTTTTTGTTGTCGTTTTCTTTACTTGAAAATAAATCATATATTATTTGTGGAAATACCTGGATACTGTGCAAATTATTTGGAAAGCACCAAATGTCAAAGAAGCTCACATATATTTCATTATTATTATTATTATTATCTGCTTTTCTTTTCAAAATGGTGTACAAAATCATGACTAAAATCACCCACTCAATTATTTGAATGTAAACATGTGAACAAAAAAAGACAATGTCCCAGTAACAATCGTATCAGTGAGGTGATGTTGTTGTGATTAACCCATTTAACAACACACATGTTTAAATCTAATGCAACTAAGATCAGTCCGTTTAGTCATTAGCATACCAATACAAGTCAATTCAATTGCAAAAAATATTAATTGCAAGTTTACAGATCTTAGTTTTGAGACATTAAATATAAAATTTAAACTTGAATAGAATGAAAAAAAATGAATATCATTCTCTTGTGTACAAATATATATATATATATATATATATATTCACACACACATTTACATACATCTACATGTTACCCATTATTCAAAATATCCACATGTAATTTTATTAGTTATTAGAACAGTTTTTTAAATTTAGAGGAAAATTGTGCCATGTAGCCAAACTGGATTGATTGTGGTTTTATTGTGGTACACTCAAACTTCCAACCACATTTTTCTTTTATCTACCAAATATCTATAAAATGGGGCATTATTTATTTATTTAAGTAAAAAATGTTATTTTTTCTGCTATCCTCTTCTACTTTTATTGGTCTAAGCACAACCCATTTATTTAATTTTTTCATTCTCTCCATGTGAACATTGTGGAGCTTACAATTCTTTTTCAAATGTAATATAAATATTACCGTTTTGGTGTTCTATAAAGTGAAATATCTTTACAAAGAAAAGAAAAGAATAGGTCTCATGGAAAATGTCAAAAAGTCGAGTTTTTTTTGCTTTGTTTGTTTGTTTTGTTTTGTTTTGTTTTGTTTTTTGTTTTGTTTTGTTTTGTTTTTTGTTTTGTTTTGTTTTGTTTTTTGTTTTGTTTTGTTTTGTTTTGTTTTTTGTTGTTTTTTTTTTTTTTTTTTTTTTTTTTTGTTTTTGTTTTATGTTCTGTTTTGTTATTGTTTTTGTTTTTGTTTGTTTGTTTGTTTGTTTTTTTTTTTTTTTTTTTTTTTGCTTTTTTGTTTTTGTTTTTTTTTTTGTTTATTTTTTTATTTTTTTTGTGTTCTTGGTTTTGTTCTTGGTTTTTGTTTTCTTGTTTTATTTTGTTTTTGTTTTTGTTTTTCTTGTATTTAAGATCTAGAAGTTTATAAAAAGAATAAAATTATTTTGGTTCTAAATTATTTTTTTAATATTTTTATTTTGGTAATTAAAATTTTAGAAATTAAAATATTTATTGAATTAATTATTTTTTGGCATTCTTTATGTATTGCTCAATTGCTAGTTTCTTAATCAGTTTTAAAGGTCTTACTTATTTGTCATGGCTACATTTTATTAAGGTTCATGAAGAAACTTCATTCTAAACAAACCTACAAAATTAATAAGAATAAATATAATCCATTTATTTTCACAAAAATATTTATTTAAAAAAAAAAAAAAAAAAAAAAATCCACTGACAAAGCTAAAATTTTATCTGATTTGATCCAAATATAAACCATAAACTTATAATTGTGCCATATTTGATTAACATACAATTGACAATACAAGTGTTCAAGTTAGGTGTGAAGAAATCAATGTCAAAAACTCATAGCAATCTGCAAAGCAAAACATGAAATGATAATAGTTGCCATTCAAAAAACTACTAATGAAAATGTATTTATAATTAGCTAATAACACTACATACCAAGTTAAGAACGAGAGTATTTATACACTAGGTTTAGGAGTTTAGAATTTAGGGTTTAGACTCTAAACCTAAATCTTAAATCTAAACTTGGTTGACTTCAAATCATTTATTCATGTCATTGTAATATTGTTAATAATCAAATTATATTCAACATTCTTCATTCTTAAAGTTTTTTATATTTACAGAACATAAACAAAAGAACAATCATTTTTCAGACACATACAATTGAATTGTGCAAAGATATTTGAAAAAATCAACATTCTCCATTTTTAAAAGTTTTTTACATTTTTACAAAATATAACCAAAAGAGCAGTCATTTTTCAGACACATACAATACAACTGTATAAAGATATTTGATAAAATCAACACTCTCTATTTTTAAAAGTTCTTTATATTTTTACAAAATATGAACAAAAGAGCAGTAGTTTTTCAAACACATGTAATACAAAGAAGAACACAATTTCAAGTAACCTGAAGAAGGTTCTAGTACCCAAACTTTACAAATAACAAAAAGAAGGTCAACATTCAGTCAAACAGAACGAAGGTCAACATTCAGTCAAAGTATCTGCTATATTTATCCCAGGTAAGAGGCAGCAAAAGACAAAACCATCAATGTCTAGCATTCCTGTCCAAAATCTAGTTGCAATCATTTTGGAGATCAGAAATACTCAACAAGTAATGAAGATGAAAGTATTCTTGCATCTGAAAAAACAAAGTTGTTTGATCATAGCTGTGTATCCTGTCAGACAACTTTGTTTCATGGAAGTAGTGCTATGATGGTCGACATGGGCGATGTTATTGGCTTTTTACAGGTCTAAACAATCCAGTTAGACTAACAGAGGTTTCGATTTCAACAACAAATGCAAATGAAGATGAGAGTATTCATGTGAATAACAATTGCTCTTATGACTGCAAAACAACGTCTGTAACTATTTCGAACAGGATTCACTCTACACTGTGATACAAACCAACTCGATGTCTCTGTAGAAAAGCATTGTTATTCCAATTATTTAGATCTTGATAACTTACAAGAAGAGTTTTGAAATGGAGATGGACTTCTGAAAGTCTTGCTTAGTAGAGAATCCTCAAGTACCTGTAGTTTGCAACTGCAGTGTCTTGAACTATCCACAATCATGAAGAGGATCAGTAAACACACAACTGTACTTGGTTTGTAGAGAAAGTGATTTTGGCTATTGTGAGAAGTTTCTTCAACATAGAAGTTAGAGAATACACAAACCAAGATTGCTGCTACAACAAACGCCTTTGTAATAGAACTATGCTGAATTGAGTGTCTAAGGGTTATACAAATCGTCACCAGCCTTGGAACAAGGAACTGATCAGCTTAACAACGCGAGAGCACGAGAGAGGTGCAAAAGGATGTTCCTCATGTACTATTACTTTCGTATTCAAGTCTAGTTGAGAAACAAGACCTCCAACGCACTGTACTTGCTATCGTCGATGTGGAGAAAACTCGTCCGAATACAAAATCACTCCAAAGGAGCACCCTATAAACTTTCAGAGAAGAAAGTGTCCACGCATTCAACCTACGAAGCAGAATCAAGGTCGGTGCCAAAAGAAAGAAGACAAGTTCAGTGACAACGAACTTGTTACAATCCATCTTCACCACTCGCACAAAGCACTAAACTATCGAAGAAGATGTGGGTCCTGGGCGCGCGGCCTGCTCCGTACCGAGCAGGAGCACACGTCTTTAATCTGAAATCTGTACAAAGCAGATTTGCGAGTTGTGGTCTAGAAGAATCGCCAGCTATCGTCAAGGGATCCGACTTTCGCTCAGGGACAGTACGTGGCAAGCAGCCGGACCTATGCATGCGAGGCTCTGTTACAAAAACCATGCTCCTGGCAAAGATTAACAGCAAGTGTTAATGAAAGTTCAGTTGCATACATAAGCACTCTTGAAGTAAAACTGTGCAAGTTACTGGGGCGCACTTTACGGATAAGCTCGAACTGAATCGTTGAAGTCTATCGTTTCAATTTGGTACATTACCGTTCATAAATGCCTACGTTGAGTGGTTTTGCAGCCGATGATCATTACACATCATTGAGATTGCTCAAAATATTTACTGGAATTAATTCCTGGACATTCAAGTTGAAGCTTCACCATTGTCATGCCAGCAATGAGAGCATGACCACCACATCTAAGATTTGGACGTGCCTCATGCTGCATTGACACGTCGACCTGAACAGGTCTCCTGCACAAGAGGCAGGTGTAATGAATGTACCCTGCTTGTCCACGTACTCGCAGCTCCAGACACCAACAATCTTGATCCTCAACAACAGCAACCACCGGCAATACTGGTAATTTTGAAGTGTTACTGCGCTCTTGACACCGAGAAGCGCGTAGTAATATCTGCTCCTTTGTGCAATGGTGCACACCTTGCACCGCACAAGCACTAATTGCAACCACAATTCCGTGCCGGGTAACCGCCGCCGTATCTTGACCAGATCCCTTTGAATATGTGCGCATAGTAAAAAAAAAAAATCCTTTGCAGAGGGTGGTACATGTTGTATGGTATTCGTACCACGTCACCATCCGAAGGGGCATTGCAGGCCTTTGGTTGTGCTGGTCACATCCTGTGGAATGCAGTCGTGAAAAGATCGTTTTGTTTTTAATGTGAAAAAGCAGGTGTGGTTCAAACTTTGGAATTACGTGTCAAAATTATAGTTCATTATTATGTTTACGTCGGTGAAAAGGTTGTCCACTTCGAGGCCGTCCAGTAATTTTACTGAGCTTAACACATTTCGACGCAATGCCAGAAAAATCGAGAAACAGATTTGCGTGATCTGTGGATCGGATCACTGAAGACATGAATTTTGAATGTGTCGATCAACGAGCAAACACCCAGTGAAATTTTCCAGTCTGGCCTTTCTGCACATTCTTCGAAATCCGGAATTCCCGATGCCAATCCAGTTCCTAGAGAGCAGCAATGTGGCTAATTCGACGTCCGACGTGAACCCGAAGTTTTTCCTACATGAGGAGTCTATTAGCAGTTCAATACTACCATTTCCAACAGAGCTCAAAGTTATTGCTTTCATTGATATAAAATAGATTCACCTTCCATTTTTTCTGCAAACTTACATCATTCTACGCAAACGACCGCTCATGATAGTAGAAGTTAACCTGTTGACTTCTAATTCCCAGTAGAATAAATTCCAACTTTATTATTTTTCCCCGATAGAACTCAAGTTGAAGTACTGTTCACATCTATATTTTTGAAGGGAATTCCTCATTCAACTTATAACATCACAATATACATTAGACACTAGTTCGAAGTAACTGCAAAAGTGAAACCAACCGACCGACATGCGGTTTCATTTCCCTGACAATACAATTGTCAACACAGAACGCATATATAGAATGCAGACGTTTAGACCATCAGGGCCACCGTAGAGGCTGTGTTTTGACTCGCGTATGTAGATTGCAGTAATAGAGGAGCTGCCGCCTCTCTCACACATGGAGCTCTGGATATTTCCGGCGCAAACCCATCTAATCCACCTCTGGTTGGTTGTTAACCGCAACATGAAAACTCCTGAGAAGCGCAGTCCATCAATTACTCATTGCCTTTAAGAAAGCGATTCAGATCAGGACTGCTGTAAGTAGTGAAGTATCGCTTCCGGGGATCTGCAGCAGGCGTGCCAGTGCAGAGCACCATGTCAGAAGCTGGGTGTCGAGGAATCGTTCCACGGACTGGGTACACATGCACAGAGCACGCACTCATGCTGGAGCTATTGCTTCGGCACGCATCGAGCCAGTTTTGCTTTATTCATTTCGTATTCGCATTTCATAGTATCAGTTTTTCCTTTTACACCTCTAGACTGTTTCAAGCTCCGAGATGACTTTTCTCCAATTCGACGCGACAATTGAGTCTGAGTGTTGCAGATATCGATGGTCGGCGCCATGGAGGTTTCCTGTTCAGGTACCAGGATGCTGCTACGCTTTCACTTGGGAGTGAGGGCCGCTTTACACTACTGGACACCCTAGAGTCTACACTCCACAGGAGGAAGGGACAGAAAGGAGCGACAATAGTACAGAAGGAAATCAGAACTATTACGAAAGTGCGGATCAGTGGACAACATGGCTAGCGGCTTTCTGAACCATACAAATCTTTGTAAAACGGGTCCAGAGAAAAGATAGTCTGATGCCCACCTTTTGTAGTTGCCATTTGACTCCTCCAATGCTCTTCCTTCTCTAAGGAATCTGCACTTGCAGTGGCTTGTCTTTTTGTTTTCTTTACAGTAATTAGTTGATTAATTGCTTTTGAAACAGAAGGGATAATTCCTATGCTTGGTTGTAAATTTTACAGAGAGGTGGAGCTTGATTTCATAAGGCTCTTATGGAGAAGGTGACAGGCTTCCATTGCAGAGTGAGTAGTTTTGTTTGATTGGGTTTGAATCTAGAATTCTTAGTTTTTGGTGTATAATTCACAACTGAGAGAAACCCTTTGAGGTACTTGATTTGATGTAGTGATTAATTGTATAACTCATGAATTTTATGTAATTTGATATTTATAAATAAATAAATAAATATGTATATATATATATATATATATATATAGATATATAGATATACATATTACAATTATAAATTTTTAAATATAAAAATAAATACACACATTTTTCATAAATAATATCTTCTAAAAATACTACCAATTTTTTTTCTTAAGTGGTAGTTATATATACATATATATATAAATATACATACATATATACATATATATATATACATACATATATACATACATATATACATATATATATACATACATATATACATATATATATACATATATATATATATATATATATATATATTAGGAGAAGTTTGAACAGACACATGTTTTATATTAAAAAATATATGAAAACATCTATTAACTTGGTTCATCAGCCTCATGATTTTTTAAAAATCTCTATATGGTTATTTTCTAATTAATATATATATAAATATATATTATTCATTAAAATTATTTTTAATACTTTTAATATTTTTCTTATACTCTAATCTTGATTGAATAATTTTTGGTTTTTTATACTTAGCAACAATTATTCCAATGTTTTTATTCTTTTATTCTTTTCTTACCTTATGAAAATATGTGTATATATATATATATATATATATCTTTTCTTATTTTCTTATCAATAGCAAATATACATAAATTTCTTTAATACATTTGTCTAGCTTCTTGAATAACTTATATACATTTCTAGTAGAATTTTAATCAATTTATGGTAAATATAATGTTGTTTATGTAGCAACTAACAAAATCTAATATTTTCAATAAAAAAATTATATTTGTGTACAAATAAAAAAATTCAAAGCTTATATCAATGTTTAAAAAGATATTAGTTTAAAATGCTTTATAAATTACATTATTATTTAAGAATTTATTTGCTTATTTTACCTGATTTTCAAATATTGGATTTCACAATTAGTCATGTTGTCAAATGCAATATTTGATTGTTTAGAATTCAACTCAAAAAACAAATGATGAAATTTTAATGATTTTATACTTATATAATATTGTGATTTTATTAATAAAATATACAATTAGACATAAATGATACGAAAAATTAATATGTGTAATTCAAACATTTCAAAATAATATCTATATCTGAAAAAATAAATTATGTTGTATAGAATCAAATTATATTACCTAGTATTATTAAGAAAAAAAAAAACCCATATATATATATATATATATATATATACATATAATTTTAAAATAAAATATTGAATTAAAAAATAATTTTGACTAACCATGGTAATAAATACCTATATTACTTAAATATGTAGAAGTAAGTAGGTAAAAGTATAAATTTATTATTAAATAGATTTTTTTTAATTTAAAGAAGTTTCTTAGACATAGATTAGATATTTAAACTCCAATGAATATGCCATATAGTTATTTAGTTTTCTTTTGTAAGTTTCTTACTTTTAAAAAGTTCTATCAGAGGCAATCTACAACTTGATGTTTGGTCCGTAAGCCTTGTGGTTTGTAAAAAACTTCCACAAGGTGACTTAGTAGCAAGTATGAATGAAGGCAAAACTAAAGTTATCATCAATTTTATCAACACCTTTCTTGCATTCTATTGTTGGACATGATTTTTTAGCTTCTTTCTAATTATTAATAGCTATTCTAGCTTCTTTTTCTATCTTTTAGCTATCTCTTTATGTTTGTTTGTTTGTTTGTTTGTTTTTGTTTTTTGTTTTTGTTATTTTTTTGTTATTTTTTTGTTTTTTGTTTTTTGTTTTTTTTTTATAGTAACAAAAGAATGAATTATTTTCTTTAAATTTTTGTTCTTAATAATTACAACAAAAATTATGTATTTGGATATTTTTACATTATATTGTAAAATTCTCAAGTTATATTTAAAATTTATACTTTATAACATTAATATGTTTAGAATCTAAAATTTATATATTATCTTTTTCTTTATTTTTGATAAATTTAAGACCTTATGATAGTTATTTTTAATAAAAATTCCACTAAATGTAATAGAAAAATTTTATTAAAAAATATTTAAGTAAATACATCTAAAAGTCATATAAAGATGATCATATTTTTAGAAAAGTTATCTAAAAAACTCTTTTAATATGAATACTTAAACATAATAAGAATAATTCAATGGTATTTTTGTAATTAAGATCTCAAAAAATTATATTATTTTTGAATTATTGTAAATAGAAGAAAATAATTTTTAAATACATTAGATAATGCATAATCTTTAATATTTTCTTCATGAGAGTATATCATGATAAAAATCAAGTTGTAAGATATAGAATTAAATCTTCTATTTGTTAGAATAATATTTTTACACAAGATGGAGTATATATATATATATATATATATATATATAACACATAATCTCCATTTAAATGGAGCTTGTATGAAAATTTTAAAACTATATAAAGAACATAAAAATACATTTGAAAAAACAATGTGAGTATTACACTTGATTATTATTTTTTAATTGTATAAATCATCTTCAAGAATAAGTTCAAAACCATTTGGACTAATTTACAATTAATTTATAGAAAAAATTGGTTGTTCTCACAGAAAAAGATGACAAATAATTTTAAAAAAAATTAACTTAAAATTCAAATATGCCAACTAATTTCTATAAGAAAAAGATGAATCTGGTATAGATTGTAACTGATCAAAGAAATTAACCATTAAATATTGTTAACTTTTATTTTTTGTTTTTATAATATATAATTGATTAATTAAAGTTCGAATTTATACTAAAATATATTTTTGTAAAAAAAAGAATATAGTATGTAAAAAAGAAAAAGAAAAAGAAAACTAAGCTCTAAACCATATATGGACATTTGAAATAAAACTTCATGCTTTTTAATTATATAAATGCTTCAATCTTTTTAAATTTTTTGATGAATAACGTATTGTTAAAATCTTAAAAAATAGATATGATGTAATAGCTTGAATATATATTTTTAGTGGCTTTGAATATAAAAGGCTATCACATCATATGTCTAATCGTGTAATATCTGCCTATGGACAAAAATTTCACATCACCTAATGTATGGATTTTTTTTTTAATTATTACATGTTTTACACTAATTTAAGATATTTATTTCAAATTCACCACCCCTAAATTTTTACAATTATATTACTTAATAGTAGATAATTTAACTAAAATAATGCATTTTTTATATTTTACAAAACATTTGATATATTTGTAAAAAAATTAATATATTAATTATACAAAATAAAATCAAAATTAGATGTAATAAAAATCTTATATTTGTATGTAAGTTTAGAAGAAAGCTTTTAGGACAGTAAAAATAAAAATACTTTTGTTTTTTTTATTTTTTATCAATATATCTATGGACAAATAAGCTGTACAAATCAAGAATTGAACAAATATTGATATTATACCATCAATTATTATCATCAAGAAAATTATGTAATTTTATTATTATTATCAGAAATTTATCCAATAGAAAATATCTATTATTATATATTTAATTATTAACTAAATTATGTATTTTTTAATTTTTTAATTTTAAAAACTAAAATATTAGAAATTATATATTAATTTAATTACATATATGAATAAATTTAATAATAATAATATCTTGGTGAATAAAAATAATTATAATTCACTTAAAACGTATTAAATAAATTACTTATATTGTAAAAGAATTAAATAATTTTTAAAAATATGATTTGAATTTATAAGAATGTAATATAGAAAAAATAACATTTTAAAGAAGTTTTTTGCCTTTAGAAAGTTATTTGTAGAGGCATTCTACAATCTAGACACCTAATTTGCAAACCTTGCAATTCTTAGTAAGCTTTTATATAAACTTTGCAACAGTGATTTTGATATCTATATATATTTATATATATATATGTACATTTATATATTTCTAAAGTTTATTTGGATTCATGTCTTTGACAATGTCCTTGCCTTGTAAGATGGTTCAAAAAATTAGATGTTTTTATGATTTTGAAGAATAAAATATGTAAAATAAACATTCAAAAAACATCTAACAATATCATGTCACAAATCATACAATAGGAAATTTCATGAAGCTGTATCAATAGTTTAAAATTTATAAATTTTATTAGAATAAGATAAAAATGAAAAAAACAAAAAAACAAACAAACAAAAAATCAAAAAAATAACAACAGTAGCAACAACAAAATTAGATGAAAAGAATTAATTAATTAAAAATTTATAATGAATGGTTTTCGTTTCACAAGCACATCCTGTAATAATCTCACAAATATTCTTCGAAGAAAGCATGAATGTGCAATATTGAACGTTCTGATATCATCTTCATTTGTTAAATACACTGTCACAACCACCTTTAATGTTTTGCAGTAGCCAATTCTAATTTACAAACATCAATTCTTATCCAAATGCTATTCTCAACACTTGTCTAACTCAAACAACACTAAATCCACTACACGTTGAAATAAAATTCTGCATGACTGTTTGAACAAAATCATTTGTAGTTACTGTTACCATTTCATACTTTCTTCATTTCCACCTCTTAATAGTCTTGTTGATTTACTGGTGATTTGGGTCTTTCCGCATCCAGCCCAATAAAAAGACGTCCAACTTCATACCTCCACAGGAAGCATCATCTACTCATGCATGAAAACACTTGTGATATAGAGTGCTGTAAAGAGACCCAAATAGTCATAAAACGAAGAACGGTTTTCTAAAAATAAAAAATGAAAAGATGTCATTAGATGATGCCCAATTTAGCTCAGTCAAGTCCAGGTCCTGGACCACGTTAATTACAACCGTGACTCTCGTCGAAATCACACTCACAACACGTCTAGATCGTGCCAGAGAAGTCCTGTTTATGTGTCTGTCATTGATTTAAGCGTTAGGTAATTGTGCCCACAGCTCGTTCTCACAACCTCTGTCGCTCTCTCTCTCTCTCTCTTTCTGAGTATCCCATTTCTCATTATTCCAGTGATTGAGACTTTACTCTGAACCGACGAAGTCTCATTCATTTACAGCGAGCTCGCGAGCTCCGAGGTTAGATCCGTCTCCTTATCAAGGAAAGAATGGAACATAAGTAGTTGGACTGCATCCAGGAATGGGAACCTCAGTGGTTCGAGGAATTACCGGCTAATTGTTCCATGCTTAGGAAGAATGTCGAATTTCTTAACGATTCGAGCAATTGGCTAGCGTTCAAAGACCCTCACGCAGAATGGGATGCATCGCACATGAGGTAACCAGTGTGTTTACACGGAACTCATTGGCCCAACGGAATTGAAGTGATCAAGAAGGAAATGATCCTAAGCTTTTAGTCGACGGAAGGAAGACGAGTTGAACTGTTCACAGTTTCCAAAATCATCATTTCGATTACAAACAGACTCTATTTCTCACAAGACTACAGAAGTTTTGTAGTGTGACCCACGCAATCATATAAATAACGTTCACCCAAATAGCAACGAATGATTCATCAACCCACATGGTTTGCTTGTCTTTCCACAGGTGAACGGATGCCCAACAACAAGTGCCCTCTACAGTCCTTTTAACTGTAACTCCTGTAGCGTTGGATAATCAATACAATATCACTTTAACTTGTTGCTATATATATATTTCTTCTTGAGCAAAATGTGATATTAACACAATAAATATTACTTAGCTAACATGCTTAAGAGACATGGGGTGGAGCCATGGCAACCTGAGAACATGGCATTCACTGAGTTGAATCACACACCAGGGTCTTGAACAACTTTCTAAATGGGTTACGAAGCGTTACTCTGCACTAAGAAACACGTTGCAGGTTTTTCTGGATACCCCACAACAATCTAAAAACATCAATGTGTGTTAACTTTGGCCACGCTCCTCGACACAGTAACAACAATTTCAGATTGAATGCAGATCATTCAAATACAGTAACAACTCCACTAGTAATTAGTCAGACAAAAGGTGATCTCACTCAACAATAGACCTATACATAATGCAGAGTTTACTCCATTCCATGATGGATCAACAAAGTCAGATGACTTTTACTTCGCAGCCATCTCATACTGCCAATTGTAGGTACATTTTTGTACCGAACACGATGGATTTTGGTGATAGACATGCAGAACATGGGGAGATATTTGGAGTATTTACAACGAAATCTTTGTGAGGTTTTTAAAAGGCCAGTTGCCATCTAAGTACCTTGTTAGAATTTACTCCTATTTTAAAGCTGATTTGTTAATTATAAAATCAAGTTTTAATGACCAGTACCTTATTGCACTTGAATTTCAATAACTTTTAATCTTATAAAAAAAAAAAAAAATCCAAAATACAAGACACACACTCAACCCATATACATTCAATGACTTTGAATAGACTAACCATAAATTTAATACAAAAATCAAAAAATAATTCAAAATATAGACTCTAATTTTATTATTCAAAAAAAATCTTATTAAAAACCAAAACTTTATTCCATGTATAATCCTACAAAGTAAACATAGGTCTTTTTTTGAAAAAAAAAGTAAAACAACAACATAAAATATCAAAATTTTAATTATGCTTAATTTATTAATTATGATTTTTTGAAAAAAATGTGATAATATTTTAAATAAGTTCTTTGTACATATTTTGGTCTTTATTTATCTTTTAATTCAATAGTTGTATCATAACATGATACTATTGATAATCATATATACTATATATATATATATATATACAAGATAAGGATGTTTAAACAAAATATCTAATAAGATTTGTAATTTTTTATTTTTTTTAAGCTAATACATAATATTGAATACAAATTGTAACAAAGACATGCTCAAACAATTTTAGCAACAAGATAAGACATATGATGACATAATATACTAGAGGTTCATATATTCAATATAATCTATGATTAGGATTGAAAATTCTTTTAGATAATGTTTTTGTTTTTAAAATACATAAATAATAAAAAGAAGTTTTTTTGTTATAAATCTCTTAGTTAAACTTATTAATTAAAAAAAATAAAATAAAATACAATATGATAAATTTTATGATTAATATTTATTTTTTATATTAAAAAATATTTAATGATATAGAGAATTATTAACACTACATTTCTAATCAATATTGCTGCAGCCTATATGACCTTTACAAGTCTTAAATTGACTAAAAAACAAGATTTTAAGCTTAAGGTGCATTTAATAGTCTAAAATTAAATTTAATATTGATCCAAAAATAGAATAAATAAAAATCAAGTTTTTATATTTATAGAAATCAAATAAAAAATTAAATTTAATAATTTTTGATGCAAATACATATTTTGAAAAAATACCTCATAACCTATTTTTTCATTCAATATTTATTGTCTCTTTCTCAACTACGACCATTTCTTAAAGTCAAAATAGAAAAAAATGGGAGAAAGGACGAGACATATTATTAGCTAGTTGTCTACAAGGAGGTCACATAGAATGTAGCAATATAAATTGAGGATGTAGTATTAACAATTTTCATAATATATTATAAAAACTTTACTTCAATTATTTTATTTATTTATTTATTTATCTTAGAATCTAATTATGTATCTCTACTTTTTTATAGTATACAAAAAACATGTTGTTTATGTTCTTTTATATTCTAAAAATTGATAAGAATATTTTCCAAATAACACACAAAATCATTATCTAAAAAATTAAAAATATATTTTTTTTCAAATTTTGGAAAGTAATTAATGCATTTATAAATCTATAAAGTATAATATTAAATTTAAAATGGGCCATACTTAGATTAAAATATAGTCTTTTTTTCATTTTCTTCTTTCATATACATTAAATTATTAGTTCTTTATAAAAAAAATTTAATATAGATCTTAACTTCATTAAAATAATCTAGGAGCTTGAACATGAAAGATGGAGGATAAAAATTCTTAGTAGTCAATTTGTTGAGTTTGCAATAATTCAAAGATATTTGCAAGAATCTATTTTTTTCTTCAAAAACAAAATTGGTGCACTTATAAGAGATTTTATATATATATATATATATATATATATATTCAAGATTTTTATCAATATACTCCTTCAAAAGAACAACTTCATTTTGCTATAAGTTGTAAATTGGTCCAAAAAGTAGTTGGGTTACTTTGTAAAAGTCAATTGCACACTAGTAAGGTTGATGTCTGTTTTTGTAATATATCAATATTTTTCTTTTTAAATATATCTTTAAAATATTTAAATTACTTTGAAATTCTATTGCAATCTTTATTCAAATGGATAATTGCTATTGTATAAATAAAAAATAGATTTTCTTCTTTTACAAATCTTATAAATGCTCTAACTTCCACAAATAAAGGTTTGAATTTTCTAGACATAAGATTAATTTTTTATTATTTATTTTTTTGGATAAGACAAGAAGAAATTCAAGACTACAAGATTTCCAATCTATTTAAGAATAGTATTTTTTTCAACTACACTAAGCTTAAATTTATAAAATCGGTTGAAGATTTTATAATAATAAATACCACTAGACTTTTATAATCTTTTACAATTACTTTTAGTAGTTTTGTAGATGACTTCTCTTAAAGATAATAGTTGTCCATATATGACTTCTAAATATACATATATAATTTTTTGTAGCAATAATATTTTATAAAATTTAACAAGATTTTTATAAAAAAAAAAAAACAAAAAAAACAAAATAAAACAAAGGCATTGGATTTAACCATGAACAAGTATAAACAATAGGTTTTTAGTTCCTAAACCAACTTCTACTAAAACAACAAGCAAAGGATTCCAAAAATAATACAATATCTTTATAAGATAATGTAGTACAAGAATCCAACTACACATTCTTTAATGTTGTTGGACAATTTTATTTTTAATGTAATATCTTGTTTTAGAATTAACTCCTAGTCTTATAATTTTGCTGCTTCTTAGGACATTATTAAGCAACAAGTTTTGATTCTTTATAATTAGATAAGTTTCTTCTTATGGATATTGAATTGTCTTTTGTATTATAGAGATTTGAGATGTATAGCATCAATTTTCATATCTTCTACATTTGATTATTACTTTCATTGGTTAAAGTATTTGTAACAAAAGTATAGAAGAATTGAAGTTAATATACAACTTTTTTATTATGATTCAAAAAATATGTTATTGTATTTGATAACAAAGATAATGATTTGACTCAAAGTTTGAAGATCAAAGAAGTTGAGAAATAATTTCTTAATATCATGTTATAACTTAAAGAAAAATTGACTCAAAGTTTGAAAATCAAAGAAGTTGAGAAATAATTTCTTAATATCATGTTATAACTTAAAGAAAAATTGACTCATAAATTTAATCCCATCTCATTTAACATCAATTATTAATTGTCAAAATTAAGATATATATATATATATATATATATATATATATATATAGATAAAAATTAATTTTTTTGTTAGAAAATTTAAATTTCTTTAGCTGATATACAATTTGCTTCATATTTATTAAATTTATAGATCAAAATTTTACCAAAAATGTATCTAAGTTTTCCAATATAAAATTATATTGGTTTAAAAATAATAAGAAGTAAGAAAGATCATGTTTTTTTAGTAAAATTTTAATAAATTTGACTTACGATGTATAGGTTGGATAACTAAGAAGTTGGAATTGAATAGAAATTTATACATAGTTGATGAATTCTTAAAACTTGGATCTAATATCATAAATTTTTTTAAAAAAGAAAATTTTATACTTTATAAATATCAAATATTATATTGATCAAAAAGATATTTTTTCAACAAAATCATCTAAGTTAGAAATATATAATTTTTAAAAAATAAAGACAAAAATTTCAAAAAATATTTATTATTTTTAATTTGAAATTTGAACTCCTTCTTATCAAGCCTTTGGTTAAAACTTTGATACTTTGGATAAAATTTAATCAAACTTTGTTGTAATTTGGTCAAGACTTAGTAATCAACTCCAAAAACCTCTAGATAGGATTAGCTTATATTAATGCCAATCTTCTATGTAAGTTAATGCTAATGATTTCTATCAAAATAAATAATTTAAAGAAGCAACTTTCATTCAAATATTTTTTGTAATAACTATAATTATATTAAAACCTAAAAATATATATTTAAATTATAATAAAAAATATATGAAAAATAATATGGTGAGTAAAACTTACATAAAAGGCCTAGATAAGATATTTTTTTTAATAGGATATAAAAATTACAAAAAAAGAAAAAAGATCCCATTTAATCCAAATTTCTTGTATATTTATACTATTCTTATTTAATTACAGTAGATAGCCATCTCTGCTTAAGTATCTACATAAAAATTTTGTGATAATTTTAATTAAGAAAGATGTCAAAATCTTAAGTGGATCAAATATTTTAGGTCTATTTTATGTTCTATAACTTGAATCTTAATCTAATAAGTAAGTTTAATTCTTAGATAGATTAAATATTTCCAACATGTCTTGGACTTATTGATATACACTCTTCTCATTTTTTAGATCCTATTGGTTGGATTTATTACATAATTTTTTAAATCCTATTTGATTGAACAAACTCCTTTCATCTCTATATCTTTATGATAAAAATCATACTTGATGCTAATAAAGGTGGTAAATAAAGCAAATACATAACATGCATTAAATCTCTTATTTGTCCTTACATATTTACTAAATAATTCTTCTTCTCTTTTAAATTTTTCATATTTACAAAGACTTAATAGTTTCTACACAAACAAAAAAAAAAAGAAAAAAAAAGAAAAAAAATAGAAGTGATATTGAAAACAATTATATAAATATAGATGAGAGATTAATCCAAAATCTTTAAAATTTTATGATACTTTCAAAAAATAAAAATAAAAATAATCCACTTTTCATTAAGAAATATTAAACTTTGATATTAAGAGTGTTAGTCTTGTCAAACTATCAAAGACATAGATGTAGACAAAATTCTAAAGATATTATATTTATGTATCAATAAATAGTGATTTTTTTAAAAAAAATATAAATAAGATATAAAATAATTATAATGGCTATTGCTAAATACATGGTAGAGATTCTTGAACTAAGACTAAAATACAAGAAAGGCATCAACAAATCCATAAGTAGTCTCATTTTAAAAATCAAATAAACTAGCTACTAAGAAGAGTTTTTAGAATCATCCTAAGAATTACAAGGCTTCTGGCACAAGTGTCAAGTTCTAAGTCACTTCCATTGCTGCCTTCTGAAAGTAAAAAAATTATAGAATAAGTTTCAATAGCTATGTGGTATATTTATAGGAATATGAAGATCTATTCCATGTCTATAAAACTCATTGAAAATTTCTTAAGAAAGATATTATTTATCTAACATACTCTAATTTCTTCTATTTATTTAAGTAGTATAGATATCTATTACACTTAAAGAATAGAAATTTTATTAACTATACATTAGTTTAATTAATTTTACTAATACCCAAATAAAGAAACCAATAGACAAGATGAAAACGTGGACTCGGCCCATCAAAAACGGATGATATTCATCCAAAGTGGGTATACCGCCACTGCCGAGAATGCGCAGCGGCGCCAAAACGGTGTCCTCCTCGGAGCCTTCGAAGCAGTTGCGCTGCAGCTTCGATGGATCGCCGGGATCGAGGACACAGATTCACACACACACGAATAGACAGATAAAGAGACAGATAGATAAATAAACAGATGGAGCGATGGAGTGATGGATCTCAGGCTGGGAGCGAATCCGAGGGCGAACATCCCCGAACATATTCCTGCTTCTTTCCTAGTTTCGATTCTGCTGTGGTGTCTACCATAGCCTCTACCGCCGCCGGTATTCCCCCCCTAAGCCCCTACGCACAGTGCGAGCAATCGTGTGCGTTGCTTTACTTCGCTAGCCATTTTACCACACTCACTGGCCTTCGTTTGCGAAGAAACGAGGACGTCGGTAGATGGGCAGGTGAGGCGTTTCATGTGTTTTTTCTGGATCTAGATCTGGCACTCTCTGTGCTGCCGAGCTGCCGAGCTTGTAACTCAAAACATCACGTGGGGTCGTTGTTTTTTGTAGTAGTAGATTAGAGGTAGGAATAGATTCGGTGGAGTGATTTGCTTGATGGATTGAGTTGGGTTGTGGTGACAGTGAGATGTGAGCTTTGGGACTCTGAGTTTGTTCATGGGTGAGGGGCCTTTTGGGTTTTGGTTCAGTTGTAGGGGATTTGTTGGGAGAGGAGTGAGAGAATACGTCTTGCTCCGCATATAATCGATTTGGTAGATGGACAATGTGGATGCCTTTGGGCCTACGCTTTAGTTGAGGGGTGTACATCTTGAGGAGTGCCATGGTTTCTGGTTTGGCAACGTGCGTTGCAATCCTATTGCGAGGTGGTCTGCACATGTATACGCCTGAACGTCATGTCTATGATTTGATTTCGCTTACTATCTTCGTGGTAGTGTAACAAGGATGTAATGGACTTGAATGGCTTTCTTTTAACAGGCAGGCTATCGCGTGCTGATTTGGTATGCAGTAGCTTCGGCGGTTTGGAAATGAAGATTGAAGATTGATCCCGTGCTTGGTTTTTTCAGAAGAGGGATGGAGTCATGGTAGAGAGGAAATCAGTGTATGAAGGAAGCGAGATCGAAGGCGTAATTTTATTCCTCTACTAGATTATTCATTTATTTCCTTCTTAGGTTCAAATTTATGACCAATTAGACACATATTTTGTTGTCACCGATATCCTCATGCCTGGTGTGATTATCATCACCTTTGTTGCAAAGAAGGTCCACTTACACAGCAAGTCCCAGGAAGGCAAATGTAGCATGTGAATGTGGAAGAAGAGACAACAGTAGTCCGGAAGAAGCAGCTTGTTGCCTTCTTCAAAGACTTGCGTTGTCCGCCATAATCGTTTTGTGCTGCGGTGCCGATCGGTTTCTGCAACAGTCTAAGTGATCCGCACGTTGATGAGGCATCGAAGCAGGAGTTAGTTATGAAGGATTTTCAAAAGGTGACGACCAGCGACAACAAAGATCTCGAGGTGAATGAGTTTTCCAATGCTCTCCGAAATGCAATTTTCTTTCACTTTTGGCTGAGCTTGTAAGTAACTGGAAAGTCTTTCTTGAGCTTCTACCCGTAAATCCGGTCTATGTGAGACATGTCTGTTTCTGAGAGTTGCGCTTTAGTGTTGAATGCACAAGTAGTACGGGAACGATCCTTGATGTCTAGAGGTTTTTCATGCTAATTAGCGTACCGATCTGGCTTGATTTGTTTAGGTGTTAATAACGAGGTACAATTTTTCAGACTTTATTGACAACTGAGGATATTTAGTTAGCGTATTTAATAGAATGGTGGAAGAGAGGCAGGTGTCTAGCAAGTGCAAATTTGGATCCAGAAGTGGCTCATGTTCCCCGTGCAATTTTTTTTATGTCCTTGCAGCTTATGGCTCTAAGGGAAGGAGTTCCACAACATTCGGACTCAATATTATACAAAAGTAATAACTGTACAAATGAGCTTGTGCGTCCCCCTATGCAATCCTGCTGCATCACGACATTCAGTCTAGGAAGCTGGATCTGCAAATTTCCAGCACATTTATGTGGACGTATGTGTCCTGTTTTGTTCGGAACTAAGCTGAACTGTCTGCTACTCTGTGTCCCCTTCGCGGTAATTGGTGTCTCATTCGGAATACTCGGACATGTAAGCCCATTGAACGCCCTTGCTTGCACTAAACATTGTTTCGATGTCTTTGTTTTCTCCTCTGCCACGAAGTTATGAAAAGCCTTCCCATTCGTTTTTTTTTTTTTTTTTTTTTTTTTTTCTTTCTTACTTTCCTCAGGCTTTGGATAGTTCTATCTTTATCAGATATTGAAGAGGCGGCATTATCGAATTGTTTCGAGCATTACAAAGCTGCAGCACTAGTGGTATTGAGTTTTCCAAGCAGTGATTGATTTTCTAAAGTTGTGATAGATCTTGTTGTTTTGCAGAGCTGGGTTTTTCTGCTGAGTTTACTAGGAATGATGCCCTTGGCTGAGCGACTAGGTTTCGTCACCGAGTGAGTAACTCCTGACTCACATCGCCTACTTTCCCTTTACTTCCGAAGCTCCGAACAGACCACAACATCAATAGTTTGTGGTTGGACATAGTAGTGGATACTGGAGCCATCATTCAATTATACGCTACTAGATATATCTGCATGCCAGGAGCGTTTTACGGAGCTCTAATAAATATTTTGATTTTAGGAACAAAGCATGGAACTATTAAGGAGAGGTTGGAGAAGAAAATGACGTAGTCATTTGACGAACCTTAATGAAAACTTTTCTGGCGTTTGCAGGCAACTGTCTTGTTGTACTGGTGCAACAGGTGATTGCCGAAGTTCGAATGTTGCTGCCTTATGAAGCATATTGGTTTGCATTTCTTGCAATCTGTGCTGCAGAATAGGGGCAAGTGTGTTTGGCTGATTCAATTCTCTGACGAAGAAACTGATCTTTGCTATTTGCAGTTGGAGGTCTCCTGAATGCGACCTTTGGAAATGCAACTGAAGTGATTATTTGTGTCATGGCTCTCCGGAAGAACATGATACGAGTTGTACAATTATCACTTCTAGGTTCCATACTGTCCAACATGCTGCTTGTTTTAGGGTGCGCTTTTTTCTTTGGAGGCCTGAAGCATCCCCAAACGGATCAGAAGTTCAACAAGGTGAGCCTCAAGCGTGCTGATTCTTGTTCTTAGTGATCATAAGTGCCCAGTGATTTCTCGGAAGTGGTCCAATCGGAATGATTCTTAAAAAAACTGTGGTTCTCGTTTATTACAGGTTACGGCTCAGGTTAGCGCCAGTTTGTTATTAATGGCTGTCATGGGTCTTCTGTTTCCTGTTGTACTTCATGCTACTGGTACCGAGCTTCAAATGGGGAAGTCTGAGCTGGTTTTATCTAGATTTAGCAGCATTGTCATGCTCGTGGCCTACATAGCCTATTTATATTTCCAACTTAAGAGCCACAAAGAGCTTTATGACTCAGAGGAGGTAAGAGTTGTTTTACCTTTTAAACTGTATTCAGAGTTGTCTCTTCATCGACTTTTAGAGGTTTATTCATTTGTTTATTTGTTTATATTTTTTTGTTTTAAAGCTTCAATTTGTTTATTTATTTAGGATTGTGGCGGGAACGATGCTGTTTCTGACGACGATGAGGCTGTGCTGGATTTCTGGACTTCAATTGCCTGGCTCACTGTTTTGACCATCTTTATTTCTATATTGTCAGAATATCTTGTTGATGCCATCGAGGTATATGACGGCCTGATTTCGTCCCTGAACTTCAAACTTTCATTCGTGTGCTACAGCTCTAAACTCTCTTGTGGTCGTGTGATTCAATATGCTTTGAGAAATGGGAACTTGGATTTAGGGGCTACCAAGAGGTTCGCCTGGACAATTTCTGTTCACGTAATGCTGGTATGTTCCTTGTGTTTGTTGTCTGGTGTACAGGGTACTTCAAGCTCTTGGAACGTACCCATTGCATTTATAAGTGTAATCTTATTGCCGATTGTTGGGAATGCAGCAGAGCATGCAAGCGCCGTTATGTTTGCTCTCAAAGATAAGCTGGTATATCCTCTCTCGAACACACGAATGTCATTTTGCTGTAACATTTAAGTGGCATAATTGGAATTGTGATCAGACGACTGGCAGCTATTACCATGGCTTGATTCCTTCCACGTCTATAAACCATCACTTTACTGTGTACTTCTTTCATTTTAATATCTCCAAGCGCTTAAGCCATGATGTATATCCTACTTATAGCACACTTGCTTTTTCGCTCTTCGGCAGGATATTTCGCTTGGAGTGGCCATCGGTTCTTCCACTCAGATCTCCATGTTCGTGGTGTGTTTCAATAAGCCTTTCATCTCCTGACTGGTCCTTACAGAAAGTGTGTCCATCTTCAATCCTTTCAATGTCTAGCATGGCAATTAACACGGCACATTGCTGTTGTGCAGATTCCTTTTTGTGTTGTCATTGGATGGCCCATGGGGACCCACATGGACCTGAATTTTGAACTGTTTGAGACGGCAACTCTATTCATAACAGTTCTGGTGGTTGCCTTGATGCTTCAAGTGAGAAATCAATCATCCAGTCTCTGTCTCTGTTAACCAACTAATAAATCCGATATTCTTAGGTTTCCTTGTGTGCTCACTCGTGATTGTTCTGTCTCTAATTTTCCATAACTCCGAATGTACCAGGAGGGCACATCAAATTACTTCAAGGGCTTGATGTTGATTCTTTGCTACTTGATTGTTGGAGCCAGCTTCTTTGTTCACGTTGACACTCCAGACGAGCATTGTGCGTAGCTTCTTCAACCTCCACCTTTCCTCAAAATTTCTAGTCTCTGGTTTCAGGTATAATATACAGAGTGCAATAATTGTAACACCTGGTTCTCTTCATGTGCAGCTGGAACTTGAAGATTTCGAAATACTACGGTCGAAGTTGCTGTTATTCAATGGCCATGTTGTCTAGAATGACACCGCTCCTCCAGCACGGCTCCTACACAAGCAGAGGAGCTAGCCATTTTTGCGGCCTTTGTATTATATGGTCTCAGTGCACCAAGTGTCCGCTGAAACTAGTTCTCTTAATGTCCAGTTCATAAACAATTGTTTTTCAGTTTTCAAGCCCCATGTGTCTACTCGTCTGGGACGATCAAATAGCTGTCCCACATGGTGTCTGTCCTGACACTACTTTCTGCTAGCATTCTGCTTTAGAGAAATGGAGTTACTTGTTGTTGAAGCAGAGCAATGTGGATTGTATTGCACTACCATTATGAAGAGCTGAGATTTCCAGCCACCGTGCTCAGCCAAAATTGAAGCTGGTATCGAGAAATGAAAACAAGATGTGAGATTGTAGATCTCACGTTTCCCAATTTCCCTTTCCCTTCAATTTTGAAAACTTTCCTGCATCGTCTAAGCTGAGAGATTTTGAGGCTATTGAATATACACCTAAAACACAAATGCAGAGTTGTATCTCATCACTCTTTCAGATGGCGAAATCCTCCATAATTGTAACGATTTCTGAAGTGTATTTGCGAAGATATGATATAATCAGCTCATTCACGTTGTTCATGCTTATTGCTTCACTGTCAATTATAGCCTGATTAATTGATAGGGAATTTCTGAGCACGAGTAACCAACTCTTGATGTCTACTAAATTTCAACTCCAAAGGTCTCAGTGATGAAAACTCATCAGTAACGTCAGGAGCACAGTGATCGCAACTTGCAGCTTTGTCTTTGAAGCAGATCTAATGCGTCAATTCATATTTACTTAAAATTAGTAGTCAAATTATTTGTATCTTTTACTGTGCCATGAAAAGCAAACTGAACCGTCACACGATGTTTCCGCTGAGTTGGTGCCTCCCACACTTCGCAGCTGCCGGCGAGTTTCATCCACCGCCGAGCTCTAGTAAGTAAAATGTAAGCAGGCCGCTTCTCTGCATTGAAGAAACTGCAGGTAGTTGTTCTATTGTCATTGTTGCGAGTACAACTTTTAGCCATGGCTGCGGATGACAGCGATGCGCAGCTCTCCGCGAAGATTGCCCACGTCTCGCACATCGTATTTGACCTGGATGGCACTCTGCTTGATACAGGTTTGCGGATTTCATGAGTGCGGCTTTCAATCTGTGGCTGGACGATTAATTTTGTGAATTGCACCAGCTCGTGTTTCCTGAATTTCTGGTATTGTCCTAGAAATTTGAGTTCCCGGATCTCCTAATTGAGAAATTCTTAACGTACGGCAGCCTGTACGCATGTGCAATTCCACATTCTCATGTCCTTGATTTGTCACAAGGATGTGATTCTCGGTGGAATTTACATGGGACGTAATAATTCAAGACAGCTAAGTTTAGAGTGTTTCTTGTGGTTATGCCTTCTTGTTCGAGTTGGGTTTGCGCGTATTCCCCTGATTGCTTCGCCGAGCTATGGCGATCCAAGAATAGGGTACCCTGAAGTTCTACTATGTTGCATGAGGAGAATTTTTTGTCGATTTGTAGGGAGAATTAATAAGCGAAAAATGTTTTAGTACCTTTGCGAATGTCCAAGCTAAATTGCTTCCTTGTTTGCAATCGATCTGTTGTGGGTGAAGAGTCGATTGCGGATGAGGTTCTGGCGATAGTACTCACACGCCATGGGAAGGTTTGGGATGGAAGAGGCGCTCAAAATCGAATGGGTAAACGGCCTCTAGAGGCAGCTGCTGCTGTGATTCAGGATTATGGTCTGGCTTGTACTCCTCTCGAGTTAAACCTAGAAGTTCTAGAATTGCTTCAAGAGAGGTTCGATTTAGCCCATCCCTGTTTTTTGCCCCAATTATATTTGATGGAAGTTTTGCAACCGTCTTCTGCAATCATCTTGAGGCTGGAAAGAGAGTAATGCAGCTTTTAGGGTTCAGAATTAATGCAATTCTGTGATGCTCGTTTTTGTTGATCATTAGATGGAAAAATGCGAGGACTTTGCCAGGAGCCGTTCGATTAATAAAGCATTTTTACAGCCATGGCATCCCTATGGCCATTGCTTCTAGCTCTCCTGCAAGAAACATCAAAATCAAGCTGTGTCATCAAGAAGGTATACTTCTGGTCTTTAATGTTTGAGATACATTTGATTGACGATTACTTTGAAGGGTGGGTAAATGAGGATTAAATTCTACCTACAGGTTGGACGGAGTATTTCCCAGTGGTGGTTGCGGGGGATATGGTCGAGAATGGAAAACCTGCTCCTGATATGTGAGGGCTTGACAGTACTTTTTTTGAATTTTTTGTTCCTTGAATCCTGTTTCTAGCAGTAGTCTGACGCTTATCATTCTCGTTATCGCCTACGGATGTATCTAGTGATTCTATCTTCTTAATTCGTTGTTTACATGGCCAAGTTTGAGATATTTGATTAACAAGAGTCCAAGATATGCTCAAAACTCCGTGATGATGCTGTTCGCAAGATCTGATGCTTTACAGATTTCTAGAAGCCGCAAGCCGACTAAACGTGGAGCCAATCAAGTGCCTCGTGATTGAGGATGCTCCGTAAGCTCCATTTTCCTTCGCCGATGCTCAAGCTAAGATCTGGTTCTGAACATCAGTATTATATAAATTCCAATTTTTCTTTCTGTTTATTTTCCTTTATTTGATCATATAGATTCTTTCGACGAAGCTTGCCCTAGACCTTTGTTGATAGCCGAAACTCGCTGTGAACATAGGCTCTAAAGTGGTGCTAATTTCAAGTGGGTACTCAGGGCTGGTGTATTGGCAGCTAAGGCTGCAGGAATGCAAGTGGTGGCAGTTCCTTCAATCCCATCCAAGGATGCCCGTCCACAATACTCTTCAGCTGACGTAATATATTCTTCTCTGTTGGATTTTCAGCCTGAAGTCTGGGGCTTCCCCTCTCTAAATGATCGTAACTCCCTCAACTTCAACAAACTAGCAGATTTGTGTCTTTTAATCTGTTGCAAGCAAATTCCAGTTCTTGTTTATTTATTCATTTATTTATTTTTTCGTTAAGCAATCAAGGCAACTGTTGCAGGAATTGGTGGCGCTATACCTATAGAGCCATGGTACATGGGTGGGCCAGTTATTAAGGGCTTTGGTCGTGGCTCAAAATTGCTTGGGACTCCCACTGGTATTGTCTACAATTCTAATGTTTTAGTTTTGTCCGCTGGTTACACGATGGCCACCAGTATGACAGTCGTGAGTGTCTTGTGTATGTTTTGCATTAGGTTGAGGATTGAAGGAGTTATAAGATTCTAAATATTATTTGAGAAATTCATAGTGCAGGCATGAATCCCTGCTAACAATGTTGAATATGAGATCTTAAAATTTTACGTCCATTAATTGCATTATGTACAGCTAATCTACCAACTAGTGCCTTTTCAAACCACTTGGCAAGTCACGTCTGCGGGATCTACATTGGCTGGGCTGGCTTGGCCAATAGGGGTGTCTACAAGATGGTGATGAGCGTTGGATGGAACCCCTACTTCGACAACAAAGAGAAGGCAGTGGTGAGTTTTTATGTGTATTTGACACACTGTCGTGATATATGTGCACGTAGCCGTAGAGATCATTCATACTATCGACCAATTTGATAAACTCTCCCCATGCTGTTTTATTTGTAACATATAGGAGCCATGGATACTTCATGACTTCTCAGAGGACTTCTATGGAGAGGAGCTCCGGCTCATTGTTGTGGGGTATGTCCGCCCAGAGGTACTCATCCTACTCAACCATAATCCTTTTGAGTCTTTCATTTCCATTCACTTTCAGATTTAGATTATTCTGTAATTTAGGATATATTGAGGATTTTTTAGAATTTTAACTACGAATTTGGATGGGTGTTGATCTTGAGGTAAAGTTGTTTTGACTGCCTTCTACTTTTCTGTTTATTTTATCTTCCTCTTATTTATTTATTTGTTTGTTTTCAGGCAAATTTTACCACGCTGGAAGATTTGGTGGAGAGGATTCACGAAGATGGAAGAGTTGCCAAGGCAGCGCTGGATATGAATCCATTTTCAGATTATGCTGAAGATAGCTATCTTACTACCCCACTTCCTGTAAGCATGTCCTCGAATTAAGTCTACAGCAGACTTCGGAATCCGAAGTCTTGTTATCGAGATGGGAGGGGAGGCTCTCATTCAGACACAGAAAAAATCCTGAAGTATGTTGTAGGAAATATTTTCTTCGCTGAGATTTTTTTTAGAAATCTTCAGCTTATTTTGGTATAGCAAGAGGGAAGTTCTATGTTATGTATGATTGGTATACTATCCCAACTTCGTTTTTTTGAATTAGGATAATCTCCTCTGCAATGGCGATGTATCTTCTATTACCCTGGATAATGTTTTCCCATGGTATTCTTTGAGGAATTTTAGATTTAGCTCAAATTATGTGTTTATGGTGGAATCCTTGCGTTTGTCTTTCGATTTATGATTGTTCTTTGTTTTTTTATTAAGTAGAGTTTTGTAAAAAATTAAAAAACACAAACTATTAGTTTATAAAGTTTTTGAATGATATCAACTGATAAAAAATAAATAAAATAACTTAAGAAATATTAGTGTACTATTTACAAAAAAAAATATTTCTTTTTAAGTAACTTAATAATAAGTCCATATTCACAATGCACATATTATAAAATGGTAATTGTAAATAATACTTGCAAAGATTTTTTTAATGTCTATAATTTATTTTATTGTTGGCATATAGGAATGGTGATCTTGTGTAAATGTCTATAGAGCATGGTTAAGATTTTCCTGCTAAGTTTTGATCTATTACTCTTTATAATGCTACTAGACAATTTTTTGGTGCAACTTGATATCTTTTGGTAGTTAAAGATCATTTTAGACTAATTTTTATAAAAGATTGGAAAGAAAGAAAAAATAAATAAAAAATAAATAAAAAAATTGTAAAATGTTATGTGCGATTTTTCTACAACAAATTGAATGAAAAAAAAAATGATAAAAATGAGATAAATAAATAAATAAATAAATATATATATATAAAAATTGTAAAAAAAACTAAAATCATTTCTAATTTAAAGACTACTGTATAATTTCAAAAATACATATAAATACAATTTCCCCCAATCTTCCAAAAGAACCATTATTTGTTGTAGATCTTTGTTTTTATATCTTAGGATCAAATATTGACCTTGTCTTACAAGTGGTCATTTTTTTCATATCAATTCTACAGTTTGTATAATAAATTTTTGAAAGAATCTATCATTAATTTTAGCCAAGAGGTAATAACATTGATTTTTTTATTATTATTTTATTGTTAATCTATTCTACCTTATTTTGATTTATCCACATATTTGAATCCGCTGTGCAATGATGAAAGTCCCTAATACATGATGAATTGAAGCAACAACAAATTAAAATAAAAAAATTCTCAACATAGAGATTAAATTTTAATTATAATAAGACAAAATAATTTGCTTCGCAGAGTCACTAACACAAAGGATCAATTATTAAGTGCTTCTAAGCAAAACATTGAATCTAATTTTCATCCAACAAATTTTTCCTTTTAACATTCTTAATACAAAAGGAAGCATAGATGATAAAATTTGTAGCAAAGCTTGATTTATTAACCATTAAAATCTTTAAAAAAATCTATTAAACTTGTACTCAATTTTTTTTTTCTTACTGTGTGTCTTCACTAACCTTTTGAACAAGTAGGTATGTTACAACAGAACACTGCAATCTAAAAAGGTTAAAAACATTCTAGAAATATGGGCAAGTCCTCCTGATTCAAGAAAAATGTTGAAAAAAATTACATGCAATGAAATTGGTAAAAAGCTTAATAATGGAAAAACATTGCCTTGCAATTGGAATAAAACATGGATGACTAGGAACTTGATAGAAACTAGAAAAAATAAAACAATAAGTTGGAACTCAAAAATTCCACAAACTTGTTTGATTGTTTACACACACAAAAAAAAAAACAAAACAAAACAAAACAAAAAAAAAAAAAAGTACAAAATATATTTAGATCATTAGAAAATCTATATGTATACAAGTCCAATGCAGCTTAACAAACCCTAATAACCCGGTATAAAGGCTATAAATACCTTGTAACCATTTTTCTTAAACTCATTAATGCATCAAATGAAACCCACTTAAAATAACAGAAATATACAAACAAAAAAATAACACACATATATATCACTAAGAGGCATCAATGCTTAAACAAGATGATCACAAAAACGTGATATAAATGCATGTGTGAATATATATATATATATATATATATATCTATATATATAAACAAATTTAGTTGGTTACAAATCAGTTCCAAATCCAGACCTCTATTGGTTCTTGTGCCTCAAACCCTACAAATCATGTCATCCAACTATCTCGAAGCTTACGTATAGCACAATCTATACACACCCCAATTTGCGAAGTAGACAATCTGCTCGCGGCAAGCGTGTGACCAGATTGTGATTTTGAGCGAGCGAGCGTCAGTGTGTGTGTGTCTGTTTGTTGTAGCAACAGTGACTGACGCACAATCGATTTCAAGGGGTTTTCTCGTTGTTGTTGTTGATGTTGTCGTCGTCGTCTTTCCATGTGGCTTGCCACTGCTTGTCGTAGAAGGTTGATTCCTTGACGATGGTGCGAATGTTGGCGACATCGCTGTCCTTTCGGATGAGCAGGACCCCGAGGATGGTGAAGAAGATGAGGAGCTTGCCCAAGAAGCTGCTCTGCTGATCCACGAGGCCATACCCCGTGGCGGAGTCCACGAGGTAGCCGGCTGCGTAGCCCACCATGGCAGCCCGACCTGCAATCGGACGAAAGAAGGAAAAGTGTGAGTGGGTTAAGAGTTAGTGAGAGAATTGTTTTCGCGTGACGTGCGTGGGAGTGGGACTCTGTTCGTGAGCTGTGTTAGGGCTTAAAATGTTCCTGATTTACATCTGAATGAGATCGGCAAGAGAATTGTTCATGGTGAGGTGGAGAGTAGTAGCTTACCGTTTAGGAGCTCAGCCTCGGGAAGATGGAAGCGCTTCACCCAAGCCCACCATGGGACAGTCGCCGTGTCGAAAACAACGGGCTCAGCGTTGTTGGAAGTCTCTGGGTTCTCTTCCAGCCACTTCCTCCTCACCACCTCTGCCACATGTTGGTTTTCCTGAACTCAGAACTTCCTCGCATAGTACAAGCAGTACAACAAATACTCACAAGATTGACGCTTGTACAGATGACCACCGACGTTTCGAAGACTGCACCATAATTTGGATACAGATTGGGCAATACCAGCATCAATGACAGCGTCCCAGTCGATCTTGCCATTGCGTGTGAACTTTGTGATATCCCAGGTTCCAGCTGACCACCTTGGATCTTCGAATTTGCCTGATCCATTTGATGCTGGTGTAGCGTTCTTCCCCAAAGTTGCTGCAGCTGGTGCCTTGCCTGCAGCTTCATCTCCGTCCAATGTACCTCCCTTCTGCAATGGCGGAGGTTCTCTAACTGCAGCAGGCGGATCTCTAGTCTCCTCGCTCTTGGAGTCAATTGGCGATGTAGGTGTCCCCCCGACCAACGTCTCTGACTCTTTGGAAGTAGCGTCTCCATTTTGCGATGCCGAAGGTTCCCTAACCTCGGTGGGCGAATCGTTAGTCTCTTCAGTCTTGGATCCGGTTGACGATGTGGGCGTGCCCCCGACCAATGTATCTGACTCCTTGGAAGCAGCGTCTTCATTCTGCAATGGCAAAGGCGTCGTTTTCTCGGTGGCCAAACTCCCAGCCCCTTCCGACGCCTCAGTTTCGGTGATTGCATTAGTGGGCATCTGACTATCCACGCCATTTCCTCCCGTCTCCTCGGAAGCTCTCACAACAAATCTCACACGCCCATCACTCTCACCATTGTCAAACCCACTCAATCTCGATTGCCCTCTCCACGAGCAAACGCTAACTTGTTTGCAATTTCCTACCTGCGGCCTAACCGACAACGCACCTCTGTTCACTACAGGAATTGCCCCTGCAAGAGGCCCGCTGATGGTAGCCATGACTGCCATAGCTGCAACGTCGACTTTCACAACGGAGCAACAAACACGACCGTAAAATTGCAACTATGGGAAGCCACGCGCACGGTAAGAAATCCTAGTTGCGAGTTGAGCAGCAGCGCAGGGACTGGATAAGAGGGCTACCCATGCTTTGAATGTGGACTATCCAAGTGGACGGCGTTGTGACACAACATCAGGACACTTGTATGACCTCTCGTTGCATGTGTCGTCTACGAAACCAACAACACTAGGGCAATGGTGGTACATGCGGGGCCTTGTGCAGCGCTGATCATCGTTGTAATGCTCCCGTCTAAATCCGATTTCTGCATGATCGCTCAGCACAGGCTAGAATTCTCTCTCGCAGCTGCGAATTGCCTCGATCCTGTGATTCGCAATGAAAGCTACCGCGACGTCAGGCGTTTAGTTCCTGGAAAACATCTACAATTGGCACTCGCGCCGTCGATCCAATCTACGCAGCGGTGGGGATACCCAAAGGGCGACCTTTCGCTGTTCCCGTGTTTTTGTGCTGTGCTGAATGCTTCCAATCGCAGTGCTTGCGAATCTATGGCAATCAATGCAGTGAGGCTTCGGTCGCTCCACCCACAACTTTCGCAGATAGTAAAGAAAACATTACATTGTTATATCTTGAAATATTAAAAAATAAAATAAATTCATAGTTACTTTGTTATATAATATATTATATCATAGACATCATTTAAAATTGGTTTTTTTGTTATAATTAAATAAGTTAAATCCAATTTCAAACATGCAATGCCTATCATTTTTTTTCCAAATATAATGTAATTTGTCTAATTGCATAGAATTGAACTCAATCTATTAATTATTACAAAACTTGAACCACACTTCCAAACAAAACACAAATGCAAAGTATGCGTCTAAAGAGGATGTATTTAGTAATAACAAACAAGGTTTACATTGGACTTTGCAAGCATGCCAATACAAATCCTACTCTAATGATAGGTCATATTATCACTTGGATTTATGACACATACAATATAAATGTGAATCAGACAACCATTTCCAAAACAATTTCCCATTTGATTACATTTCTTGGAACTATTCACCAAGCATATCCACAAAACAAATGGCAAAAGAAAATTGAGTATTCCAACATGAAGAAGTCATTAGAAGCATGATTTTATACTAACCAAGAAAGTGCAACCATCAACAATGACATGCTAAAAGAAAATGATGTCATTTTCAATTTCCTTTACTTTCAACACAATGGATGTTTTTTTTCAATGGATACTTAGAGGCATTTAAGACTTGTTAGGGAATATGTTTTTTGTGCAAATTTAAAGAAAGTAGGTTAGTGGATATGATTATTATCATTGACTTTCTTCCTTTTATTTGTGAAACACTAGATAGATTTGAGTGCCAATATATCTACAACATGGATGAAATTAGACTTTTCTATTGCATGTAAGTGAGGTGGAATGCTTGGTGGAAGCTTGCCATTTTACAATAATTGTACATGACATAATTCTTATTTGTTATTTGTCAATTTCATATGCAAACAACTTGAAGGTAGAAAGCATAACAAAGTTCATCTTATACTCATTGTGTGCTACAATAGAAACAACATTGACAAACTTTACCTAAAAGTCATTAACAAGTTTCTTAATCCACAATGTTTCAAGGACATCAATCTTACAGAACCAGTTCTTTCTATAGAAATAACAATAAGGCTTGGATAACAAAGGCAATTTTTACAAAGTGGCACAAGACATTTGATTGGTACATGGCAAATCACAAGATTATTTCAATTTTGGATAATTGCAACACTTACATTCCACTAACAAAAATTCCCAATTATGGTCAATTAGAAAATACATTGGTTTTTTTGAATCCTTCCAAAAACAACTTCAAAAATTAATTTAAGATATTTTTTGAAAAAAAAACATCTAAAAGTACAAATTACTTTTTACCAAGAATGTAAGAATAAAGAACTAAGAAATAAAGTACATTAAAGAGATATAAAATTAGAAATTAGATTACCAAAAACATAATAGTTAAGTTGTTTCAAAACTTGTATTAACTGGACTAAAGAATTTTTTGTCTTCTCTTTATTTTAAACTAGCAAAAATCCATGATAATAGGCACATAAAAATTGTTTACAAATGGATAACTGGAGGTCTTTTTGCAAGCTATTCAAGACTATTTATTAGTTTACAACTTCTTTGATTTTGGCCAACATTAAGACTTCTTTGTCTCTTCGTCTCACACTTAAACTTCCTTATTATATAGATATAACAACTATGTCAAACAGATACTTTTAGAAAGACACTCTAAAAGTAGTTTAATTTCTAACAAATACTAAGAAATTTATAAGAATTTCAAATGACTAAAAAAAAACTATGAAAAATTCTGAAAGTATATAGTAGAATGTAAAAAGTTGTGAAATTTTTTAGAAGTATTTAATAAAGAGTACAAATGTTTTACAGTTGATCAAAAAAGAAAGAAGATATATATATATATATATATATAGAATAAAATAATTAATCAATGCAAAAAAAAAAAAAAAAAAAAAAACTCTAATCTCCATGATACTCTAATTTCTTTTAATTTTATAAATAAACATACCTTTCACCAATAAACAGAAATTCAACTTGTTGTCAATTGATAAAAATCCAACATTCTAAAGTCGTTGATCTCAATTGCAATGATATGCAGATTTCAAAGGTTTCCCATGAAATTACACCATCTCTACGATAAGCATCATTCATCTTTCCTCCCACTACGGTAAACATAATCAGAAACCCAACAAACACAACCTCTCGCTCTCTTCAGACTATCTTAAAAAAAACATTATTTGCGGAAGCACCCACAATACAACAATTGCACCGAACAAAAGCCAGCAAAAGAACAAAACAATCACCACTGAAGTTAAAAATAAAAAAAAAAAAAATGGAAATTGAAAGACAACAAACCCAAACTCTTATTGTCGTTATCTGACCTGTTCGAGATTGTTTAGATTAATGACGGAATGAGATGATACAAACATGCTAAACGTATGGAACACTTGTGCTAAGAAATTAGAGGCTGTTGGGCTTGTCGGCATCGTCGGCGTTCTTCCAAGTCGCCTGCCATTGCTTGTCGTAGTATGTGGATTCCTTCACCAGGTTCCGGATAGTGGCGACGTCGTTGTTCTTCCTGATGGCCAACACTCCCACCACAGAGATGAAGAGCAGCAGCTTGCCAAAGAAGCTGTTCTGCTGATCTACCAAGCCCACTCCCGTTGCGGCGTCCACCAGCCAGCCGGCCGCGTACCCGATCATGGCCGCCCGACCTGGTCATTCAAACCCACTCTGCCATTAGCTAAATGACGTGATGGGACGTGTCTCAACCCGCTCGATATTCAAAAATTAGCGGCGGCAAAAGAAGCATCGAGGGCTCACCGTTCAAAAGCTCCGCCTCTGGAAGGTGGAATCGCTTCACCCACGCCCACCATGGCACAATCGATGTATCGAACACGACCTCGTCGTCGTTGCGTGATGACTCGGGGTTCGCTTCCAGCAACTTCCTTCGGACCACCTCTGTGACAGACGTAGTCAAGGGAAAACGTCAGGACACAAGGCAAGTGAATTATACGAACTCAACTTGGAAATATTCGAAGCGGTTATAGATATGCTCGGGGTTTGAGTGGGGTTGAACCGAGGCTATTGTAGCGCTTCCTCGTGAACTCAGTCCGGTAACTGAGCAAGTGCTTGGAAATAGCATCAACGGTTGAGGCTATGCAGCTTTTGTAGAGAAGTGTTCGAGGAAATTATAGAACAAGAATTTATGATTAGAATATTACGAATTATTCAAACTAGCCCCAAATATAAGGTTGGCCCACACAAGCGATTTCAAATTTTCTAAACGGTCTATGGATACGTCGAACTCAATGCACATTGCCCTAGTTGTTCCCGGTCGATTACACACAACGTCGTACACAAATTCCTGGGCCGGAGTCCTCTCAACCAGCTAGTGAAAAAGGATCCATTGAGGCGCTCTAGACAGAAGCAGAAGTTATAATCGCGAAATTGAACCCAAATAAAAAAAAATAAAAAAAATAAAACACACACACACACATACCGGCGTCAATAACAGCGTCCCAGTCGGTCTTGCCATCTGCACTGGCGAACATGGAAATGTCCCAAGTACCGTTCTTCCACCGGGGATCATCAAACTTCCCGGAAGAGGTCGCCAAGGGCGACGCCTTCCCAAGGGTCGCAGCCGCGGGGGCTTTACCAGCCGCCTCCTTGCCGTCGAGAGTTCCACCCTTCTGCAAAGGAGAAGGTTTCCTACTCGCGGGGGTACTACTACTACTACTACTCACGGTGCTGCTAATTCCCTCCGTCTCGGCCTCCTCAGGTAGAGCCGCGACTTCTTGAACAACGCTGTTGCCCGCGGCGTCAGCGGCACTTCCAAAGTCCTCGGTCTTCGAAGCTTTCACCACAAACCTCACGGCCTGGGTGGAGACCCTCCCACCCGGCACGCGCAATGACAGAGAAGGTTTCCCACTAAGGGAGGCGCGGGAAGTGGGTGGGGACGGTGCCACAGCTAAGCCAGGCAAGGGCTTGACGAGAGAAGCCATGGTCGCCATTGCTGGAAGCCAAATTGCGACGAGGCGGAGAGGCAACACGACGAGCACAGCAGCAGCAGGAGCAGCAGCAAGTCCTGCTGCGAGATGCCAATGCTGCTCTCTCTTCCCCTTGAGAGCATCGAATGCTTGGATAAGAGCCCCGTGACCCCGTTCACACTACCAGACAAATCCCCCCCCCCCCCCTCCTTTCCTTCCTTGGGTCATATTTTTATGATGCCGTGCTTAGTGAGGCTTATTAATTGCCACTCCTGTGAACATTGTTCCTTCGCTTACGAGAATGGTACTTGGAGCAAGTTGGCCTGGATGGCGTGTGTATTGTGTACCGTGGGAAACAACCCACGTGAGATTATATTTTACAGTTTCACTTTCTTGTGAATTGTTT
Source organism: Physcomitrium patens (assembly GCF_059467195.1). NCBI lineage: Eukaryota > Viridiplantae > Streptophyta > Bryopsida > Funariales > Funariaceae > Physcomitrium > Physcomitrium patens. The sequence continues at coordinate 5,987,587 of NC_143423.1, forward strand.
TACTTCTCATTGTGTGGATGTAAGTGTGCGTCAATTTTGTTTTTTAAAATTTTGTTGTGAAGAAATAGAGATTGGTGTTTTGTTCTTCAATGTCTTTGTTACGTCATTCAAGTGTCTTCTTGACTTCTCAATTTTTTAGAACGATTAAATGAATGGGTTCTGAATATCAATGATTGAAGTCCCAGTGATTTATTTATAGACATTTTTTTTACTGAATCTTTTTCTTTTTCTTTTTATAATAAAAATTGTATAATTTTCTCAATTCGACAAGAATTCCAATTTAGTATTAAAATAAATTTTGGAATGTAATTCAAAATCACTGTTATTTCACTGTTCACCAAAGTAAAAAGTTTGATATTCACCACACAAAAATGGTTATGTCTAGAATTCGCATTTTATTAGAATGAGTACTATCCTCAATCTAGTTGGATGGGTAAATTCACTGCAGCTTCTTCGATCTGGCGTTGTCGACGTTTTGGCTCACTGTCCTCAGATCCATCGATTGGGTCTTCTCGAGGTCGCGCCCAATCGTGTGATTTGTTTCACAAGCTACGACCTGAAGAATGTCGGCGCAATCTGCACCGAGAATCCGGCGCTCTCCAATCTTTGGGTGGGTTTTGTTACAGGGTGTAATGTGGCTTCCGTGGCTGCGCGACCACAAGGAACTGATACAACTGATGACGAAGTTATGTGCAAGTTTACTCGTCGATTTCTTGCAGTGTGATGTAGACGTCCCGAACCATTGTGCCCCTCTTCACGGTAACCTGAGGAAGTAACATGTGTCCGAAAGTAAGTGAATGAAATGTCCATTGAAGGTTGCTCATGATGCACGGCGATGCAGCACATGGTAAAGCGCGAAGAATTGGTGTGTGTTGAAAGCTAGCTAGGGGAAAGAAGGTGGGTAGTAGTGTGGAATTGAGAACAATCACCAGTCTTACCCGTAGTCTGTCTCCGATTTGGCGCTCATCGCAAGCGGCTACTAAATCATCTACGCGACTTAGGGTCTGCAGATTGCGAACACACAGCAATCAGATGCTATACGCAACTATCTACATGGAATTCATGATTCTGACCCATCAATTGGAATCTGAAAGAAAGAAAATCCACCACTGAGAAGTAAATGTGACTCACTTGGCCATTGATAGCGACAATAATGTCCCCAAGTTCGATTCTGCCGAAAAGATCTCGCTTCGTGGCTGCACAGCCACAGCCCAATAGGCGTTACCACTGCACTGGGAAATTGCTTAACAAGAAGTCATAATCATTGAGAGACTACGGCTTTAAGCCGAATTCGCATTGGAAAAGGTTACTCACGTAAGAGGCCGGCCTTCGCAGCGGCACCGTTCTCACTTAATCCAAAAACCAACACGCCATTAACTCCAAGTTGCTTGGCTTGGCTGTCACTCGCACACATGATGCCTAAGCCTGGTCTCGAAACTTTTCCTTTCCTTATCAGCTCATTGACCACCCTGCGCACCGTGTCGACAGGAATCGCAAATCCGATTCCGGCACTCGCACCAGATGGGGAGTATATGGCAGTATTCACTCCGATCAATCGCCCTTGACTATCCAGAAGAGGGCCTCCAGAGTTTCCAGGATTGATGGACGCGTCGGTTTGAACAACACCTCGAATCATGGCGCCTCCTATTGACCGAATGTCTCGCCCAACTCCAGAGATGATGCCACTCGTCAAAGTCCTGTCCAAACCAAATGGGTTCCCGATTGCTAATACGTGTTGCCCTACTTGCAAGGCCTGTGATGATCCGACAACAATGGGCCTCAACCTGGAGGCAGGGGCAGCAATTTTCAGCACCGCAAGATCCTTGTTCTTCGCAACTCCCACAACCGTGCCCTCCCAAGTGCTTGCATCCGAAAGAGTGATCTTCGCTTTATTCCCGTTCATAACGACGTGGTAATTGGTGACGACATGCCCCTCGGCGTCCCACACAAATGCACTTCCTGTACCTCTCGGTATTTCGACAGGATTCATGGACATGCCAATAGTTGCAGTGGTTGATGTTGAGATGTTCGCCACTGAGGGACTGCACTCTTGAAACACCTTCACAGTGTTGCGCTCTGCTTCTAGCCACCAACCTTTTCACCAAGTACAGAAACCCCAAATTCGCATCACATAATTGTTCTCGCTCTGCTACAGCCCCTGACTGCTCAAAAGCTCATGCGGTCCCTCCCTTTGCTGCAGGCAACGCCACTCTAAACCTAAGCATGAAACCGTAGAATTCAAGAATCCAGAGAAAAACTGAGCAAACTACAGATTGGTACCTTCCACAAGATTCGGGACTTCCTGTAATAAGGATGCGGAGAGCTCTTCATCGTCTTCCCCGCAGAGGATCCGTTGCAAAAGCTGTTGAGCAGCAGGAGTTATGAAATTCTTGGTATCCTTCAACCGCTCAACCAACTCGTTCCTTTCAAGGCAGTCACGATAATCAACTTTTCCGGCGTCTAAAACCTGCACAGGCGACAAAGTGAATTCCAATGATAAAAAATTACCGAGATGCCACATCATTCTAAGTGGAACCCGAACATAATTGCACGCGCCAAACATGCCCAATTCAAGTCGGATACAGAAGCGCATAAACTTGTACCTTCTTGATCTGGCTAGCTTTGAGACTCTCCAAGCCCTGCGTCTCGCGCATCGACTCCTCTCCAGTGTACGCAACAGCGCGTCCATGCGACCTCCGAATTGATCCCTCAAAATTCGTTCCCCGTTTCAGCTCAGGCGCAACGCGTTTGACATTACCGAGCTGCGTACCACGAAATTGACTGAACAACCTCACTCTCGCAAGAGACTGCACCATATTCCCCGACACAGGAACAACAAGACTAGCCATCCTCAACGCATCCCCGTTCTGCCGCAGACCTCCGCCACCAAGCGGCACCGCAAGCGAAATCCTCGACAACGTTGCCATTGCTCGAATTCGAATCATTCGGAGCTGCAAAACCTCAATTCACAATCCCCTCAGTCGACTGGTTCTGGGTGGGCCGGATTCCTTCCAGTGGTGGCGCCAGTGTACCCCGAGAGGCGTGAAATAGCCCTCTCAGACATCGGTGGGATAGAGAGGTGGAGACGAAAGTTCCCGTGCAAGATCTAGGGAGTCCATGGAAAACCACCGCCATAGCCTGCAAATCCAAGCTCACCTCGGCGACGCAGCACCACCCTCGTTTGCTTGCTTGCATGCCTGCTTGGGGCCCAAGGGGTCGCGACGCCTTTCGCTCCGACAGACATCGTGGATGACTTTCGTTATAGTCTGTTCATCCATGTCAAATGGTGAAGCATGGTGGTAATTTGATTATGATTTGGGATTCAATGATTGTTTTTTTTAGGCTTAGTTTTTTTCACAAAATAGAAAGAAGCATGTACCAATATTACTATAAGCACATTTTGGAAGAATGTATGTATTATATCATACAAATATATAATTTAGATCCTCACAATTTGATGTTTTAAGATGACAATGTTCTAAGTCATTTAGCCAAATCTATATAAGAGTGATTCAAGTTGCAACCTTTACAATTTCATAAGTAGTTAGGTCAAAGACCAGATTTAAAAACAATTGAATACTTATAAGTGCTTCTAAAATGCCAAGTAAATTATCTTATTAGGGTTTTAACAAGAATGCTTCAATTATATGAACAAGTAGTCAAAGTATTATATGCAATAATTCTTAAGGAGTCCTAGAACTTTTATAAAAACATTCTTAAGACTATTGCATGAATATTAAAAGGAAAAGCATATTGGACCAAGTTTTGAAGTTAATTTTTTTGTTATATTCAAAATTAGATTTTTAGTTTTGTTTTTATTCATTGTTTATGTATTTTTTTTTATATTATTATTTCTTCTTTAATACTTTGTAAGAATGTACAGAACTCTATGTAATGTCATTTCTTCCATTTAGTTTTTAGTTATAATCTCATAATTTCCAAGTACTGTGTTTTATATTTGATTATATAGGGTCTATACTTAGTTTTGTGAGTCATAGTAAAAACACTAATGTTTACTTTATTTTTTAAGAAAAATTCATAGACATCAATATGCTATATAAATATTTCATTGTATGTGTTATTGTTGTTGCTCTTTTTATTATTATTATTTTAACTTATTTATATAAATATGTTTAAAATTTGAAAAAAAATAATAAATTATACTAAATTTTTTATAAATTATATTAGAATAGACTATACATATCATATCCTAAAACATTTATTAAAAAGATATTTTCTACTAATTAATGTAATATAAGTTTTTTTATAAATTTATAAAATATTTTAGCTTATTAATGATAGTATAACACTTGCCTCTTATAATAATAGTAGATTATTTGAATATCATCTTATATTAAAAGTATAAGAAGTTAAAATCATACCTTAAAAATAATATTAGTATGATATTTTTCTTATTATTGATTAACACTTCAAGAAAAGTTTTTGAACTATTAGAAATGATTCAAGAATTGTTAAAAACAATGCAAAATAGAATAGTTGTACTATCATAAGTAATTAGGACTAAGTTAGAATGATATCATTCAATAGTTTCACAATTGTACAAATGTTTTCTTTGATTCAAATAAAAAAAAAAAAAAAAAGCTTTGAGATAAAAAAAAATGTTGTATTTTTTAAATATATTACTTTATAAGGAAGTTAGAAAGTTAATTAAATGTTCATTCAATGGATGTGTTATACACATACAATTAGTTATAAGTTGCAACTGCAATTGTTTTTAATGTATTTTCAGTACAACTTATTATGGAGTGGCATAATTAAAACTACTAGTATTTTTGCAACTTAAAATATTATTATAAATTTTTAATATGAATTTTGAAACTTTTGCATGTTTTATTATTTTTCAAGGTAAATATTTTGTAGTAAAATTTCTAAATTTAATCATATTAACAATCACATATAACCAAACAAAAATCTTTTTTTTCTTTTTTTATAAATATATAATTATATATGGATATAGATATAGATATAAAATAATAAAATGATAATATTAGATAAAATAATTTCGATATATAGACTTAAATAATGCTTACAAGCTTGGCTGATAAAGATCCAAAAATAATATACAATAAAAAAGTTAAGATGTTGTGTAAAATATAAAAGAAATAAAAAAAATTAAATATATATATATACATAAATATATATAAATGTGTATTTGTGTGTGTTTGTGTGTGTATATATATATATATATATATATATATATATTATTACTAATTGATTAGTTAAAATAGTCTATAATCATGTGTTAGAGTTTAAGAACATTGTTATTTTTTCTAATTTGTTTTGTTTTGTTTTGTTTATTTTTGTTTTTTTTTGTTTTTTTCATATAAGATAAAATGACTCAAAAAAAATGTCTCCATGTTTTTAAATTTGACTTTTTTTTACCTTTTCTTAAAATATAAAAATATATACATACTTAGTCCAATAAATAAAGTTGTTGTATATAATTTAAAAATATTTGTTGATAAAGAATTCTCTATAAATACATATAGTATTCAATGAATTAATTTTTTGACTCCTTGCTTGTTATTCATTGCAAAGGCCATTGTGATCTCCATTGTTACTTATTATTGCACCACTTTATTTATTGTTACACTTCTTTTATTTCTTTAAATTTATTAGATATTGATGCATTCTTTTGTCTATAAATATATGTATATATATTGGTCTAATTATTGTATTGCACTCACTTAGACTATCTCATTTTCACTATGTAGGTTGCTATTATACCATTACTATCAAGCATGTTTGGACTTTGTTCATTGACATAAGCATTTGATTATTGAAGACAAGTGGAAAGTAATGTAGTCTAATGAGACCAAGGTAAATCAAATGGTGTTAAATGTGGAATTTTGGTGTTAGAAGTTCATATATATATATATATATAAAATAAAAATTAAAAAGTATAATCCTACTTACTAAACAATTGTCAAGTATGATGGTGGTTTGTTGAGATCTATAGTTGCATGATTGCTTAAAGCATAGATTACTTTATTATATGTAAAAAGTCAAAGGAAAGTGAGAAGGAATCAATTAAGAAGTCATTGTTAACCTTATAGATAGTATGCCACATTGTGTAGAGGCATTTATGAAGGCATCAGAAGGGCCAACAATCTATTAACTAACTAGTAAAAAAAATTGTCTCAATGTTCTTTATTTTCATATTATCTCATTGTACTTTAGTGGTACAACCAATTGTTATTATTCTTGCACTAGACATAAAAATAATCGCATTTATTTTACTTTTCAAGCAATTAACCCTTTGGAGTTGTAATGAGAAGGAAGGGAGAATTACAACAAAATAAGATATGGAATAAATAAAAACATTGAAATATTTTTTTAAATCATTGAATACAGAAATATATATATATATATATATATATATAATAGCAGTATTTGTCTATATATATGCATAATTCTAAAATATCATCCATATATTTATAAGATCATTCATCATTTTTTTCTAAATTATACTAGTTTAATATACCCCTTCAATATATTACTATAATATATCACTTTATTTATGTTGGTTTCTATCAAAATATTAATTTCCTTAAGGATGATGGAAAATGCTTCATCCTACTACCATGCATTCTAAAATTATTAATTTACCAATATCAATGGATTCTATTACTTATCTAATATAGGAAGAAAAATCAACTCTATTGTTATTGTTTTATTTTTTAGATGTTAATGCTAAAAAAAATAAATTAAACTCAAGGCTTTCCTATCATGAATTTAAAGTGCCTCTATTATCTCGTAGATTTTAAGGCAATGCACAAGTAAGTAAAAATTCTCTATTTTACCTTGCATAAAAAATTACTCATTGCCATCTCTTCCAATTTTAAAAATAGTCCATATGCTTTAATAAATAATATATTTGTTATTGTTATTATTATTATTATTATTATTATCATTTTCTATTCATTTATTTTAAATTCAAATTTCTAATTCTTTATTAATATTTGAAAGAATAAAGAATAAAAAATAATATAATTAGTTAAAACTTAAATAAATAATTTTAAAAATTTATCTTTTTTATAAATTGATCTACTAATATTGTTACATATTTTATTTTTAAAAATTAACATATATTATAATTTTATTAGCATTTAAAAAAATAAAAAATGCTAATAATATACTAATAATATTATAGTATTATGTTATAAATAAAACACATAATATAATGATATGGTAATTTTACATCATGATGATTGCTAATACATAATTAATATATATATATATATATATATATACACACACACACACACACACATATATATATATATATATACTTACATACATACATATCAGCATTAGAGTTCTTTATTTTTTTTTAGAAATTACATCTTATAATTAATTATTAAGGTGTAATACAAAAGAACACAATCTGGATAGACATATGGATGAATATGTATATGTCTGGATGAAAAAATACACACATACATACACCTTTGTACCAAATGCTATAAACTTAATCCTCTACTTTTAGTTTCTTCTGCAAAAGAAATGATCCCAATAGCAAAAAATGAAGATTATTTAGGATGGTACTTAAATTGTTGCTAGTATACAAGTCTTGAATTTGATATTTGTTGGATTAAAAATTAGATTCAATGTTATTGCTTAGAAGCACCTTTTTAATAATTGATCCTTTGTGTTAGTGACTCTATGCAAAGCCAATCATTTTAACTTACTATAATTAAAATTAAATCTCTTTGTTGAAATTTATTTCTAATTTATATTGTTGTTGCTTCAATCCATCATGCATTAGGGACTTTCATGCATTATACAGCTGATTCAAATATGTGGATGAATATGAATAATAATTTGAATAAATAGATAAACAAAACACAAATGTTGAAACATCACAAAGAAACCATCACAAAGTATCCATAGATCTTGTCTGTAAATAAACACTAATGTCTTTAACACATAGAATGTATTCTCTTTTCTTACAACATTTTTTTAATTGAAATAAGAAGTGTGTTTTTGTTCATTCATCTAAGCATCTATCCAAATTGTATTACTTTTTAATATATCTCAATGATTTGCTTTATAATGTCACCCTCAAAACAAAGGAACTAATACCAATATGTATATATATATATATATATATATATACATAAAGGAGAATATTAAATAGACCCAAAGTTTTATGAAATCAACCCAAGCTTGATGAAGAATATGGTAATCATGATGAATGTGGTTGGTTTTGATTGATTACATATCCAATAGTAGAAAAACTTGGATCTGTTTAACATTGTGTGTATAGAGCTGCACAAAAGCACATTAACCTTCAACTAAGGAGAAGGAACAAAGTGGATACTATGGCAACATGAAGCAAGAGTAAGACCTCAGAGAGTGTTTCAACATCCACCCACACATCTTATTTGCAAGTCCAGTCCAGTCTCATGACTTCATTCACATTCACAATCCATCCATTCATTCATTCATTTCTGGGTTGTGCAACCATCCATCGCACCCTCGCAACCCACTGGCATCGCATCGCAACGAAATGCACACAACGGATCGGAATCCGATACAACATGATCGATGGAAGACAACCTCAGAATCAGCAGCACCCCACATGGATTTCACCATGCAGTGCACAGCAGAGTCATGGAGCTGCTTTAGTCACGCAGCAATCGACATTCCTCAAGCTCTGAACAACTCCTGGTGGATTCCGGTTGCGTGAGTGCGATCCCACAACGTGGGTGGTCGCGGTAACCTCCTCGCCAGCAGCAGCAACAACACACACAACCTCACCGCCGCTGCAGCCTTCCGACGCCGCTGCCGCTCCTCCACGCACAGCGATGCCGACGCCAGCCCTGCCAGCTTTGGCTCTGAGTCTCCTCCTCCTCCTCGTCGCCAGAGCCACACTCGTTGCCGCTGCCGCGCCGGACGATATTGTAACCTCATACTCCTCTCCGTGCACTCCCTTGTCCTGCAACTGTGTGTGTCTCGACCGAGTCTGTCGTCGATGCATCGTGATCGCTCATATTCATTCCCTAGGGGTGGCTTTACTGCTCCGGAGTCAGGCTTCGACTGCAAGGACCGGCGCTTTCTGCAGCCGTAACCGTATCTATGTTTTCAACTGCGCTTGATCTGATCCCGAGTCTGGATGTGGATCTTAGGGTTCCGCTTTCAATGCAAGTTATGTAGAGTGTTAGTAGAGAATGTGGAGGCTCACGTGGATTTGCAGGCGTCGTGGACATCCCATTCTCCCAGACTCAACACCATCTTCACGTCGTAGTTTGGTCCCTCGGCACTGCCAGTCCACCTGAACCTCTGACTTGTTGGATCGTGTCTACGGTTTCGCAAACCCTCCGCCAGTTTTGGCTACCCACTGTGTCTGCATGAGTGTTTTATTTTACCTATTTTTGTTTTGTTTACTGCAAACAGGATGAGTTGGGAGGAAATATTCTCTCAGCTAATGGGCGGAAAGTCGCTCTCCAGCTTCACAGATCCAGCAAATCTCATCACAAAATGTTCATTTCGTGTTGCTCAAACTGATTGTTTGTGAAATTGTGGACCAGATTTGTAATGTGTTGGTTTGTTTTTTATAAGGTTTGAAAGAGAAGAGCCTCTTGGTTGAGGATTAGGGTGGAGTGAGACGCATTGTTTGCATCTGAATAATGAAATATTTGGAGATGAATATGAATGTAAATGGTTTGTTTTTCATGAAAGAGATAGAAGATAGTTCGGATTGTTAAATGCTGGTTTTATTTGATACCTCTGCAAATTTGTTTTTTATTTTGTTCCTTGTGTGTGTATTTCTAGACATTCTATGAGAATTTTGAGTCAAGTTGGAAAGGGCGTTGGATTGTTACAAAAAACCAAGAGTACAAAGGTATGTCAAATCTTTCAGTTTTTTTTTTTGTGCATACATAATGGTAATAATCAAAGTATGTATGTGTATCTATATATATATATATATATATATATTTATCAATAGAAAATGAAAATATAAATATTTTTAGATTTTTCAATACACAAATCTCACATTCCTTCATTATTGTACATAGTTGTAATATTTACATAAAAAAATTGAAAATATTTTAATTGTTAAAAAATCTTATCTATCATACTTTTGGATGAATATGTCTGTGTGCATATATATATATATATATATATATATTTTCATTTCTTAAGTGTATAATTCCATGGGTCAAAATCTAAATAATGATTGAATGATGTTTTAATGGGTAGTGCAGTGATTTATTAATATTCATAAATAAATTTTGTTGGAATATATTTATCTGTAGGTAAATGGAAGCATGAAAAAAGTCAAGGTCATAATGACTATGGATTGTTGGTTAGTCAAAAGGCCAAAAAATATGCTATAATGTATAATCTACCAAAGGTGGTGGATCCTAATGAAGGAACTTTGACCTTACAATATGATGTTCGGTTTCAAAATGGCATCACTTGTGGAGGTGCATATTTGAAATTTCTTGTGCCAGAGGTAAGAGTTTCAGTTTTATGAGACACATTTACAAATACCATTTGCAAATATCAAAAACCATTTTAAAATCATAACAATTTTTTTATATGATTATTATTGTTATTATTATTATTCTTACATTAGTTATGTAATTGATTCTAAGTCTAAAACTTTATTGTTTGTACATAGTATAGGAAAACAAAAGAAATGAGATGAATAGTGAAACTCCATACTCAATTATGTTTGGTGCGGACAAGTGTGGATCAACTAATAAGGTTCATTTTATATTCCACCATAAAAATCCCGTTACTAGAGAGTACATAGAACACCACATGGTAAATCCGGCTTTGGTTGAAGTTGATAGATTTACACATGTGTACACGGCAACAATATATCCAAATAATACCATCATGGTTTTTGTGGATGGAGTGCTTGCAAAAAGATGCAATTCCATGGGAAGTGATTTTGAGCCACTGCTCATTCCTCCCGCTTTTATAGATGACCCAAATGATGAAAAGCCTCCCACATGGGATGACCGTAAGAAAATCCCCAATCCAAGTGCTTCAAAGCCTAAAGATTGGAATGAAGATGAACCAAGTCAAATTGTTGATACTGCAGCTGTAAAACCTGAGGTGACATTTTTAATTCCCATATAGATTGCCTTTTAATTTGTTCATTTTTGTGTTGTTATTTTTTCAAAGTTTTAAGAGAGATGACATGAAAAAAAATGTGTAGAGATGACTTACTTATGAACTATTCACTTACTTAAAATGAAAAGTGAAATGAGTATGAAGTAACACTCAATTTGGTTATAATCTTAGTACACATGCATTGCAATTTTATATTTCCTTCTATAATATTGTATATATATATATATATATATATATATGTGTGTGTGTGTGTGCGTGTGTGTGTATGTATGTAGGTATAATTTAATATGATTTCAAATTTGATTACATAGGGATGGTTAGAGGATGAACCGGAAGAAATAGATGATCCCACATCCAAAAAACCCACCACATGGGACAACCAAAAAGATGGAGAGTGGGAACAAGAAAAAATGGACAATCCAAGATGTAAGGACGTTGTTGGATGTGGTCCTTGGCAACCTCCGATGATAAACAATCCCGCATATAAAGGAAAATGGAGCCCTCCTTTGATTGATAATCCAAACTATTATGGCATATGGAAGCCAAAACAAATTCCCAACCCATCTCATTTTGAAGCTACAAGACCCCAATTTGAAAAAATAGGCAAAATTGGAATAGAGATTTGGACAATGGACGATGGTATTATTTTTGACAACATTCTTATCACAAATAATGAAACTTTTGCCCAACAATTAAGAACACAAACCTGGAGTGAAAAAATCAAAGTTGAGAAACAATCAGAGCCTATTGAAGATTCAACACTCTCTTGGAAAAACACTTTGAAAAGTTTACTTTTAATTAAGGTATTTCTTGGGTTTCTTGGATTATATGTGTGTGTGTAAATATAGATATATATATATATATATATAATAAGTTACTCATATAAATACATGAAGAGACTATTAAATTAGTGTAATTTTCACATCCTGTTGTGCATGTTTTTCACTGCAGCTATCATTTATTTTGGATCTTTTTGGTGATGAGAATTAACTAAGCGATTACATATAACGATTGATATCTTTGATTGATAATAAATTTATAAGAATAATTATAATTTCTTTAAATAGAAAGTGATTTGCTTGTGTGAATTTTTTAAAATGTAGGTTGTAATCAAAAGAATTGAGGACATCCGTCTCTCCAAATCTGGAATTTTCGGAACAATATTTGTACTTTTTGTTTCAGTTTGTGGTTACGTGTTTGGAAAAAGAAATTCTTCAAAATTAACTGTGAGTTTATTATTTTATTTTTATTATTTCTCAAAAACAGTAAATGTTTAGTATGCTTTATTTCAAACAGTTTGGTTGGAGGGATTTGATTGTAGTTCAATGAGACTATAATAATCATAATTCATGTTCTTTTATTTAATATGTTTGATTTATTTCAACCTAATGGTAATTTATTTATACCCTGGTGTAGGAAAAGAAATTATTACATGAAAATAAAATAAGAGTAAAATATGATAAGCGTAAAAATCAAGCATTATTAAATGATGTATCCCAAAATCCCCCTAAAGATGAAGCCCACAAGTTGGAAAATTTTCAAGAAATTGAGACAGAGGAGCATAAAAATTTAAAACTACAAGAGAAACAAGGAAAAAAATCTCTTTGATATACTTCAAAAAAATCATAAAGTCATTCATTTTAAAATATTCTACAGCAAGAGGTTGTAATAGACATGGAGTATCATAATTTCAACATAACTGTTTTTGTTCAATTTTACATATGAAAGCCTTAGAGAACAACATTAACATGACAATAGATTCATCTCATCAATGAATTAAAATTGTAAATGTTTAGAATAAACACAATATTGGAGCTTTCTCTTCTAATATTTATAACTAATTGATTATCTATTTTCAATACAGAAGTAAAATGAAAGTGTTTCAAACTATTTTTTGAATTTATTTATTTAGCCTGTGATTTATTACGCACTAGATTTAAATATAGTTTTTTAGCATGAATCTTGAAGTTGCAATTTCAAATAAAATTTAAAATATGCACTCTTTTGTTTTTATGATTTTGAGACAATCATACAGAAAAGGTAAAATAAGAAAATATAAAAATAAAAATATATTATTGAGTCAAAATTTTATTTCTTTCACATATTGCTAACTGACAAAATACATAAAATTCAAACACAGTTAATGAGTATATTATATTATTATTATTATTATTATTATAATCATCAACCCTAACTAGTCTCTCTCTCTTTATTTCTATATATACATATATAGATTTATAATAGTGGTGTTTGCCTATGTACATCCATCTAACACACTATCAATATTTTCATGCATTTATTTATTAAAGAGTTCATTCAAAAAAAAAAAAATCAAGAATTGTTCACCCAATTCTTACTTCATTTAAGTTTCTCAATAAATGAAAAAAAAAATAAGACAAAAGCCCAGCATGTAAGTTTATACCAAGAGCTATACCCCATAATTTTTAAATTTATTTTGTATTGCCCACTTTGCAAGAAACATGTGATATTCTTTTATTTCATTTTCGTGGTGAGGCTGTTTGAAAAAAACAAACTCCAAATACCAATTAATTTCCACATCTCAAAAATATTAAGAACCACATGACTTTAATATGTTATTTCCAAAACAAGAGATCCCCAATACTAACATATCCATACATGCAAATATGTGAGTTAATCACTACAAACTCCATTCTCATTCTTCAACCAACAAATTGGTTTAGATGCATCAAGATTAAGTGGTTTCGATGCATCTGAAAGCTCCTCCTCACAGCTCATGGGTTTTCCTCAGAGCTCACTTCCTTGAACTTACTCTCCGTCCTCTGGACAAGAATTAGACAATGCTAACGGGTTCAGCGAAGTTTTCATTGAACTTTTGAGAAAAAAAAAAAATATATATATATATATATATATACATACATGTGTGTGTGTGTGTGTATGTTGCAGCCTCAAGTAAGAGAAAGAGAGGAGGGGAGGATTCTAGCATTACAGTGTGCACAAGTCACGAATAGTTTCCTCTATCAAGTCGCCGACGATCATCCCCTCCACATCTTTGCTAATGTTTCCCTCTTCGATGCTGTAGCTCCACCAGTGAAGTCCTTGCCAATTGTGCAGGTCTTTGTGGACTAGTCTGTGGACAGTCTTGCAAGTGTCTTCCGATGGTAGAGTGCGCTGGATGTCGTGCAGCTCCCTCCATATCTCTTGCTCCAGCTTCATGGTTTTGAGTTTTGCTTGGACTGTGTCGTTGTAGAGTTCTGCCTTTAGGATTAGGTTCGATTGTAATCCTAGGACTCTTTCTAAGATCTCTTCCAGGGAGTCCAGCAGGAGGTTTGGATCATGTTCCTGAAGTGTGCTGTTGCTTTGAAGTCTCTGCAGCAAGTTTCCATCGCCGTTTTTCGTGCCTGTCAACTCCGACGTGCTTTGTTTCCTCGCGTAATCCGCAGAACTGCATTTTTCATTGTGAGATCTGCAGTCAGGTGCACCTCGTGGAGACCCGAGAAAGCTTCCCACGAATCCCATCTCTTCCCCCGGCCCCGCATCCTGGAAAATAGCTCGGATCCTGTCGAGACGGTTTTCTATTGCAGTATTCTGTGATTGAGCGGGCAGCACTGCAGAACACTTGCTGAATAGCTCCCCGGAGTCCAGATATGCTTCTTTCATTGAAGCAGGAGTTTCATGGTGCGCCTCTGAGATAGTTCTTGGTCGATCAAGTCCTCCAGCCTGCTTGTCGTCCAAATCTTCGTCCTTCAATGCAACATCTCGAGGTGTTGTCAGTTCCTTACAGACTTTGGACGCTGCCTCCTGAACCTGCAACCAAAACTGCATTGCATTATCATTTGGAAGCAGGCAGTGAATCCTTGCTTCGTTAGTAGGTTAAAAATCACCGAGAACAGCAGCGTGATATCGCTGAAGAGCCGCACCTGTAGGATTAACTGAGGATCAAGGAGATCAGCATTACATGCTCCAGATTTCAAAGGCTCTGTGGTATCTCTATAAGGTTCGACTCTTGAGGAACCTACAAAGTTTTGTACTGGTGGCGGTGACCGTCGTACATACACAATGAGCTCTTTCAATCTCCTGAGTTTCGGACTTTTCACCCAAACAGGTTCAGTATCTGGGATTTGGAGCTGTCTCGGAGCAGACCTCGGAGGAGCAGGATCCGATCTATCAGATGTGTCGATTTTTGCTGCGTCTGTTGTTGTTGAAAAGCTAACATCGGCGTTGTTTCTGGGTCTTACCTCAATCGCATTTGTTTTCTTCGATTTGGATTCCATGGTCACGGTCTTCTCACTGTTGCAATGTGCCGGTTCTTGCTTCAAGCTGCTATAAAAGGCTTCATGGGAGAACGATCTTCCACCTCTCTCATCTTTTGCAAAAGGTTTTCTACTCACTACTCTGCCGCCACTGTAGACCCTGTTGGGTGAATCTCGGGTGAACAAAGAGCAACCTTCGTGAAGTGAGCAAGATTTCTGATTTCTTAGTGTATCTAGTGATGGAGTTCTAGAACTTAGATTGCGCTTCGTTGTAGTGTCACGTGTCTTCTTGGACTCACCATGAACATTTCCTGGTTTTTCAAATTGCCTAACACTGGAAGGGTTATATTCCCAGCAGTATTGCAGTGTATTTCCTGAATGAGCATTTCGAGGTGCTTTGTCTACAACTGCTTTGAATGTCATGGGCTTGGTTGCTTGCCTGCAGTCGAATTGAACAAAAATATATTTGAGAATCGATCACGTTTTCTAGTTGATAAGAGGTTGCCCTGTGCAGAACAAAAAGATGATAAAAAAAAACCCATTGCAATATTCAGGTTTGAATGAACGACATTCCGGCGCATGTGTACCTTCGATAAATAACTGGGCTTTTTATGGAGCACGTTTCTTTGTAGTTCGAAGCGCCGGAGGCTGTCTCCACGTGCCTGACTCGAAAGATATCCGCATTTGAAAATTGCGACCTGGCAGGCTTCCGAACATTCAACACTGCAATGTCGCCGCTCTCTGTCTGCTGCTCCTGCGCTTGACTGCCGGAAATGGGATACAGTGAAGAATCTAGATTCTTTGCCGGAGTAGATGACTCCGAAGCTTTGATTGCGCAATCAACTTGGGTCTGATGTTCGTGGTTCATGTCCAGCTTCATCGCTACATGCCCATCTCCAGTGATCATCTTGTCTGGTGATGGTTTCCCTCCGTCTGACTGCTTGCGCCTGGAAATTGTAAGTAGCACCCTGGGACGGATTGTTTCAAAAGCATTCTGGAGCATCTTTCTCTTATGAAGAGACGGTTCCATAAACATATCAGTAAACACGTTTGTGTCGACATCTTGAATAATTGAATGTTCAAGCTCCAGTGAGGAGCCGCCATCGTTTTCCTCCAGCTGCTCAAATACTGGACAAGCGAAGCCTTCGTGACGCTCCTCCTCCAATGGTGTGAATGGCTTCGTACTTGCGTGTTCGTAGTCTTTATCTTCTTCGCAGCGACTTAAGCTTTCTTCCGTTATGTATTGAGCTAAATAATTGTACTCATCACACGCCTGCTGCCTGCAGAACGCCGAATGTGGTTTAAGGCCATGGACGACATATTTCTTCGACTGGCATGGTGTGGGTGGTGGAGGAGACGCAGCCCTCTGAACCTGCGGGTCAAATTGCATAAGCCCTTTGAAGAGCTTATCCCTTCTCGATGGCGCATCTGGAACTTTTGATGCAAAAATTGTCGATGGCTGGTTGGAGATCGGAATCTCCTCTAATCCCATCAACCGAGCAATGACGCTAGGAACTCGGCGATGCCCCTTGCTATCTGCTTCGCCGCTAGGAAGATGGTTATGGTCACATTTCTGGCTGGGGATACTAACCAGTACACTCTCCCTTGAACTGAGAGATTGCTCTGAATCCCTTCTAGAAAGAGATTTCCCTCGAAGACTTCTCATCGTTGAATCTCCTCTTCCGTCTGTAAAACTACGACGACTGTCTATTCTCCCTGCAGATCTACAGGGCGACTTGGCACTATCATCTGAATCATTCAACAGATCCGCATCTTTGGTGACACTAATACTAAATAGGCTCACTGAACTCCTGAGCCCTTCTTTCTGATGAACAATCTCCTTGGGTTTGGACCTAGCAGAAAATGATGAAGATCGTGACGATTCTGCCGCTTTTCGTGATCCATCTACTCTTCTATCTTGAGGTCGCTGAGAGCTTTTGAAGTAGCTTTGGTGAGAACGACTGCTGAGCGTGTGGTGTGCATTATTGGTATTGGTTGTACCGCTTCGGCATTCGACTTCTTTCTGAAAAGATCCTCCCACAGTATGGTTCCTGGTATCTGAGGACGACTCCGATGCACCCATGTTCACTACCCTCGAGACTGCAGGGATTGTCTTTCGATGATGCTTGCTTTTCTCTCGTTGATCCAGGTTGGAGCGGTGTCGAGGTTCTGCTGCGAAGTTTGTGTTGCAATGGCCGCCTGTTTCTGCTCTCATCTCGGTTGGACCTACTTGCGATACCGACCCACATTTGTTAACAACTGTGGGTAATTTATGTGTTTAAAACGATAAGAGACCCAAAATCATTCCAGTATCCACAGACTCAAGGGGTGATTCACAGAATGAGATGGATTCAATTTTCGCACCGCTGTCAATACCTGTCCGAGTTGAGCTGTACCTGCGGCCAATGCAGGTCGGGTGGACTTCAAACATTTGGAAGAGCCCCGCCATGCATCCTAACGTTTCTCCCAGTGGATGGTGCCCTGCTAGAGATTTAAGCAGGGCTTCGTCCGGAGCTGGCATAGCCGTGTGAAGCTTGTACCCAAACGTGGAGCAAATTCTTGAGACGATTAGAATAGTCGAAGGTTAAAACTCAGTTTCCGACTACGTATCACGTCCATCCCAAGATCCTCAGCATCCTGCCAATCTGCATCACTGATTCAGTTTGCTATAATCGGCTGAGTTATGCGTCAAATCGTGCCTCCAGTCCACTGCTTGACGTGTGGTACAAATTGCTTCATTGAGGTTTCTTGAACATGACTGCACTGTACCTAGCGGCGTCAGTTGACAGTAGGGGTTCTGAATTGACAAATGTCACAAGGACTGTGCAGAATCTTAGGAAATGGAACCTGGGCAACGTCCCTCTGACAGCAATATCGTTTACTTATACCCAAGCGATTCCAAT